>NC_046228.1:28194945-28529112 GCF_009819885.2 Catharus ustulatus | reverse complement strand
CCCATAATGGGTCAGACTTAATGAGATCTTATTTTCCTTATACAGTGAAATCATCCCACTTTCTTTTATTTCCCCAGGAGAACTTGGGGAGGTTGTAACAGAGGTGGTTGTTGGCTGTTGCCATGAAACACAGCTGTTTGCAAGGCAGAGAACTCTGATGAAGGGATTTGATTTTCTTGTGTATGGATGGGATGAAGCACACTCCTGCAGGTCTCAGAAAGGGCTCTGTGTGTGTAGGAGGCTGTCTCAGTCATGCTAAATTCATATTAGGTAACACTTCCAGAAATGACTGGAAGGTAGAGCTGTTGTTGATGCAAAAGGTCACAGACATTAATAGCCTGCAGAACAATTCCAGGGTGCAGAATTATTCACAGCTGCCAAAACAAAAAGGAAAAGAACAAAAAAGAATGAGGGAAATAAAAGGTTTGAAACAATGGCATCTCTCTGTTATTACTGCTGTTATACTTTGGGTTTTTTAAAAACACTCAACTTGGAGGTGAACTGGGGCGTTAATCCTGAGCTGTTTTCTGCTTTCATCTTTTAAACAGCAACAGGAAATGTGTCCTTTTTTTGTGCTGCTTTTATTTCATTTAGAAGTTTTTGTGAAAATATGAACAGCAGTGAGTTTTGATGAAATGCTTGTTCTTCTGACTGAGAATGGCCTTTAAAGGGAGTCCAGTCTTATTTTTTTCAAAGGCTCCAGACCAAGACTGAAGAGGTGAAGGGTCAGAAAAGGGAAAGGATGGAAGAGGAGGAGAGCAGTGAAAAGGAAGGGAGGTTGTTGAAGATTCAGACAAGAATATAGGCTATTCTTTAGGACTGAAAATATTTTCTTGCTGAAAGAAAATCAAATTCCTCTATATTTAAGGCTGGTTGTATGCTTGTGGCAGAGGCTCAGAAGGGAAAGGCATAGCTCTTGAAAGCTTTTACAGAAAAATGGAATGAAAAGCACCAAGAATATCAAATGGTAAATTTGTGTCTGTTCACTTCTCCCTCCCTCCCTCTCTCTCACCAAGACTCACAGCTCCTCTTATTTCCCTCACAATCCCTTGCAGACAGTCAGGAGCTCCAAGCAGGAGACAGAAAATAACAAAACATCTGTATTTATAGTCAGATATATAGCTGGTATGATTTGATAGCCCAAGCTGGTGGCCAATGCTAGGCATGATCCTCTTCTATGCACACTGACATTTATTATGCCAACAAAGTCATAGTCACATTTTCACCCCTGCTGCTGAACATATCAGGTGTAGGCTTACAGCAAGTGAGGAGTTGGGCAGATTGGGAGCTAGCTCTATTGTTCTGATTACAAATCACAAAACCTTTGACTTGCTGAGTAAAATACTAACAGACATTTTCTCTTTTTCCTTTCTGACTGAAAAATGGAATTACTGTGGTATTTTTAGCCACCCTTTCCCTTCCCATCATGATTGCCCTCCCCTTTAATACAGATCAATAGTTCTGTCCTTTCCAGCAGATATTTTCAGAACTCCACCAGTCTGCACTCACCCTGTAAAAGGAGAAAGCCCTGGTCCTTATCTGCATCCTCCTAATCTGACAAGTGCACTCCCAGACTGTTTTTATGTGTGTTTCCTCCATTGTTCCTCCTACAGAGAAACCTTTGTAGGCATGGCTCAGGAGACAGCCAATGGTCTGTAACACCTTTCCCTCCAACATGTGCTCCCAGCAGTGATTATTGTCTTGTGCTGTTTGGGGGAAGTGAGTTCTCTTCATGCTCCTGGCAGATAAGTGTCTAAAGGATAGGACTCATGGCATTCATGGATGGTAGTTAATGGGCACAGCTGTAGTGCAATGTGCAGAACTGGAGCTGACATTAGCTGTCTAATGCTCTGAGAAATGCATGGACCAAGTGCCCCTTCCTGGAGGTGTTTGGGGTGGCCTAAAAACTCAGTAGATAATGGAAAATGACTGTATTAATATTATATATTTTTTTTTTCTATTCTTACACCATACCTGCTATGTTTGAGTTGTCTGTGAACTGGCAGAGTGCAGTGTGTTGATAATTATCACAGCACATAAGGAAGCATGAGCTGGCCTCTAATGAGTGTAACAAGGTCTTTCCATTTTTGTGCAGAGACTGAATCATCTGATGTATGGACACTCAATCAAGAACTTTTCCTAGGGACTTGCAATCAGATGCTGACACAAAAAAACCCCAAACAAAAACCCAAATAACTCCTCCAAGCTAAAATAGAAGTTACTATTGATAAGAAAATGCAATTGTTTGTAATAGTTTAGCCAATGTTCCTGGTCTAAACATCGCCCACGGGGTGTACATTAGTTTACCCAAACTATTGACATAACACACAAGACCAAATAATTGTCACTCTGAATGAAAAGGAGAAGGAGATGAAAATCCAGCCCAGCAAATCCTTTTTCTTCTAAGGGAAAGAAAGTAAGAGTTTGTATTCCTGTTATGTGCCTGCTATTCTCCCATCCTGCCCTTTTCTTTCCTCTGGTCACTGGTAATCAAAACAGCCAGGGAATCCAAGACAGGCTTGATGGGGAATTAGATCCCATGTAAATGTTGTCAGTGTGCTTGCCTGACTCTGAATGTCAGTTCTTACCTGGCAAGGTGATGAAGAAGGCTGCAGAATTTATATTTAACTCCTATTCAAGAGGCTGCTGTGTGCTGGAGCACTGATTGTAGTTGTGGTGTGTGTAAGGGACGTGCAGGGAGTGTGTGTAGGGCAATCTCAGATGAAGATGGTTATCATCTAAGGAGCTAAGAAATGCTCAGGGATGGCAGCCAACTCTAACATTTAGCTTATGTAAATCACAACAAAGAGAGTTCAAAAAAATCTGCTATCTGCACCAGGCTTCCACCAAACTTGATGTGGAGTACCTGGATAAAGATATCAAGGATCAAGCAATAGTCATCTCTAGAGCAGTGGGGATTTCACCACTGCTGGCAGTTAAATCTATTTATGCAAAAGGGGAGAGAAATATTTTATAGTTATATTAATATTATAATCCATATTCTAATACAGATTATTAGAACATAATTATCTATATTAATAGTAATTCAGTTGCCTCTGTAAGAGTTTCAGAAACATCTTGTAAAATGAAGGATTTTTTTTTGTTTTATTCTGGGGGATTTTTGGTGGTTTTTTTGTTTGTGCTTTTTGTTGTTGGTTTTTTGGGTTTTTTTTGTCGTAACTGAGGGCTGAGTCCAGGGGGCAGATCTTGTAGCAAACATGCTGAGGTATCCCTGCTCAAATGTCAGCCATCCAAGAGCTGCACTTGGTGTACGTGAAGTGAATGTGAGCCCAGGCTCAGAGTGCACAGAGGTTCCACAGAATGGCAGGAGTCTCAGGCATTTGAAATGGTTCTACTTTAGCTATTGCCCAAGCTGTTTTTAACTTTTTACTTCATATTTATCTGTCATTATGTCAGAAATCATCTCATAACCGTCTTGGTGTCACCACTCCAAGCTCCAGACTCAGCAGTACCAAAATTCTGATGCAGGTAAAGAAGCCCTGAGGATGTGTAGGCATCACTCACCAGGAGCTATGGGGATTGCAGAGGCTTTTTCTGCAGTAGGATTTCCTCCTCAGCATTTAAACAGGGGCAAGGAAGCTGGTGAGATTCAAACGTACAGTTCAGCTAGGCTGCAAGCTTTCCTGGCAATGCTTGTACTTGATTTGCTCAGTCCACGAAGAAAAATAAAATTTTTTAAACAAAAAATCCTTAAGAAAATTCTGGTCCCCAGTTTTTTCATATGGGTGTCCCATGAAGTTCACAGAAATGACTTGCATGTGACAGGAAGGGCTTTTGCATGTTATTGCATCCTGTCTTTCCTTGTTTCACAGAAACCACGAGTGCTAACAAAATTTGGAGAAGGCAGAGAGTCTCACTGATTACATCCACTGTTTTCTTTCCTGCTTTAGGTTGTCATGCAAGTATTTTGTGCCAGTGCTTCTGAAATAAATAAGGAGGGACAAGTCTTAGGTAATGTTTTTTTAATGCTTATGTTTCATTGAAGTTTCATCTTACTTGAGTTTGAATTTCACACTAAAGATAATCTGAGAGGAGACAAAGGCATCTGTTGCTTACTGTCAGTGTTTCATTCTCATTCAAATCATTGCAGGACAGGTTGAAACTCAGCTGACATCTTCCTGAGGTGTTGTCACTGCTTCATAGTTCCTCATCACTGTGAGATTAATGGAGGGGAAATACTGTGGTTTTTCTTCCCTCTGGCACTTTGATCCAGTGTTTCTGTTTTTTGGAAACACCTTGTGCTCAGACTGAGCCACTGGAAGATGTGGTGCAAGTACTTTGGGAGCACCAGCTCTCCATGAGACTGGCTTTGAGAAACAACATGGTTTGGAAATTGATCTCTAACACATTGATGCATAACACACCATCTGAGGTTTGCACAGCATGACAGGCATTTTGGTTCCCATGACAAACAGACTCCTTTTGCAGCTACCACACCCTGGCTCATTTTCAGGAGCCAAAGGGCTCGAGAAGAAAACCCAGGAGTTCCAAACACCCCTCCCTGCCATGCAGAGCAGGGGGTTGGCAGATGAGAAATATCTTTCTGAGGCTGTCTTTGTGTGCAGGCGCTCTCCGAGATGGGTGACCTCAGGGAGACTCTGGAGACAGTAGAAGGCAGAAAATCTTTCAGCTGGTGCCATTAAATAATGAAAACACATTTCAGCTCCTCATTTGCAGCCACATGGATGGGCTGCCTTTTTCACTTGAAAAAGAAATCTTCCAGAGAGGAAGAATAACTAGTGTTTTTGAAAGAGTTTTGCTACATGAGCTGTAACAAACTGACAGCACTATAAAGCTATTTATGGATCCGTAGTTTCAGACCAGGATGCTCAATAGAGGCTGATGGAATAGATTTATTATGTGAATTTAAGTTAACTTATGTAAAGGCATTGTTTGTCTGGGAAATCTCGTTCTTTTTTCCATTTTCTCAAGCAATACTTTGACACCTGAATTACTTGTCCAGTGCAACAGGAATGAGGCAGTGTCCTTGATGTTCCCATTGGCACTAAATGGGAAGTAGCACACTGATAAACTAAGGGTGAAGAAAATGTCTTTGGAGAGTTCTGATCTTCAGTGGTGTTTATACATCCTCTTTGGCTCTACTGCTTTCATATAGTGACTGCTGTCACACTCCAGTTACCTTTCCTGAGGTCAGTAAACATTCCTCCAGTTCATTTTGGGAATAGAAACAGTGAGAATTTTCAGTTTTCCTCCTCTTTTTTTCTCTGTTAGCTCATCTTCCTGCTTTCAGCGCTTTAGTTTGATCACTCAACAGTGCCCATCTCATTCAGATGCCAAAATCAGCCTCGTTGAAAATCTGCATCCCTCCTGTTCTTGAAATGAGACGCACTGGACTTGCTCTGCTGCTTTCCTGGGAGCAATGGGAAAGCTGTGCTGCTGCAGGATGTGCAGGCTGGGTATTTTGCACTGAAGGTTTTGCCCACAGGTACAGATATAATGTCAGTTCTCTCAGGGAGAGGCTTCCATGGCTGGGAAAGTGTAAAAAATATTGTCTAAAATGTCTAAACACTGGGCAGTTCATTAATAATGAGATACATTTGATATGTTGGCCCACAGCTTTTTCACACCAAAAGTGTATTACTGTTCTTCCAGTGTAGCAGTGCAGAATAAGACATTATTTCTTCTAAATGTGTAGATATAAAACATAAAGGTGTTTTGGCAAAGGAATGCCATGCTATTCAGCAAAGAGCTACAGCAAACCACTTACCCCAGCACTGAAACACAGCAAATGTGTTTCTCAGCAGAGGAATGTGTCTTAGAAAACTAAATCTTTTGCCTGGCACAGATGCAACACTGATTAAGAAACTAGAAAGCTTTATAGTTTTGTCTGTTTACACAGGTCAGAGAGTCTTTGTTCAGTGTGGCTAATTATGTTGAATCTCAGAAATTTAGAGGCAACATGAAAAGTGTGCTGGGAGGAGCTGTAATGGCAATGGATATTAAGGAGAAAATTCCCCTTTGAATGGGCTGTCAAGTATTGGAACAGACTGCTCAGGGAAGTGGTTGAGTCACCAGCCCTGTAGGTGTTTAAAGATGTGTAGATGTGGCATTTATGGACATGATTTAGGGGTGCACTTGGCAGTGCCAGGTTGGACTTGATGGCTTTAAGGGTCTTTTCTAAGCTAAAGGGTTCCAGGATTCTGTGACAAGAATACCAACAATTAGGCAATTGTGCTGCACATCTTTATTTGGGTTACCAAGTAATTGGTTTTGCATAAAATATTCACAGTGCTTGCCTGAAGTCTGTGTACAAACACAGGAAAAGTCCTTTGAAGGTTCGCTGGAAGGGCAGTTTGGATATTTTGTAGTTAGTAAAACCCTTCTGACTGAGTTTATACTGGTATGTACAGGTCATTCAAAAAGATACTCTCTAACAGGAAAAACCTTTTGAGCAAGGGAAAAATCAGCACAAAACACGCTAAAACCTGAATTGTAGGGGAAAAAAAAATCATAGGAAGATTTGTTTTGTCCATTAAAACCAAAGATTTGTATCTGGCTTTGTACAGTTTCAGGCATCCCAAATTTTCCTTTTTAAAAATACTGCTAGTTGGTACAAAGGAGGTTTAGCTCCTTGCAGCAGGGTAAGTGTGTGAGTAAGGAGTTATGTGTGGCTCCCCAAGTCCATCCTGCCCGAGAGATGATGGGGCAGCCTCCTGGGTGAGTGTGTGCTCTTTGAAAAATGGCCTGAATGTGTGGGTAGCCAGCAATAAAAACTGGCAGATTTACATTCTTTCGAGCACTCAAGCAGTCACCAGGGAATATGTCCAGCTTAAAGCATTTCAAAATTCATGAGCCAGAATTCCAAAATCATTGAGGAGTTTGTCTAAATAATGATTAGGAAAAAAGCTGTGATCCTTTGCATTCTGCTGCTTTAAACTACAGTAATTTCACCACTATAAGGCGCACCCTTTTGACTAAAATTTTCCCCTGAACCCAGAAGTGCGCCTTATCGTAGTGAAATTACTGTATATATAACAGCAGTTTGTTTGTTTGTTTGTTTGTTTGTTTGTTTGTTTTCACTGACCTCCTGCAGTTTTTCATGAGGCTCACATCTCTCACATAACACCCCATTTCACCATTCCAGAATAAGACTGGAAAATGTGAGCGCTCATGGTGAAACTCATGACAAAATATCGCTGTTCCTCTCCAACACTTTGAGGAAGACATTATATGCTGTTTTGGATGCCTAAACTCTAGAGTCAGCCCCCAGTTTTTGCAGTGTGGCTTATTCTAATCGTGTTTTCCACCTTTGCCTCAGGTTTGCTCTACAGTCTCCAGCCCCCTTGTGCCTCCCAGCCAGGGGTTGGAGATGCCACTGTTGCATTTGAGCAGGACAGGCACAGATATTTCTGTACTGCTCTTGCCACTGCCTTTTCAGCCCAAATCCCCCAGAAATCCGTGACCATCCAGACCGGGAAAAGCGAGTTTGTGCCCAGGTTTGTGCTACATGAGCTGACTTTGTGCATATCCTCGCCCAGCGTGAGCTCAGCATCGCCGGCATTACCGCCAGCTCTCACTTGAGGGCCACACATCTTCAGCTCAGCAGCTCCTGCCTTCTCGAGTTTATTCCCTTGGAAAAGGAGCGGGACTGCTCTCTGTCTCGCCCTAGCATTAATTTTCAAACAGAAGGCAGGGTGATCAATAACCTATTCTTCTGGCAGTTTTACTTAGTTTATTCCTGTGTCAGATATTAATTTCCTCAGCAGTTTTACCACCTGCAGGGTTGATGTCATCCATTCAGTCTGGCACGACCATTGGCCTGTCCCTAACTCTAGTGTGTCACAGCTCTCCATGTGGCCCTGAGCCACAGCAGAGCTTGGCATGGAAGATAAGATTAAATAATTCAGAGCTGCATGTAATTGGCTATCCCTGAACTAAGCAATCATTTGTGATTTATCCCAAAGCATTCAGCAAATGCAGCTGTTTCCATCACCTGTACAGCTCTGTTAAGTTAGGGAGCTGCAGAAATGAACCCAGCAGTTCTGCTTGTTACAAGCTGTGTTTTGGCATGTTACTCTTTTGCTGAAAGAATTGAAAGGTCAGATTTTGAGATTCTTATTTGGAAAGGTTAAATCAAAAAAAAAAGCCTCCCTAGTAAGAACACAGGATTTGGTTTTGTTTTATCACAAAAAGAGACATTGTCAAAGTAAAAGCACCTGAAATTAATGAAATGGAGGGCTTAAGGTTGTGATTCCATTTTCCTCATTTAGAACATAATTATCAAAAGTTACCAAACAGACCAGAAAGGATTCCTTTGCAACCACATAAAGCATGGGCTGTGCCTGGCAGAGGAACTGCATGTATGTCTGCCTTTCCAGCTCTGAACAAGGAAGCTGTCTGTCCCTCATGCTAGGTCTGTCACTTAATACTGTTTAAAACCATAGAACATAATGTAATTTTCTACTGTTAAACATCAGCAGGCACACAATGAAAGATAAAATGGACAGCCTCTAACCTCTTAGGACAACCACATTTTTATGGCAGATATTATCTGTATTTCTCTTTCTCTCTTTTTCAGAGTATTTATGTACATGGAAGACGACCTCTGTTTCCTGAGAGATCATCTGTCCCTGCTGCTTATACCCTATTTGATGTCATGATCTTGGTTGCTGTGGAAATGATTAAGCTGTCATCAACAAATTCAGATGGGAAATAAGCTCTGGGAGAAGATGACACAACATTCCTTCTTTTATGCAAATGTGTGCAGTTAAGAATAGCAAACAAACACACAAAATATAGAGGCAAACACCTTTTTGCCCCCCAATTCCCTATTCAGACTGAGCAGGCTGTTTTAAATAAGCACATTTTTCCCAGAGGTTTCAGATGGTGCCTAGAAAATGTCACCCACTGCTGTGAAAGTGGCAGAAGGGAGCTAGAGGCCAGTGAATGTCTCCTCGTCTCTTTGGCTTGAAAACTGGGATCCTTTGTGATCCCTGTGATCCATCTATCCAAAAGAGATGCCAGAAACCCTTTTATCCTGAGCTTTAAGCAGGTCATGACAGCTGCAATAAGTTGCACAGGTAAGTAAGAGTAGCACATTTTTTTGTGAGTGCAAACAAATATGCAGCAGGCAGAGCACCAGAACTGTGTCCTCTGCCCTTAAACAGCTGCCCAGGGTTGTGTTAAGCACAGCAAACAACAGTGGGAAAAGGGATGCTCCCAGACATTAGATGAGGTTATGTTGACTCAGGAAAATGAAATGCCTCCCAGTAGTATCTTTGGATTTAATTAATATGTGTTCAGAGTAAGATGCCTTTTCTCCAAGGAGGACTGGTGTTAACCACCACCTGATTGCATCTGGAATTGCACAGGGGATTTTTCAGTATTTGGTGAATATAAATGGGGAGCGGGTCACCTAGGTTGTGTGTTTGTAGTTGTAATTAGAAAGACAAACTGTGTGGGAAGAGAAAGTCAACAATGATCCTGATAATTAGTTTAAGACTGCTGTGCATGTCTGCTGTGTTCTTGCAAGTCTGCAATGCCCCTGTCGTAGTGGTGGCTGTAAATACCTTGTAGGAAGTCAAACCCAGCTACTAAGACTTTCCAGTCTTGGCAGCACGGATGTCTCAACACAGTAGACTATGTTGAGAAGAGAAAGGGTGGGAAAATTCTCAAGAGATAAAACTAGGGTTGTTTTCTCATTGGAGAACTCTCCTAAAATTTTGGGGCTTTTTTTCCCAGGATCTCATGGATATAAAGCTCAAAGGCTTTAGCTGCTCTTTTCCTTATGCTGTCTATAATTTTAGCTGCAGGTAAAGTTGATGTGTGACTAAGATATACAGTAAATTCACGAATACAAGCCGCACTGAGTATAAGCCGCATCTCTGGGTGTTGGCAAATATTTCGGTTTTTGTCCATAGATAAGCCGCACACGAATATAAGCCGCTCTGTTGTTCGCAGCGAGGACCCGCGTGCAATTAGTAACAGAACCGCGGGAGGGCGGGGTTTACTGGCTGAGCTAAGGCTGTGCAGGCTCGGCCCGCTAGGGGCCGCTGACGGGGCCAGGTGGCCCAGCCCGGTGCTGCCGCTCGGGGCCACCCGCCGCTGCCACAGGGCTCGGTCACCCCAGGTCGGCGCTGCCCCGCGGTGGCAGGCAGGGACGGAGCTTCCCCCGCTCCTACGGCAGCGGCGGCGGGTGGGGACGGAGCTTTCCCGCGCCCGTGGCGCCGGCGGCGGGCGCGGACAAAGCACCTCGCCTCCTCCCCGAGCCGCGGCAATGGCGGCGCGCACTTCCCGCCCCCTCCCCGGGCCGCGGCAATGGCGGCGCGGGGCTCCCGCCGGCTCCCCGAGACGCGGCAATGGCGGCGCGGCCCCCCCGAGCCGCGGCAATAGCGGCGCCCCCTCCCCCCCTCCTCCCCTGGGCTGCAGCAGAGGAGGAAAGAGAGCTCTCCCGCCTCTCTCCCCGCCCCCCGTGCTGCCTGCAGGGAGCCAGGGCAACACGGTAACACTGTAACAATTGCGAAATGCCGGCTTTTACTGGCCGGTGCTTGGCTCGGCACTCTGGCTGGCACGTCTGGGGTTGTAAATGTCAGAAAATTATTAATATATTAGCCGCACCCGACTATTAGCCGCACTTCCGGGTTTCCACCAAAATTTTTGTCAAATTGCTGCGGCTTGTATTCGTGAAATTACTGTAATCTTATTCAGACATCAATAGAACATTATAAGGCATCAGGGTTATATAGATTAAGGCTGTTACCAGGAAAATCTTTCTTGAACTTTTAAAATAATTCCTGATGCTTCCAGAAATGTGTTGAGGGAGTTTCCACTCAAGAAATATGTGCTGCTTCTTTGTTCTTTCTGATGACAACTTCTCAGAGAGGGCATGGCCTGAGACATGTTTTGAATCAGGGACTTCATTCTCTTTGGATGATGCTGTGAAACAGTACAGAGAATTAGTTTTGGATGTCATTTTTGTTTTGTGTTTCCTGGTGCTATTTGGGGGCATTCTGGGAATGTTTGGGTCCCAGGTTTTAAATACCCATCTACATCTTTGAAGACTTTCTTGAAACACCTCCACAGTAACTTTTTTAAGTGGCAAAATGGTGTATTGTCACTTATATGGCAATATATAAGTGTAAAAAAAAAAACCTTTTAGAGGTTTTCTTCCAAATTTGCCCTAAACCAAAACAGCAGGATGAAAATAAACACATGCACAAAGGGGAGGGGGTGAAACTAAATGTCACACTAGGTTATTCCTTGAATTTCTAATCCATAGCACACAGTATTATAATATCTAAACTTCTCATTAAATAGCAAGGCAAAGAAAACTTTCATTTTCTTTGTTTTTGATGAGGGTTGAAAATAGATTTAATATTAGATCTAGTCAAAAGTGCAAGGCTCTATTTCCCTTTTTTTATGCTATACAGTCTTTCTTCTTGCAAGTTTTACAGCTGTGTACGTCCACCAATTTCAGGGAATTCTTATTTACAGAAAGTGCAGAGAGGCACCAAAGTCATTTGCAGAGATGTGTGAGAAAGCCAAGGAGTACAAGGTGGGCTTCTCCTCAGGACCTGGTGTTATTCCATTAGAAATATCAGAGGGATTTGTTATGTGGCCTCCTTGTTCCCACTGCCTTTTAAATGCCACACTGCAGTTCTTGGTGCAGCAGTGGGACACACAGCACTTCTGAGACATCCTGGAGAGCAAGGAGTTATCCCAGGGGAACAAGGAGAGGCTGGGTCCCTTGGCAAGGCTACAAAGTGCCTTATGTTGTAATGACAGCTGCTGTCAAACACTGCATTGATATGCCTCAGAATTAATATATTGGCACAAGAATTAGTTATCCGTGACTAGGAGATGTCATTACAGGAATAATGCAAATATTGATAGCAATTACTCATGGGACTCTCAGTGTAGTTCTGCCTTACCCTTATATCCTTTTTCCCCTCCTTTTTTTTTTTCCTTTTTGCTTCTTTCTGGAGATTTTTTTTCCACAATGTCATTTCTTTAAGAAATCAGTGGCTTTCATGATAAGTCTTTGCATTTGGAAATTTTATCTTCACCATCCTGCAGTACAGTGGTTTAGTTCTTGAGGGTATCAAGACTGCCCTATGTACTGAATGCTTCATGTGTTTTAGAAGCATCTTAGTAGATAAGTCCAGAAGGAGAAGTTCACAAATTGGCAGGGAGAATGGTCACAGCAATGGTCCAACCCAAGGGGCTGAGGGCGCGTGGGTCAGTTTTGATGGAGTGACTTAGAGTGGGTTTTTTGAGGGGTTGCAGACCTCTCATATTCCTCTTCTGGCTAATGTAGGAGCATGTTTTCTACAAAAAGTACGAGAAAAGTGCTACTGACACCTAATTCTATGGAGAGCCCATGACCATTGGTCACTTAATCACCTGTCTACATCTTGCCGAATGGCAGGGGGGAGGACTGTTTTACACCTGTGGGAGAGCTCAGCAAATACTCATTTCCTCTCAGAGGCTGAGAGAAAATATTTTCAGTGTCAAATCCTCTGCACCAATTACTGTCATTAAGCCCCCAGGCCTGTGTATGAGGTTTTGGTTGGTTGGCAGTTCTTCAGTGACACAGCACTCCTGTTCAGAGCAGTGAACATGGTTCAGATGGCAGGACTGTCCACAGCCTGTAAATCTAGTGCATCTTCTCCCTGCTTTTTGCAGCATAGGAGAGATTTGATGGATTGCCTTTGGTTCACACAGTAAACATATCCCATTAAAATCAGTCTTCTGAATCTAATGTTTGTCTAATAGATTGCTTTCCTCACTTCTCAACATATTTAACTCCTAGTAAAGAGTTCAGGCCTCGTGGGAGGACTTCCTGTCATTTGGCATCTTCTTAGCGTGATTAGAAACACAGATCTTACAGGATCAACTCCCTGTGTACTGGAGCTGTTTGGTCAGATGCTATTCACGCCCTGAAATGGGAGGTTTAATCAGGTTTCCTCATTCTGGGAATCAGACTGAAGGGATAAAAAGCTTATCCCTTTTCCCTTGCTGCAGCCTTGCATTGCTGTGCAGTGTGTTCCAGTGGCTCCTGTTAGTGGCCCTGCACCAGAGGCAAACCTTGCAGCAAATGCACACTGAGGAGCCGTGTCCCTGCTCTGCTGGAGCCTGTGGGCACACAGCCACTGCTCCTTTTCCTTCCTCCTCCCTTGCTGGAAAAATATCCATTGAAATCCATGTCTAGCAGAGAGCTGGTGCTACCCCTGCACTACCAAAACGTAGGGCAAGGGAGGTGGATTGCTAAAATACAGCCTGGAGGCAGACAGGGGCTTTGACAACATGCAAAATTGTTTGACATCTCAGCTGGGGCTGAGGGACTTTTAGCAGCACAGCACTGGGGACTGGAAGAGCTCAGCAAGTGATGCTCTGTGTCAGCCTGGTTCTACCACTCTTTCCAGGTAAGGGAAGAAATTCTCAGGTGAGGGACTGGGAGCCCAGTGGTGAATCCAAGAGACAGACACCTAAGAGCTCTGCTCTCCCTGCTGTACTCAGAGTCAGCACACATCCCAGGCAGGTCCTGCTACTCCAGGCTTTGAAAGTGTTTCTAGTTTGTTTGTTTGTTTGTTTGTTTGTTTTGAAGATGTAATCTAAGAGATGCAATCAATATTGTCTGTATCTCTGTTTTAAGCAGCAGCAGAGATGAGTTGATTACAGCAATCCCCCTCAAAGTATGGAGCTTACAAGACAGGTAAACAATTATCCAAGAATTTTTTTTTAATCAGAGCAAAGCAAATTCCCTCCCTTCAATTTCTTCATTAAAGCAGCATTTTTCTTTCCTGGTTTGCTCAGGTTTACTCTGTGCTGATGTACTGTTTATCTAGATTTCATCTCCATAGGGTTGCCTTGCTGTTCTGTAAATACAAGTATGTCTAACAAAGGGAAAATTCATCCTGAGATTCAACATTTCGAATACTGAATCATCAAACCACAGTTTCTGTGTGCTCAGTGTAACATCCTAGCCCCATCAGTGTTGTGTATGCTTCATTCCAGGCAGCAGCTCAAACAGAAAATAAATTATTCAGACTGAAAGTCAGAGGACACTAAGTTTCCAGAGTTGCCAGAATTTTATTACTCATTGATGCCTTTGTAGAGGCAGCATTCTGAGGGACAGTTTTCATGTAAACACTATCTCCTTCAGAGTCCTGGGAGCTTTAATAGCTCATCTTCATCCATGGGAAAAACCATGCACTTGGTTTCTGTTTTTCTGGTTTCTTTATATAATAAGGAAAATAGAAACAGTGATATTAAAGAGAAATAAGATAAAAAACCACAGAGGATCTCAGCACAAAAAAAAAAAAAAATACTCAACATGAAGGTCCAGATGTGTGTTTGTCGATTAAACAGCAAATATCTCAAGAGCCAGGAATTAATTGTTTATGTGCAGATACAGAAATGCTGAGATGAAAATCAAGAGATTACTTAGTAAACACCTTGCACCAGGTTCAGCTCCAGTCAGTGGATTTGGTGTTCTTATGATCTGTTTTGTTGTCAGCATTTGAATCTGATGCTGAATTTTTTGGCTGTTATTGCACAGAAATCTGCTGCGTGAGCAGTGTGAAGGGGGCCATATGGGTGTGCAGGCTGCTGAGTGTACACAGCAGTTTTATTAATAAGGAGAGATTTGTGTGGCTGCAGTGACACAATTTTAACCAGCTCCCAGCTGGTTCCACTCTCCTGTTCCCTGGGTGCCTGAAGGATGCAGTAGGATTCAGCAGTCCCACAGAACAATTGTGGTTTCTCTCCTTTCTCCTCACTGATGCTGCAACTTTGAGAGTTTCATCAAGCCCCAGAGAGATCTCTGATGAGCAGGGGAATGCAGAGGAGCTCCAGAAACAATTCAGATCTGTATGCTGTGCCTGATTCATTCTGGATCCAGTTTTCCTGTCTGGATGACGTGTGGATAAGTAAAAAATATCTCTCTAGAACCCAGTTTATGCAAACAAAGTCTGAGATAATGCTCTTCTCCTCCAGAACGCAACTTGAGAAAAAGAAAACAGCCTTATAATAAGCTGATTTATTTTTTAATACCTTGATTTGCCATTCCTTCTTTCCCAGTTTTTTTTTGTTGAACACTTTATCAAAACACATACATTCAAAAAATCTTTGCAAGAACAAGAATCATATAATTACAGATGCTGATTAGTGGCATAATATCTCAAACTCAACAGTTTTGTCCCTTTGACTGAATGTGTATCTTCTGACTCAAGGCTATGAGTAGCTGCAGTTGAAAAGCAAAAAGGAAACCAGATTCCACTAATTGTTTTAATGTAACAGCTAGAAATCAAGGGAAAAGCTTCAATTTTCTTCAGAGATACAGAAATCAGATACAAAGAACAAAAAGGTACTTTTCAGCTTTAAATGTGCTTTTTCTCTTCTGATGTGTCACTTGACATATGTCAAAATAATGTAACTGCAGGTATTTAAAATCAGGGAGCCACTGAGTAGTTTGGTACAGCAGTAATTGTTTCCTTTTCAAGTTCTTATGGATAATTATCTTGAGTGACAGCAATAACTTTTAGCTGAGCTACCAGTCACCAGAAGGGCTATATCATGACCCTCATTAGTGATGATGTTGGACTGATGAAGTTCTACTCAAAATAATACAGTTTAATTGCTGTTTACCCTGATTGTGCAGGACAGCAAATCTGGAATAAAATGCTGAAGAGAAAAAGGTGGTTTTTTGAGCTCACATTCTGTTTAACAGAAAGACTGCTCAGAACAAGAATCCACAGGCTCCTGGATCAAGCCCAATGCTGAGCAGAATAAAATCTCAATTGAAAACTAGAATTGCAGTTCTCAAGCATATGCTGGTCGTTGTGTTTTAAAACCAATTCCACCCCAAAAAAATCCTTAGATTGAGCTGTTCCTGAAGAGACTGAGTGCTGGTTCCACCTGAAGGCTGCAGAGCTCTGAGGTCAGTACTGTACCTACCCACTCCTCACTACTCAGCTCTGGGAAGGGCTTTCCAGTCTAGAAGAGCCTTGCTGAAAGAGGTGTCACCCAACCAATTTCTCACCAGGATTTAAAGTCAGCACCTGTCAAATATGGGGAAAGAGAAATTTAGAGAGGCAACTGTGCTTAAGGCCATTAACAGGCCATAACAGAGACATAGATGAGATAACAAGAATTAACAATGCTAAAAGCAGGATTAACCTTAAATACAGGGTTAAAAAGTGGTAATAAAGATGTCTTTCCCAGACTGACTGAATAATTAAATGAAGTGATCAGTGAAGAGGGGGGAAAACTTTCCACACTTCAAGTCCTTCCTAACCAGTGGAGATTCATTACAGCTGGCTCCTGAATTGAGACAGGTCACTCTGTTGCTGAGGAGATCTGCAACTAGGGCCAAAGGCAACACATTGGGATTATTAGTGTATTTTTAAGAAATATGCCTTCTTCCTGGCTCATGCACAAATATTAAACTTGCATTGAGGAGAGTGCAGAAGAAGTGCAACAGGTGCAGCCAATTCTCCTGATAATGTAAGTTATTAGGAACCTGCTGGTTCTTTTGGGTGAAAGCTCAGGGTGGAGAGGAAAAAGCTGCAACTCGTTAAGTAATTGGCAGATGATGACTGGGGAGGAGATAAAAAGCCAGTAGAAAGGCAGTAGAAGGCTCCCTGAGGATATGGGTTGGTGTACCACTGAGGGAAGGGTGAGTGCTATTTTTTTATTTATTTGTTTATTTATTTATGGAGGCTTCTTGGAGTTTTTTCTGTCTAGGTTGTTTGTTTGCTTTTTAAATAATGTCTAAGTAAAAGGCTAGAGTTATTTACCAAGTGTGAATTATCACAGTGAGGGGGCTGAGAGACTAGGGCCTATTTTTCTTTCCTCTGAGGAGAACACTATCTCTTCCCATAACTAGAGGATCTTAATGTAAATGCAGCTGGGTTGGCTTGCTGGAGTCCATATGAAGGGAGTCTGCTTGAGGGTCTGAGAACCTTTATTTTGTTTTTTACTGTGAAAAAATGCAGATTAGCTTTTTTGTCTGAGGCTTCTTTGTGCTAAGTTGGGGTCCCTCCCTGCTCTCCCATGGTAGCTGTTCTTTTTTCCCTGGAGTTTTCCCTGTCAGCAGTGATTGTGTCTCTCAGCCCCAAACCACTGCTACTTCCAGGGTTACTGGGGTGAGAAAAAAGAGACCCAGTGCTAGCTGTGACCCTGTGAGCCAATCTTTGCTTGGTTTCCTAGAACACTTTAGGCTTCTGCTTGTATTTGAAAACATATTTTGGCAGGTTCTTGCGAGGAGCAGGGGCTGCCTCAGTAGATGGAAAATACTGCCCATTTGGAGCTCTGCATCACAGCATTCCCAAGCATCCTGGACTGCTAGCACAATAACAGCATTCCAAATGAGTGTAGCTTTTCTGCGTGGGGATTTAGGAAGCATAGCATGGGAGATAATTAGGAGAGGTTAAGAAGCACAATACAAGGAAATTGGCATTTCTAGCTAATAGAAATACAATTGTTCAGATTAAACTGAAGAACTATGGGTTGTCACTAATTTATTACTCTGAGAGGAAAATAAGCTCCCCAATTGCACATAGTGCAGTACTTGGCTTGCTGAGCACTTTCCATAATGACTCATCTGTAATATTCTCCAAGTGCAGGGAGGGAGGATGGTGTTCCTAACTAGACATGGTCTATCCTTTCCTGTATTGGCAATTGTATTGTAGCTCATAAGTTGCAGATGAAGGACTTGAAGTACTGTGCAGCTTTGTGATAAAAGGGGGAAATGTAATGCTTTTATGAAAATAACCTTGAAGGTAAAAGAAAACCTACATCCATCCAGGTGCAGGTCCATTAAATGTTCCCTCGGTACACATCACAATAGAAACATTTAAGCAGGCAGTGCAACAAAAATTGAAAGAAATATTAAGTGTCTGAAGTCACTGTATCACCTCAATTTTTGCAGGACTATTTTTGTGTCAAGTAGGTTGATTTTCTTGGTTTTAGTTGCTCTCTTGGTAGTGAAACAGTAGTTTTGTCTTGTCCTGTGGTCAGGTGGAAAAAATACAACTTCAGAGACATGGGAGTTTTTCTATGCAAGTTGATTTCGTTTCTTTTCAACTTTATAACTATGTGTGCCGTTACTTAGCTACGAGCATTTAAAATGTTTCCCTGTACTGCTTCAATTGCATTATCTATTGTCACTTTGGAAAGTTAGCTGTGACCCGGGCTTTTTCTTTACAGGTGATTTATTTGCAGCTGGCTATTAACTGAACAAGAGGAGGTTTTAAGAAAGTGTCAGAGAGACAAGGGCTCAAGGCAATGGGAGAAGAAGGAGCATGAAGCCAATAATGTGAGACTCAGTGGGAGGTGGAGTTTGGGGTATGGACCCTTTCTGCAACTCTTGGAGAGCTGTATATACATCTCTGTATGTTTGTGTATAATGCCTTACCACCCCTTAGGCAGCTGTGGTGTGAAATAGTCTAAGGCAGACTGGTAGTTTAATGGTGCTAGAATGGGAAACTTGGAGCCTGAAGGTAGGGCTGAGAAGTCAATTCAAGTTTCTACCTCAGTCCTGAGAAGGTGTCCTGTCTCTGATGTAGAGGGCAGGGGATTTGCACAGTAATTCTCCTGCCAGGAGAACTGGAGACAACCTGGAGGGGGCCTGGTCTGAAAGAAGTGCACTGCATTTAGGAACAGAGCCCTGTGAACTGGACAGTCTATCCATGGCTCAGGGCCTGGGAATTAAGGAAGGGGTCACTCCAAAGGAGGACCAATATTTTACCTTTCATCCTGGAGAGTAGGATGTAGTAGTCTTTCTAGAAAGGACTTTTTTTGTGTTTGTGTGTTGTCTCTACTAAGCTAAACTTTCAAAAGCCTATGGACAGATTCTTAGAGCAAGCATTTCATAGAATCATAGAGTGCTTTGGGTTGGAAGGGACTTTAAAGTCATCTGGTTACAATCCTGCTGTCATGGGAGAAAGGTGAAATGTGAAACCATTCAAAAATCCAGCCTGAGACATCCTGCTCTTGGCAGTGGAACACCTTTCCTGACTGCTGTTTCTCTCCTTGTTAAAAAAACTACTCAACTCTCCAAAACTTGATTAAAAATTGCTGCTACCCAACAGAAGCTGAAGGCAGATATGCCTTTCCAAAATGACACCAGATAATGCAATTGAAGCAGCACAGGGAAACATTTTAAATGCTGGTATTTAAGTAATGGCTCACATAGCTATAAAGTTGAAAAGAAGTAAAAATTATGACAGTCGCACAAAGATATCACTTTAAGGTTGAATAATAATGAAGTGAATGACTTTTGTGTGAGTGGTGGTAACAATACAATATTACTCATAATTCCATGGCAGAGTCAAGAGACATTTCCATATATTTTTACTAGGAATATCAAGGCATCATCTATGAAGCTAAAATGAATAGAGGAAATTACAAAACAAAACTGATAACATATACATTAAAAGATTTGAGGTGCTATCAAGTCCCACAAACTGGTACTGCATAGAAATAATACATATGAAAATGATGGTGTTTCCCTTTCTTTTCCTTCTTCTGCTAAATTCTTGGGGAATGAAAAGTGAAAATAGTTTTCATTGATACATTTGGAGGCTTTGAAGCAGCTATAAGGGCTCGAGATGGCTTGTTCAGAGTTTAAGTGCTGCTGTGTGCCTGTATATTTCTGTAAATGGACATGGCCTTAACACTGGAAGATGTGGTCCCAGTAATAGGGATGAATGTTAGCAGTAAAAGCTAATTTTGTCAGCATTCAATTCTTACATTTCATTGATAATATTTTACTGATAGTGAATTCCTTAATAGGAGCAATGATGAGATTTAGTACCTACCAGCAGCCTATGCTCTGTGGCCATCACTGAAATGGCCTTGTTAGTAATAATGCTAGGAAATATTTAGAAGAAAGAATTGCAGTGGTGGGTGAGATTTTTGTGTTGATTTACTCAGGGAATCATGCAAATTCTTCTGGACTGTTCTCAATTCCTTGGTATCAGGATATTTGGATTATAGTGATTTCTAGTGGCTTCAGGTAATTTCTGGGTCATCATGTTGTCAGGATCTCTGTTACTGTCTTGGCAGATTCTCACAGAACTGGGCACACTTCTAATTTCAGTGACCTTGGATGGGGGGAGGGGGGTAGGGAAATGCACTCAGCCAAAGTGAAACATTAAACTCCATTCCTAGGTAAAAGCTTGAGATGCTGAAGCCCAGCTGCAGTACCTGGGGTGTAGTTTTCATGAAGATCTTATTTTAAAATAAATCAGACACTCACTTTTCTTAAAGAGACATAGAACTTACTGCCTTTTCTGTGTATTTCCTTTCCTCAAGTGCTGTTAAATTCTGTAGAATTTAAATAGAAGCACTTATATTACTTTCTTTCCAGTACTATTCTCAAAAATTAAGTTCTATGACTTAAACTTAGGCTTAAATGGTGGTTCTTAATGAGAATAAAATACAAACTTGGGTGCAGCCAAGACCAAGTATTGGCTTCCCAGAAATTCCACTGTATTAAAGTATAAGGATATATAACAGTAGCAAATACCCCAAATCTGCATTTAAATAGATTCATGATGGGGCAGATTACATCTGTTTCCGTCTGTCTAAAATTTGGTGTTAGTTTGGGTTTCTTTGTAGTTTAAATCTGAAGTTTTTTGATGGAGGGTTAGTGGGTACCTGCAGGAATTGGGATGATTTACTTGGTTATGTACTGGATCTTGCACTGCTGAGGGAAGAGTGGCAGGACCAAAAAAGATTACTATCCTAAGGCCCTGAAATGAAATGCAATTCTCAACTTCTTTTTGTCAAGAAGATCCTAAGCAAAGGGGACTGACAGATTTAATCAGACCACATACATATAGGGCTCTGAATTTTAGGCACTTTTTAAAATGCTGCTTGTGTATATTTGATTCATGTAATTAGGATTGAAGTGGGTGTACTTTCTGACAGTGCACTCTCTAAACAGCAGCACTGTTTTGGGACCCTGATAAAAACAGACCAAGAGTAAGGAATTTTTCTAAATTCTGTGTTTATAGTCAGGAGAGAGAAGGGAGGCAGAAGTCAGTGCCTTGTGGGCCCTGAAAGCAAAATAAAACCACATTTATTTTATTAGTCTTGCCTGAGAAGAGAGCCTGCTCTGCTGATGTCTGGTGGAACCATGTGCCAGGGCTCTGTGGGGGCACCTGGAGAACAGGGAGCCTGAGATAGAGCTGTCCTCACCTGTGGGATCCAGGAGTGCCAGAATGGGAGTCCTGGGGCTGACTCTGGGTCAATATTCCACAATTTTCTTCACTGAAAATGGTGGTCAAGCACTGGGGCAGGCTGCACAGAGAAGTGCTGGAATCATCATCCCTGAAGTGTTCGCAGAAGTATAGATGTGGTGCGTAAAGAGATGGTTCAGTGGTGGAGCTGGCCAGTCTTAGGTTAATGGTTAAACTTGATCTTAGAAGGATTTTCCAAACTTAATGATTCTATGAAGTGAGAGGATACTGCAGGACAGCAGGGCCAGGGCAGGTGGTCTTTGAATTCTGCCACAAAGTGCAGCTGCTTCTGAATCTGAACTGGTCCAAGCAGTTCCTTTTACTATTTCCCTCAGTAATCATTTACTTACAGACTTCCTCAGGTGCTGCAGAGGGAGGCAGTCATGATGAGCTGCTACAAGGCACAGGAACAGCACAAAATATCAGGAAATAACAGTTTCTGTGACAGGATTGGGACATGAAGCTCTGAAAATATAAAAGGGTGGCATCAAGTGTCAGAAATAATACTGCTTTGAACTTTGCAGCCCTAGAAATTCCTCTTCTGTAATTCAAGCTGTTTAGGATCATAAACAGTTATTCTCGGTACTGCCAAAACCGCTGCGACACTCCTGTTACCATTTTGATGTTTGATGTTGTCATGCATCAGAAGGCAAACACAATCACGTATCAGGAATATCTCAGAGCTGTTTAAGAAATCAAGGTTAGTCACAGGATGCTTTTGGTGCTCCTCCTGTCTCCTGACTCTAGAGTTTTGAATGTAGTGAGGATGTTCTAGTTAAAGTTTGAGAGATGGTTGATGTAGAAACAGGGTAGACACTTCAACTTACATTTCTAACAAATGACAGAGCCAGTGACCTCTTGTCAAACTGTGGGGAGATGATCAGTAGTACTGTGGGCTCTGGGAATCTAAGGTGAAAAGGTAAGGTTTCATTTTGGAAGGAGGAGAGTTTTTAAAATGAGCCTTGTGTTGTTTAGGTCATGTTTCTCAGTTACCATTCATCAAAACACCCTGGTTTGGATTCTGTGTCAGTGATGCCGCCCATTGCAAGAGCTGCTGCTTTGCCTCAGTAATTTTGTTTTGTGGTTTGAAAGAAAATGGCTCCTATGGTGTTAAAGCTGCTTCTATGCAAGCTTGCCTACTTGTGCTGATGTAAGAGCCAAAACTTTCATCTTGGCTAAGAGTGTGTGTGCAACAGGTGTGCCATGTTGTACTCAATCTATTATTTTAAAATCTGATGACAGAAAAGGCAAGGACAACATTAAATCTGTTTTGATTATCAAGCCAAAATTGGTTCTAAGGGCCTTTTGAGGACCTGAATGTGTTGAAAATCCTTGAAAATCTACAGCAGTTCTTGGCAGATTTCCATCTTCCTCACACTCTTCAAAACCATGTCCTGCATCTTGGTGTTGAGATCATCAGTGATGATCAGATGCTGCTATTATTGCTGCTGTGTTATTCTCTGGGATTGTTTCATCAGTGTGTGAAGTCAGACCACTATCTTCCAAATGTTTTCTGCCCTTTTTTGTGCTCAAGATTCCCTTCAAAGACAATAGAATGGCTTGGCAAGTGCAGTGCAGCACAGGTGTAATCACTTACAGATTGAGCACTTCAGTCTCATTAATATGCAAGATGGAAAAGCAGACTGTGAATGTGAAAGCTCAGTGTGGAAAGAGCACTGCAAGATGAAATACATTTATATGAAGAAATATTTTGTACGTGGGAAGCAATGTTGCACAGAAACAGGTGATGCTCTAGTAGTGGGGTGTTAGAGGTAAAATTGCCAGACATTTGGAGAAACCACTAATCTTTAGCAGTTATACAAACACAAGAAAATGTAATTAGCAGTGTTGTGTCTTCAAGTTGTGTGATGGTCCATTTAAAGTTTGGGAAACTCCTTTTATTTGTGAGCAAGCTGGAGCTGTAAGGATTGATCTGGATCTTTGTTGTTCTCTTGGGCTTAGAGCTGTGTGCAGAACACAGAAAGAATAATGAACTGGGTGCTAAAAAATCTCTGAAAAAACACTGAGGATGACTTTTGGGAGGAGTTTAAATTGGGAAGTCAAAAGGCTTATTCAGCTAAAAGTAATGTATCAAATAATATGAGAAAGCTATGTGGTCAGACTGCCAGAAGAATTTCCAGAGGAGGAAAAGGATGATGGATTGTGGTTGTAGTACCAGGTTTTGACCATTGGATATAATCAAATCTTCCTGATTTAGCTTTGATAGGTTAGTTCTCACACCTGTAGTTGTCTCCTTCCTTCTTGTTGCCGCTTTTATTTTTGCTTGTTTTTTGATGTGGAAGCCTTTTTATTCTTTAAATAGCAGTGGTCCGAGGATTGAACCATGTCTTTATCAGGGAAGTGTTAGGGGAATACTTTCCTCTTAAAAGGTTGTAACAGCTCCAGTGTTTTGAAAATAGATTTAGTAATGAAGAGTCAGTATATCATGATGCATTCCTGAAAAGGAAGCAATAATAATGGTTTCTGTTGGAAATAGCATTATATGCCACTGTGCTGACATGGCATGTACACTCACTGTGGCTGTTATATTACTCATGTACAGAACAATAAATGAAGCTTTTTCCCCTGCTGTCAATTCTGTGTTCACAAGCATGATACAATAATGCAGGTGACTGATAGTTTGGGCACAGCTTTTGTTGGCTGTTGCTGAAAAAAAAACAACAAAACAATCCTGAAAAACCTAAACAAAAAAACCCACAAAAACCCCAAAACAACAAGAAAAAAAACTCAGTCGCATTTCCATACTCAATATATATTGTGGTTTGAATTTTCTAGTAGCAACTAAAACATTTTTTTGTTTGGAGTTTCAGGAATGGCTCTCTTTTTCATGGACTCCAAGATCTGCCTGTCATGAATTGAGCTCACATTACAGCCTGCAAGGAAGTAATTATTAGGAATTGCCTCTTTTGCTGGCTGTAGTTCCATTAAATGTTTAAGTATTTAACCTTGTCAGACCTTGTTGTCAGATTTAACTGAAATTAATCATTGGATTCAGGGGATATCCTGTCCCTTGGTCTTGCTATGGAGCAACTGAAAACACCTGATCTTTTTTTGGTTTCTATGACTAGCTAAATGGCTCTAATATTTTCAGCAATATCCTGCAACAGGTGACTTAAGGTGCCAAAAATAACAGGCTCCATTTTAACCAAATTTTTAAGTGATCTCTATGAAGCCCTGCATATAGAGGGAAATACATAGTAAAATGTAGAAAACATGTATTATTCTGGTACCATTTAACAGTTTTCAGTTTTGTCTGCTGAGAGAGAGCTTATTGAGAGACTTGTGGTTTCTGTGAAGATCTCGGTATATGGCAGCTGTACAATGTCACTTGTCATACTTGGGCATAATGAGTGGCTGGAGTGCTGCAGTGACAAGGATAGGGCAGCCTGCTGCATTGTCTGCTCTTGTCTGGAAAAGCTATTCCAGCCTGTGTCCTGCTTCTCCTTCCGTAAAAGTGGAAGCTGCTATTGTGAAAGCACCCAGGTTCTCCTAGGGTGGGCTGCACATCTTCTGTCCCGCAGAGATAGCGGCTGCTGACGTGTCCCAGGGATGGGGGGAAGAAAAAAGATAGAATTGCTTTATTTTTTTTGTTTATAAAATACTTGGAATGAAACAAACCCAAACAAAACCCCCAAGTCAAACTGCAGACACCGAAGCCTCAAAACCCCCACCCAACAAGAAGCCCAAGACCTTCAGCTGTTTCCAGGACCGTTTTGTTCTGGCAGAGTGTCACACATCATTGTGAGAAGTGAGCAGATACATTGGATGAAATTAATGAGCTGGAGGCAATCCAGGTGTGCTGCTCAGCTGGATGGGGACACAAACCTGTGGTACACTGCAGAGGGCTGTGGTGTTGAGCCATGGCAATTTGTCCAGTCTTGAGTCTGAAAAGCTGCAGATGCTCCTGCCTTTTGTGTGCTGTGTCCCATGAGATTGTCTGCTTTATGCCACCAGATGGTGAATTTCTGTCGTGAATGAGTGTGGTGAAAGCAAAATTCAGTTCTACGCAAACTTCTTCACAACAAATGTGTGCCAGAGGAGGTTGAGGGACTGGAAGGTGAAGTCTTTACAAGGCAGGGGAGATGGGAGATTGCAATGCAACTTGAGACAGGTCTCACTTGGGTAAGCAAATGTTTCCTTACTGTTGATTTCCTCTTGGGACTTCTCTGCTGATTAAAGATGTGCTGAAGTGGTTTGATGGACCACAACTGATTAAGAAGTGATGTACTCAAAGTCTAGCTTGATGTTTGTTCTTCCTTCCACATAAGATGGACCTCAACAGTTGTCTGTGTGGCTTTATAAAAAAGGGAAGAAAAGCCCTAAATGTCTTTAATAGTAGAGTAAGGTTGTTTTGTGTATATGGAACATTTAATGTTGAATGTAGCATTTCATAACCATCTTTAAGCCACCCTCAGGGCCTCATGAAGCAGTTCAATGGTATGTTTAGGAAACAAAGGGAATGACAAGAACTCAGTTGTGATTACAGACACAGTAGGTCATAAGACTTGACTCTGTGGTGGCTACTTACTTTTAAAAAGAAGGCTCTGTTTTCCTAACCAGATAGTTCCTATTAACCTTGTGAAGTTTACAGGAACAAAACCCACTTGTTATAAAACTTATCTTATTTTAATCTAGTGTACAAAAAATTTTAGTTGCTTTTATTGTTTCAGACAAATCACACAGATTTAAGTAGAAGTGTCAGAAATTAATTAGCATAATTAACAGGGAGATATGCATAGACTGTTTTAAACAACTTAAGTTTTGGCCTGCAGCAAAATCTTTCAGTCTTTTCACTTGAGAAATGCTCTCTCTTTTGGTCTGGATGACTGAGTGACAGGAAAAAGCTTTTCAGCATAAGTCACTGGTTCAAGTATGGGTCAGGTTAGTAGCAAGTGAAAGTCATATTTCCTAATGCATACTCAGTGATTTGAAGCATGGCACTGAGAAGCAGAGGCAGCTGAGGTGTCCAGAAACAGTGCTTGTTGATCTAGACTTTAAGCACTTGGCTCTCAGAGGAGAGGAGCTCTCATAGTTCCTAGGACAGGGCCTAGGGAGAGTGAGTGCCTTCACACTCAAACTTGCTGAGAGGTGAGAACCTACCACCAACAGCTAGAACGTGTTGCTGAGGAGGATGTTACTGAAATTTTGACCCATTCCAGGGGCTCTGCTGCCCGACTTCACTGTCAACTACTTGTTGATAATAACAAAAATGAGGCACTTCCTTCTATGGCTGAGTGCTCTGAGTAGTTTTTTGCATATCCTGGATCTTCTGTCATTCAGGTTACCAAACTCTCTCCTGGAATGGCTTCAAAAGGATGTGAATCTGCTCAGTTGCTCCAACTTGCCTCTTCTGCCAAACACTTGTTCTGGTATTAATGCAAGGTTGCTGTGAGACATGGGGTTTGCAGTCCCCCAGGCAGGGTAGGGAACTGAATCAGGGTTTGCTTTTTCCAAATGGAGTTCTCCAGCAGCCATGAAGACTTTTATAAATAGAGGGCTATAGTTCATGCTTGCTCTCTTGCCCTCTGCTCAGGCAGTTAATATAAAATGTTAATGCTGCATTTTGATTTTTTAGAGTTTGCCAGGAATTGCTGTAGCAGTGCTGAGTCATTAAGGAGCATTATAACTTGAATTTCCAGCATGGACATGAGAACATTCCTTGGATCCTAGTTTCATGTTTTCTTTCCACTAGATTTTGTACAAAAGAGACTTCAGCATGCACGTTTGTTGCAAGTGAGCACATGTTCACTAATCACATTGGTAGCAACCATATAAAAAAAATGCATTCAGTCAAAAATGTCTTTGCATGACTACCCAGGCAAAATCTCAACAACTATCAGATGTTTCAACCCCCCTTTAAGGGTTGGTAATGAGCTCCGTGTCATGTGTGGAAGCCAGAGAAGTTGGCTTTGCTGCACAGTCCATCTATGTGGTCCTGGGCACTATTTGCTTTGTCATTCCCAAAAGCAGCTTTTGGCCTTCAGGTGCTTTGGGTCAGTTGTGATTGGTGAGGGAACTGGTCTCTGTTCAGCTGTTTCAGGTGGCTTGTGGAGTCATTTATCAAAGAGCCTGTGGTGCTCACTGCTTTCCTTTGAGTCTCCCAATAGCTCTGAGAGTCCCCTTCTCAATTAAATTTCCAGCCTGTAGAAGAATAGTGGCTGCTGCCTTCATGGCTGTAGTCATTTCAGGATTGCTTGAGGAAATAGGTGGACAGGTAGGATGAGGATAAATCAACCACTTGTCCTCCTGTCTTTCAAGTAAATGGTCCATTGATCACCTCCTAATAGTCTTGTTGGACTAAGTCAAGGATCTGAACTGTAGCACTCTACTAAAATGGCAATTTATCCTGCAGCTAT
Source organism: Catharus ustulatus (assembly GCF_009819885.2). Classification (NCBI taxonomy): domain Eukaryota; kingdom Metazoa; phylum Chordata; class Aves; order Passeriformes; family Turdidae; genus Catharus; species Catharus ustulatus. The sequence goes on along the minus strand of NC_046228.1, from coordinate 28,501,505 downwards.
TCAGGTGCTATTAATGGCACCAAATGGGAAAGGATATGAACAAACAATTCTGATTTTTTTTTTTTAATAAAGCAGAGCAGGAATGCATCCTTGAAGGCAGTTTGGCCACAAGTCCTGTTCTCCATAGAAAAACCTCCTACACAGAATTACTCAGCCCTGAAAGGAGGTGTAAAAATGCATTCTAGATAAATACATGTCCCACTGCTTCTTAGTCAAAATAGTGAGATTTTAGTTCAAAGGTGTTATGATTTTATTTCCTTTTCTCTTTCAGTCTAAGTACTTCTTTGATTGTATATTTTTCAAACCATTTCAGTTGTGAAGCAGGGGAGATTACTCTGGGTTGCTATTTGGACACTTGAGTCTTGAAGGTGCAGGAAGGCTCCTTCAAAGTTGAGAGCTGTTGAAACCTTTCTCCTCCTAGAAAACTCCATCTATTCATCTGAACAAGCCCTTTCAAAAGATACAGGATGCACTTCAAAGCAGACTCTCTTACCTGGAGGAGAGGAGCTTACACAAAGGTTGCATTTCAGACTTAATGTGGGACAATGAAGAACAATTGCACCTAAGGCCTTCTCAGTGCAGATATTCAGACCTGTTCCTTCACTTTGTATTTGGAATTTCCATTAAATTAGATCAATACTTGGCTTCTTTCCTGATGTCCTCTCCCATTCTGCTGAAGATATTTTCTGTGATCCATAATGAGCCTTGCTGCTATTCCAATACTAATCACTGCTGAATACTAGCCAGGTAACAGAAAAAGAGAGGAGCTAGGTTGAGAGAAATCTGGGCCTGAAGAGTTTGTCCCAAGTTCTTACGACTTCATGTCTTATTTTCAAGATTGTAGATCTGTGTGGTGGGGAAGGAGTTACTGGGGTTTGTTAAAAAACAAAACAAAACAAACCCAAAACATATTCAGTAGCTTTACTTTTATTTCATTTTGATGTCGATGCAAAATGGTACATCCTGAGAAGCTAGTGGGAAGGAGAGAGACATTGTGAAAGCAAATAGCTCTGAGTGAGGCATTTCATCTGGGGTAGGGAAGAGACAGCTCTCCCTTAGGGGGCTTGTCCTCCTTGTTCCTCTTAATACCATGACATTGCTGGGAAGTTTTTATTATTTTTCAATCCTTCATGACAAAATTTCTTTCCATTGTTTCTTCATATTTACACTGAAAGCAGGTACTGTAGACTTGCACAAGTTTTGTCTTTTTATTTCCACCAGTCTCTTATTTGGGAAGGAAATTGTCAGCCAAAGCCAACCATTCTATATATTCCATGTAAGTGCCATTTCCTAAAGTGTAAATTGGAAGATTTTAAAGTGAACTCATCTTGTTTATTATAAATAATTATTTCATAAGTGGCTTGCTTAAATGTATTAAAGAATTTATTAGCAATTAAATATTGATGTCTAACAGCTACTGAGCTTCTGCAAGGATAAAGGAGACAGATATGGTCGGCAGGGCGTTATCTCAAATGTTGCTGAAATGTTGAGCACAAAATTACCATCTTATTAGGGTAATAATGTTGAAATAATTGTTCAGACATTTTAATTGGTATCAAACAACATATGATTGTCTGTTGATTAGATATCAATTGTAACAAGGCACAAGCTGAGATTTGATAAGCAATGGTGAATGATAGCTTGCTTTTGCTATGCCAATTAAATGTCTTAATAGAATTATAAATCATTAGAAATTCCTAACATGTTTGGCAGCTTTTCAAGTGATCTATAAACATGGTTCTGCCTGTGTGTGGCAACTTGGACATTTTCTCACAGATTGGGACTGTTTAGCAGAGACACTTTGGATAACCAAATACCCAATTCCGTGAAGTTGTGCTATTCCTTACTAGCAAATTAATTTGTTGAAATGGAGGTATAAATATTTACTGAATGGGGTTAAACATAGTTAAACCAGATAATTCACAAGATCTTCTTACCCAATTTTGTCAGCAGACATCCTGTCTGAAAATTGCTCCTTGTCGTGGTTTAATCTATGTATATACATATCTGCCTACACCTCGATTAACATATCTCCATGTAAATTAAGATTTCTTCCTTTGTTAAGTTGACTAGAGCTTTAAGACAGAGTACAACTGAAAGCCTTTTAAGAGAGAATGTCATTTTCTTTTGCCATGCAAGCAGGATGTTATTTTTCCATATGCTCTGTAGAACAAGGATTTTGTTTCTGTCATGATACAGAGTACTTTTCTGTACTCAGTGCATGTTATAACTGTGACAAGAGCTTAATCAAAAAATTAAATTAATAAATGTATAGGAAAGGCAACTTGTGAGGGAAGGAGAGAAATCTATGGGTATTAGCCTTGATAAGGCTCCTCATTAACTTGTATAAATGAAAATATTTCAGGAGTTGTTTCAGCCCAGGGCTTATTTGGTTCAGTTGTACTCTCATGCTGCAGCACAGAAAGGTGAGGGGTGTGTGCTCCTGGAAATCCCATTGGAAACTACTATGTCTTGTTCTCTCTGTAGTTATGTTTACAACCACACCCAGCACACCTTTCCTATTCTGAAAGAAACCCCAAAGGGAAAAGGGCAGAGAAGGAGTATTGCCAGTCAAGTTCCAGATTTCTTCTGGCTGCCCTGTACTGTTGCAAAGGCAAGAGCTCTGAGTCCAGTGAGTGACACTTGGCAGCCTTTCTTCTGTGTTGAGCCAGGTGATGGTGGCCATAACAAGAGGTGGTGCCCATGATCCAGTTTCCCTTTCCCCCTTCTCTGTCCAGAGCTCATTCTTACTGCTTGGGGTCTCCTGAGACAGCTGACTGCTGATTTGGGTGCCTTTCCTCTTTAGTATTTGCTACCCTGCAGTGGCTCTCCGGCTTTTTGGTCTTTGCATCTGCACTAAAGAATATACTAGGCTTACTTTTTTTTGAGTCAACTCAGTAGGAACAAAGGAAGCATTTCTGTCAAATGGCAGATGATGGTGGTGTTTGTCTGAATTCAGTTTCCCTGCATATGCAGCTGTGTGTAGAGCTATATTTCAAAATGCCACCTTATTAACTTCTCTGACTCCTGAAGGTTGTGTCCTATGGCACATTTGCTCAGACAACCAATGCATCTTGCACAGAGCACTGAGAATAGCTGTGTGGGTAGTGCTTTGGTGCTTTTTTCCTGTATGAAATGAAATTATATTTATTGCCTATGAAAAAAATTAATTCATCACAATGCAAGAAAGCTTGTCACTGAAATGTTGTAAATGTCAACAAGTGTTTTTATCATGATGTAATGTCAAAATTAACTTAAAATAGCTCTATTACATGCAAATGAAATGTTTCTTTGGGAAATGATCCATTCTATGTCAACTTCATTACCTAAAATGTCTTTGATTACTTTGATGTATAAGATCTTGCTGTAATTCAAATACCTTAAATGAGTGCTCTGTAATCATCACAAAGCTTTCAGCAGAGAGAAGATGGATAATTATGTGCTGCAACCTGTACAGCAGAGAGGTACCTCTTGGCTATTGTTTGCTCAGCTGGGTTATTGCCATTTGTTTAAAACAATCTTGCTGTCCCATGGCTGGGAGGATGGGTAGAAGTGTACTTTTGAATTTGCTAGGAGGTTTTTTTCAAGTTGTCACTAAAAGAGTTGCTGTTAACTTTTAAATATTCCAAGTGCTACTCAAGCCAATAGCAATCCCACATTTTGTTGTAGTATTGAACAGAAAGGTTATTCCTTTCCTGTTTCAGATGCTAAATATGCATTTTTTCCAGCTCTTCTGTGCAAAATGTTGCTTCTGGGGAGAGAAATGTACCAGATGGAGCATTAAAAAGTTGTGTTTGATGGTTTGTTTTATGTAGTTTGCTGAGTTTTCTTGGTGGTGTGGTGTTTTTGTTTGGTTGGCTTTTGTTGTTGTTTTTGTGGTTTTGTTTTTTGGTTGGATTTTGTGGGGTTTTGGGTTTTTCTGTGCTTTAAGGAAAGAAAATCCAGACAGACAGGAATTCTGTAACTTGTGTTTTTGTTAGAGAGACTTGCATGGAATCTGGGCTCAGTCTGTGCAGACCTGTCTACAGTGAAATGCATTATGTGAAAATGTGGTGATTCACTGGGATATCATTTTAGAAGAGAAGAAATAAAACCAATCTGATGTTGGAACATTCTATTTCAATGTTTCCCAAATGGTGCTTTATTTTCTTTTGGCTGTGATTTGAATGTTTTGTCTTTAGATATATTGATACAGACTGGAGAAGTAAAAATCAAAATAAGGCTTTCCAATTCCCCTGCAAAAGTGTTTTGATTAGTCAAAAATGAATAGAAATAATCCCTCCTTGCCTTCCCACCTACAATTTGTCTTCAAAATATTTAAACTTTAAGGGTTTTTTCTATATTAGATGAAGCAAGGGAGTTGAAACAGAACTTCTGTTGCCTTACTGCTGCTTTCTGCATTGCCTCAGCTGTGCCTCTCTGATGTGTGCCTTTTCATATTGAGCACTTTGTGCTTCACAGATATACATAAAATAAATACATAATTGCTATTAATTTTGCAGCTGAATACAGCATGTGCTGTAAGAGTCACAGAGGTGTGTTGCTCTGTCAGCTCACTGCACTGCAGTAGGTAAGGAGCTCTTTGTTTCTCCCCCTACTCCTCTTGCAGACCAGGTTTTACTCACTCCTTCCCCCCTCCCTGTTCCTCATGGTGAACTTCTAGAGTACCTGGAAGATGTTACTGTGAGTCTTTTGGACCAAGGAGTCCCAAAATGAGGTAAAATCACAGCATCTCACTGTCTCTTCACTATCCTGGGGAAAAATCTTCCCCTCAGAAAACTTTGGAGGAGCACTCCTGCTTGCATCAAACACAATTTCTCCAGTTAATTAGCTTAATTGTAGCTTTGAGCAATCAATCTCATGCTTGAGTTGTTGGGGTAACTTCTGTGCCTCTCAGAGAATCTCAATTTCCACTTGTGGCTTGGCAGGAATGGTCGGGGAAGGGAGAAATCCTGTTGTGAGGTAATTAAAATGCTGACAAGGGTGGCAATTCCCCAGCTGGAGAGGGGAGATGGTGTCAAGGGGTGAATTTCTGTGCCCGTTCAGATCCCATTCGGTGCCAGGCTGAGGCTGGGGGGGAGGTGGCAGAGGTGAGTGCCATTCCCCATCCCCTGCTGCTGAGAGGGGACAGCCTCAAGCTGTGCCCACACATTCTGGCCTGTGAAAAGGGATGGTGAGAACAAACTGAGGGCTTTAAAGAGCCTGCCACTTCATCACTCTTCCTAACCTGTCACATCCTGATCCACACCAGGAAAGGAGCCCTTTTTCCATTTCCATTCGCTGAGATGGATGGAGCTGGGTTTTGTTGGCATCTTGGATTTTCTGTTGTTTCAGTTTGTTTCCTAAAGTGCTCGTTTTCCATGAGGAGCTCGTACAGAAATGCAATTTGCCAGTGACTGAGTTTGTGTTCTCAGTTAGCTCTTTTCCTTATAGTACATGATATATGACAATGAAATAGTGTAGTTCTTAAAATCACTAAAATGGAGCTGTTCTGGGGTGGGGGAAGAGCAGTAGCTCTTAAGTAGCTTAACTGTTAAGAATTTTGCTTTAACAGATGTCACTTTTTGAGAATTTAAGGAATGTTACCACCTGGATGTCTGCTCTGCTCTAACTGCATTGTAAATTGGCTGTGCAGGACATAGTGCTTTAAAATAAGTACATTTATTGATGTGAAGTGTGGAGTGGAGCTGGTGTGATGGCATTAGAAACCCCCAGTTTTCTCAGCTTGTACTTTGAGGGATATGTGAAGCTTGTATTCCTGCTCTCAGTGGGACAGATGTGACCCTCTTCCCATTACAGATGACTTATCCTCAACCTGAATGCCCTTTCTTCCTGGCAGAGGTTTCAAACACTCCTTTTCCCCAGTCGGCTCACAAGGAGGAGGCTGCTGGTGCATTGCACAGGGGAAACAAAGAGCTGCAAACAGTGAGAAAAGCAAACTTGCACCTTTCAAAGTGTGTGTGGGACCGTGGACTCTGATTAACTTGTGGCCCTTAGATCACAGGTGAAGCTCTGTATTCATGTTCTTTCAGCTCAGTACTAGCAGCAATACCTCAAAAATATCATAGGGTGTAAGAAAAGATGTGATGTTATGTCATGGCAGACTATTAGAGCGCTCTGTCTTAACAAGGAATGCTCATCAGAAAACACAAATTAAATGTAATAAGCTGAGGTGCTGAAAACTACCTGCCAGGAAAGATTTTTCTTTTTACACAAGCTTCTTAAACTCAGAGAGAGGCTGAGAAACTGAGAGAGTAGGGGAACAAGAAGGGAGATAGGCTCATTAATCTTCTTTGGATCATAAAAATAAAAGTAGAAATGCCATTTACTTACCTAGGATTTGTTTGAATGGTATGGACTAACACTGTAAAACACATTACACAGATCTGCCAGGAGGGAAAATAAAAGCACTTTGGTAAGAGATGGGCAGGATTCTTTACCTGAAAGCAGCATTTTTAATTTTCCCCCCTGTTCAAAAACTGCTACCCAAAGAGCAAATTTCCTCAAAACTGCTCAATAGTTTGGGACACCTGTGTGTCATCTTACTGAGAAACAAAGCTTCACTTCCAGAATTGCCATGCTTCTTGTTGCTGTAATTGTATGAAGTTGAGTAGAATTAGCTAGTTAGCATCTGTTTAACACAGTGTTATATTCTGGTAAGTATGCAAGAAGCATCTCTTCAACACCATCAATTTTGTTCTCTTTTCCTGGAGCAAAACAGCTCAGGTGCTTGTCTTAAATCCTCTGCAGCACGTATTCCAGCCCAGGAATAAATGGCTGTACAGAGCCAGAGGAAAGGATCAGAAACCTTGCCATGTGAAAAGTATATCTCAATAATGAATGAGCCTTTTTTTTTTTTTTAAATCAGTTGTCTAAAACTCAGCCAGCAGCAGCCTGTTTAAAGAAGTTTGCCCTTCAGCTGAGAGTAAGGATGATGAATTGCATAAAGGAAACATTTGAAGATAAACTTTTGAAAAAATTAATAAAGTGTAAATTCTGGAAAACAAACAGCAAATAAACCTATTCTTTGCCAATGAACAAAGCTGAGGACAGAAGATGAGCTCCCTGTTCTCCATGCTCTGCTTTAGCTCACTGGTTATAGGTAAATGGATTGAACCTCCAATCCACTTCTTGCCATCTTGCAGAGCCCTGACCCACAAGCTCTTGGATCTGCTGTTTGTATTCCCTCACCTTTTACTGGGGAAGTGAAGTGCATGCAGCTACATTATAAATATAGGCAAGGATTACTTGAAGAAACTAAAACCTCAGCTTTCAAAAGATCTGAAATCACAGTCTAGAAGCAGCCATAAAAACTGGATCCCCAGTACCTTTCAGTAAGTACTACTGGACCAGATGGAGTGATCTGGTTTTGTTGCATTTAATTGATTTCAATGCACATTGCAGCATGGGGACCCAGTTGAATACCTTGTGACTTCCATGTGATCCCACTGCTGGATCTTCCTTTGGGATCCATGGTATTGGTCTGGGTGAGGAAGGAGAAAGGTGGTGCAAATTTGCAAATTCAGATCTTTTCTTTACATGACACATGATGTTACTTAAGGAAGAAGTTGTAGTAAAAAATTGAGTTAAAATGCTTGAGGTAACACTGCTTTAAATGCTCAACCTGAGCATGAGTATGCTGTGTCTGGGGTTTATCTTTGCTGACTGCATATTTATGTTTTCAGTTCTGAAAACATCTGTATCTTTGATGTCTATTAGGACTACACTAATTCCACAGATAAAATCTTTACCTTATTGAAGCTAATAGCAAAACACCTACTATTTTATTGGGCTGTGATTGATTGCCACCTTATCCTGCATTTTACTGACATTAGATGGCATTTAAAACTCTCATACTATCTGGAAATGGTCCATTGTCTAGGAATTAATTCCTGTAGTAGCCCCAGTTTCCAGTGTAGTCCCTTCTCCTGTGCCTCTTTTGCTAACAGAAATTGAATTCCACGTCTCAGATTGTTTGTTTGTTTGTTTGTTATTTACTGGGTTTAGTGCTACTTACTGAAATCCAGGTGCATTTTCTCTGCTTTCATTCCTCCTCACAATCCTATATATTGTGAAAATCTTAACTTGCTATATCCTTTGCATACAGACACTTCTCCATTCCTGCGGTGGTTGTAAGACCATTGTTATCCCTTGTTACCACTGCAAGTGGGTTTTTTTTGAGTCCAACATTGTGCCCATCATGGGAGTGTTGTCCAGACAATTCTCACCTCTGTTAGTGAATAGAGTGAGGCTGCAGGGGTTGGTGGGAAATTGAGCTTGTTTATAAATCCATTAGACCCATATTTATTATTTCTAGGCCTTGGCTCTTCGTTTGAGACACTATTTCTTCCTCTGCTGTGCTTTAGAAGGTATCTTCCATTCAGCTGATTTGTCTCTTTCCTTGACTGTCTGCCTCCAGTCTGATGAGAGAAGTGCACTTAGACTGCCAAACTTCTGTTGAAACTTGATGGTCTTTTTTTATCAGAGAAAGCCCCTAAGGCAGATGTTAATATTTCTTCAAGATTAGTCATGATCGAGTGGAAGACTAGAGAAAGATGGGGGTCTCTGCAGATTTGCGCCTTCTGATAGTCCTCAGTACAACATGAGGAGTTTGCAAGTGCATATCTCCCACACAAATGTTTCCAGGTCACAGTAGTTCCTCAGACCCAACAAAAGCCTGTGTTTTGACAACCCCTCTGTCCCAATTCCCAACTTCCACAGCTATTGGCACTAGCTGGTATTTTTAATAATAAGACAAATACTGTAACAATGTCAAACAAGAAAGCAGGGGAAACACTTTGATTTTTCTGTTCTAGTCAGTATTTTGGCTCGCTGAGGTTGGTATTCCCAAGGTGAATGTACCTGGGCAGAATACCCAAAGTTTCTGCAATGCTGAGACCTCCTTATGGAGGCACCACTTTGCTTTGCAAAGCCTGAGTTAGTTTCTCACAAAGCTTTCTATCTTGAACTTCAATCTTACCAATGCCCTGGAAGTGAGACTCTTACTCCACTTTGGGTTCTGAGGCAATGAATGAGGACGTGTCATTCACTGTGTCTGTAACCACCTCCTCTTGATGCAGCCTGGCATTTGAACCACCCCTGCAGCCTTCAGCTTAACTCCTAATAATGCTTCTGAGATGTGCTGGCTCCACTTAACTGAAGAAAAAAGGGTCCAAGACCAAAAAGTTCAACCTTCTCTGAGGCCACAGTGAAGTGTGCAGTTCAGTGAGGGCCTGTGCTGCCTGCTGACCCATGTCTTGTCTCTAATTCCAGTCAGTGTTTTCCACCTGCGGTGCTTATGGGGTGCTGGGCAGCCTCCTCCTGCCCCATTGACTTGCTGCTTGCTTTTGTACATTCAGGTCATTTAAACAGCTTCACAAGGGGCTCTGAAAGAATTCAAATGCTCAGACACTCAAATGTGTCAGGCAGTGGTGTACCAGACTTAATGCATTCCCAAATTTCAGAAGAAGGGAGTGTGCTTCTGTGTTGCTGATAAATGCAAGAATACAAAGGTTGAATTGTAGCCTAGAACTTCAATCTTCCATCAATGCACTTAAATATATACAAATTACTTACATAACTGTTTACCAATACCATGGAGGCTGCAGCAACCCTTTCTCAAGTTTGATTTGATGTTTACAGATAGAAATTTTCTTCTGACACAACCAGGAGATTACATTGTTTGTGTGACATGGGAAGAAAAAGATTATTGTAATCTTTTCTTGTTTAAAGCTTTATGTAGGAGGGGAAAGATTATAGCATGCTTCCATAGGAACATGGAAATGATGAGGGAATTATCTGCAACACTTTGAATAGCGACCTGGCATACATTATAATATTGTCACACTGCTGCTTTTGCCATGTAACCAAGTCCCTTGTGAGCCACTAGGCACAGCTCTTGAACGGGAAGAGAATTATCACTTATTTGTTTGTGAGTGCAGGCAGTAGCAGTTTGAGTAAAATCAGGCATTTCAGTGCATGAAGGAAAAGGCCTGGCTGTTTAATAGAAATGCAGATTTTGGATGAACTGACAAAGACATCCTATTACTTGAATGTGTACATTCCTTGTTTTTTCCTCCTTAAAGACCTCAGTCAGGAAACAGGGACACATTAGCATTATAAATGGTATTGGCAAGGAAGGGAAAGGGCTAGAATGATTTATTTTTAACTTTATATTCATGAAAAGCTGTAGATACCTTTTTTCTATTATTTTCTTAATATTTGGTGTTGTTTTACCAGGGGTTTCAAGTGAAAAGTGTGAGGCCTTTGATCAAAGGATCAGAAAAGGCTGTTTGGCTTCAGAGAAGGAAGTCATCTTTTTTTCTTCTTCCCTTCATGGAAAGCTCCTTTGTGAGCTCTGATAGCAGTTCTTGTCAGGGGATCTCCCAGACTTCACTGCAATTACCTTAACAAAACCACTACTAAGCTGAGAGTTCCCTCCAATCATGCAGGATTGTTTCCTTAGGAGTGTCTGAGGTTCTTCTCTGAGCAAAAGCTCCCCTTCTTCCTTGGCTCCCACCCAAAGGCAGGGAAGGAACACCTGGGTCACAGGGTGACAACCCTATTGTCTTGTATTCCTGAGCCAATTAGGACACTTAACTAGAGCCAAAACATTAATTTTCTAGTGGGTTTGGGTGTGTTTCTTCTTTCCTGTCAGTAGAGATCTTTTTAAACCAATGTAAAATTCAACCACGTGGCAGGAGGCTGAGTCGGTGTGTCCCCATGGAGGTGTTGGTGACAGCTTGGTCTGGAGCTAATTCCTGACTGGGGCTGTTTCAGCAGATCTTTGACTGGGCAGGGAGGGGCTTTGCTGGGCTGCAGGTGCCTGTGAGATGTTCTTCAAGAGACTTCAGGACAGCAGTGTTATCACAACTCTGGGATTTGGTTTCTTCAGCCATCAAGCAGTGTGGGTGTTGCTACCTTTGCCTTCAAAGCTGAGTGGAGAATCCCTTATGAAAAATCGCTCTCAGCTACACCTCTGGGATTCTTGTATTAACACTATAAATCATCAGAGACTTTTGCTGGGTGGATGATATAATTTTTCTCACACTTTTTTTTTTTACTTGATATTTATTTAGAAAGTTATTTGCTACAGGAGAGAAGATGGAAATAGGAGTGTTAGTGAGAAAGCCAAGAGACTGACAGCAGGAATGAAAAGCAGACTGTCACAACTGGTGGAACAAAACTGTGAATATTAAAGAATCTTGTTACCTTGGTAATTTAGCAACAGTGGGCTGCAGTGCAGAGATGGGAATAAAATGAGCTTGTAAATATGAACAGGTCAAGTCAAATCTGGAGCCAGAGAAACTTGTCCATAAATGTGGCGTACCCCAGGAGAGTGTTAAAATCTGTTAGGAAAACAGCCAATAAAACTCGTGGGCAGCACAGCTCCAGGACTGACATGATACATAAGTTTCCTGCCTGGAGCTGCAGTACTGCAGGAGGGCTTGTTAAACATGTAAAGTTCCTGTTTGCCCACAGTGGGCTTCCCTTTTATGTCAAGGACCTTTGAATCTTCAGATGTCACAGGTTTCAGGTTGGCTATTGGGATCCTTTCATAGATAGTTATTGGGCCTTTGCTATTTTGGGGTACAGATAGAATTATTCCTCTTTTTCTTCATTTTCCACATTATTTCTTTACTCTGATCTCTTCTCAGATCTTGCAGCAGAGGTAAATTAGTACTGTCCTTTCTAGTAAAGGTCCAGTTCAGGCACTCAGGGATGTGAGAACCTTAATATTCTCTTGGAGCTGAAATCTTCTATGGAAAAATCATTTCTTCCAGGCCAATTGCATTCAATAAATGGGACTGTTTTATGCTGATTTTTACCTGGCAAAGATACCACTAGCAGTGAATCCAACCAGAAGTGTTTTTCTTTCTCTACTCTGTTTTTGCTGTCATGTTGTGTTCTGCTTCTATCAGCAATAAACTAATCTGTGACTGAGCCATTCTAGCAGCAGAAGTAATGGATTCTCACTAGAATTAGGGATATTTTGTGGTAGTTTCACTAAGGGACAAAAAAGTGATTTTTTTTTTTTTTTTTCCTTGATGGATGTTTTTCTGCAGGTTTTTAATAGTTTCTGAGACTGCCTCTTTCTTCCAATTGTTACAGCCTGTTTTAGAACAAAACCCAGAAGCCTCTGAACTGCAGAAGATTCTGGGCTGACAGAATGTTCCTGTCACTGCAATGTCACAGCTACCATCAGGACAGGCAGCAGCAGCAAGAGAACTGCTGCTTCTCTTGTGCCTTATGCAACCTATACATCTCTACAACTCAGAAACTTTCCTTGGGATGTAGTGAAAGAAGCATTTTTGGTTTTTTGGTTGGCTTTTTTTTAATGTATTTGTAAAGGAGGCTATTTTTACAACAGATCCTAAAAATTTCTTCAACTTCACAGAACTTTCAGTGATTGAAATGTGTTTTAATCAAGTCCCTGTGGATAGATTATTTCCTCTGCTGAAGAGCATAGGAAGATCAATGTCTCACTTCCATTCTTACAGCCAAAAGACGCGAAGTTGATTAAAGCTGCCTTGTACACCCTGCTCAAGCTGAAGAAAAGCAGTGGCTCCTTTTAATTCAGAGGTGCCAGAGGCTACATCATATGGGGTGGACAAAGAATGGTCTGGGAAGCTCTGATTGCAAAATACATGATTTACATAATTGCATTCTTGTTTACTTTTGCTCTTCAAAATCCCAAGAAGAAGAAGGTGACCCAAAGACACCGGTTTAGAGCTGTAAAACAATCTATATTTTAAGTCATTAATGGGCATTTCCATTATGCTGTAATTTTTATTGATTTTTACATAGCATAATCACTTTATTCACAGAACTCATTGAATGAATGCAGTAGTCAGCAAATTTTAAAATCCTCTTATCTGGCCCATTTTTATCAGGTTAAACCAGTTGTATAACAATAAGATTCTAAATGGTCACAAATGAAAATAAAAGTAAGAGGAGGAGTGGGCAGAAATAATTGACAGCACATATTGTTTTTCCCTCACACTCTGAAAAAGCATGTGTGAGCCAAGCTCCACCAAAAAGCTTTCATGGTATTTCTGTTTTCTGCTTCATTTTCCCAATAGCTCATATAATCTGGCATTCTATCCCACAGAATGGTCATTAGCAGATGCATCAGAGGATAATTCCAAATCAGTGATGGAGATAATCAGCTAACACTGAGAGGCAGAATTTTTTTAGTCCAGCAGACTGATTGTGAAATGCAACCTGGAAAACGAAAGAGCTGCTTTACCTACTAGTGGGTGGTGTCACAGCTGGCTGAATGCCTTGTGTTCACCAGTAGGGTTTGACCCCAAGATTTGCATCCATTCTTGTTCTTCATAGCATTAGAGGGAAAAAAAACCTAAACAAATAAACAAAAAAACCTCAAAAAACTTTGGGAAGTATTTGAAGAGCTGGCATTTTCTGCCTGTTTTTTATTACTTATTGTTAACTTGAAGGTGTTACTGCAACAATTTTTTCTCCACTGGGCAGGACAGTTTGCAGTATTTCATGCGTGTCTGCTTGCACACAAATGTGCAGAATAATTTTATGGATTGTTGACTCAAAGTAAGCTTCTGTTCACTTTTGGAATCTTAGGTTAATAATAATAAGAAAATGTGGGTTTGGTATCTAAAATGATACCAGGGGAGCTATGAAATAGGATTTAATGCTTATGAAAAATAAAGCCTATTCATAAAATTGACAAATTCCCATCACCACAACTCGTGGTGGGGCAATTATCCTCTGTGAAGTTTCAACGCCCCTTGCTTTATTGCTCCCACAAGCCTCTTGACAGGCCATGGGTTTTATAGAAATAAAGCTTGCTCTGCCTTGCCTTTGTCCTTCAATGCTCTTTAATCAAATGGATGAATGGACTGGAGGAGCTTGCAGCTCTTAGATTTGTTTTGCTTTCTCTTTGGTGTGGTGGGGCTGTGAGTGAGGATGCCCTGCTGCCCTCTGAGGAGCCTGCACAGTGAGTGCAGTCCAAGACTGGGGCTGTGTGACTTCTCATGTAACTGTCATACATGCTGACTTTTGATGCACATCTCTTGTAAAATTTGCAGACAGGTCCTCTGGGGATCAAAGAAAACCTCAAAATAGAAGCAGAGCAGGGAAGTGCTGTCAGGGCAGAGGTCAAAACCTCTTTCCTTCTTGCATGTATATAGGGCATGTTCTTTTACATTCTTTGAGAACTCAAATTCTCTCCTAGGCAGACAGTGCAGCACTATCCTTGTGGGGTTTTACCTCCAGAAGCTGTCACTGAAGACAAATCTGCAGGCTCTGAAGGAGAGAGCTCAGGATCAGCCATTCGGTGTCCTTGGGGAATGACAAATATTTTTTGCTGAGGAGGAGGTGGAGGACAGAGATTGCCAGAAAGCACTTTTTTATGGTAACTGAAGTAATGAACTCAAATGAAAGGAATAAAATGAGTTTTAGAGTGGAAGTGCCATTTCTGTTTTAACTACAGTGTTGCTGCAGCAAAGCTATAAATTAGAGCAGGGTAGTTAGGTAGGATGAAATAAAGGAAGAAAGGCAGGCTCCTTGGTAAAAGGAAACTCAGAGGAGCCCAACTTCTGATAATTGCTGTACATCCCCCACTGGCATGGTCTGCTCTCACTGGTAATTAGCAGGGTTGGCAGAAAGATGCAAAGAACAACTTGCACAGGAGAGGGCAAGTGCTTTCCTAGCTGGGCACGAAACTTGTTTTTGCTGATGATTAAGTGCCTGGTTTTCCAGTCTTGGATCAGATTTGTAGCTGATTACTACAGCATGTTTTTCTGACAGTGATACTTAGAGAAATCCATAGGCCACCATGCAGTGTCTTCTTCAGTAAATATTTCTCATGTTTTTTACCTTCAGCTGTTTCAGGCCTCTATACCCATCTTCGTGACCCAAAGCTGTTGAGACCCTGAAATTCTTTCTCTGCCCAGCCAAGGAGAAGTCTGTGGAACCCATTGGCCTAATCAATCTCAATGTCATCTATTTTTTTTCCCCTCTTCTACTTTATTTTCTTGTGATTAGAGACACCTTTTTAAGAGTTCATGGAAAGCTGGGCGTAGTGCTGGATTACAAGAATGGGGAAAACACAGAAACTCTTCTTAAAGACCAAAAAGACTCAGAAAATACTAATGTGGGTCAATTGGTAGTTAATAATGCCTTACAGCCAAAGAATAAACAGTTGGCAAATCCCACAGAACATAAAGAGAATCTATTTCTTTTGATTTAGTGTTGCAGCAGATGGAACTGCAAGAGATTCAAATGTAGCCTCCCTGACTTTTTGCTGCCCTTTAGTTTTCCACTGCTTCATTGCTAGTGCTGACAAGTGCCCACTGTGGCTGAGAGGGTACCTATAAACATTAAAAAGAAGGTGAGTTAAGGAGCTGCTAGATCCCATGGAACAAAGGGCATCATTAGTTTAGAGCTTGCTGCGCTCTAGTATGTAAGAAAATGTTTAATTTTCTGTAGAAACCACCTCTCATTTCCAATATGGCTCCTGTATTTCCATTGCTTTGGAGGCTCTAGGCTAGATTTCCAGCTTGCCTGCATCCCTAGGAGCTCTCAAATGAGACTGCTGTGCTAATTATGCTAACTTGTGAGAATGTATATATTGTGTATACATATAAAGTACCAGCTGTATATTGTCTTACAACTGCTTTGTGTCTGATACATGATGAAGGGAAGAATAGGAGTGGAACAAACAGTGATAGCCAGTCATATCAGAGTACCTCTATAATTATATAACTGTAAAGATAAATTATAAATAATATCTGAATATCTGCATATTGGAATAATTTTGCCTGTGGGTAAAATTCAATGAGCTGAATTTGGTCAACTTCTGCAAGCTTTGTCAGGTAGCTGAAAGCCTCACATATATACAGTAAATTCACGAATACAAGCCGCACTGACTATAAGCCGCATCTCTGGGTGTTGGCAAATATTTTGGTTTTTGTCCATAGATAAGCCGCACACGAATATAAGCCGCTTTGTCGTTCGCAGCGAGGACCCGTGTGCAATTAGTAACAGAACCGCAGGAGGGCGGGGTTTACTGGCTGAGCTAAGGCTGTGCAGGCTCGGCCCGCTAGGGGCCGCTGACGGGGCCAGGTGGCCCAGCCCGGTGCTGCAGCTCGGGGCCGGCCGGCGCTGCCCCTGGGCTCGGTCACCCCGGGTCGGCGCTGCCCCGCGGTGGCAGGCAGGGACGGAGCTTCCCCTGCTCCTACGGCAGCGGCGGCGGGCGGGGACGGAGCTTTCCCGCACCCGTGGCGCCGGCAGCGGGCAGGGATGGAGTTTCCCCGCTCCTGCCGGGGCGGCGGCGGACGGGGACAAAGCACCCCGTCGGCTCCCCGAGCCGCGGCAATGGCTGCGCCGGCTTCCCCCCCTCCCCGGGCTGCAGCAATGGCGGCGCGCGCTTCCCCCCCCCTCCCTGGGCCGCAGCAATGGTAGTGCGGGCTTCCCCTCCCCGGGCCGCGGTAGGGGCGGCCCGGGTCTCCCCCCTCCTCCCCGGGCCGTGGCAATGGCGGCGCGGGCTTCCCCCCCACCTCCCCGGGCCGCGGTAGGGGCGGCCCGGGTCCCCCCTCTCCTCCCCGGGCTGCAGCAATGGCGGCGCCCCCCCCCCCCCCCCCCCGTCTCTCCCCTGGGCTGCGGCAGAGGAGGAAAGAGAGCTCTCCCGCCTCTCTCCCTGCCCCCCCGTGCTGCCTACAGGGAGCCAGGCTCCACCCGCGGTGCAACAAAGTAGCGATTTGTAACAATCGCAAAATGCCGACTTTGCAGCTGCTCGGCTCAGCACTCTGGCAGGCACTTCTGAGGTTGTATTAGCCGCTCCTGATTATTAGCCGCATTTCCGGTTTAGGAGCAAAATCTTAGTCAAATTGGTGCGGCTTGTATTCGTGAAATTACTGTACATACGTCT
Source organism: Catharus ustulatus (assembly GCF_009819885.2). Taxonomy (NCBI): domain Eukaryota; kingdom Metazoa; phylum Chordata; class Aves; order Passeriformes; family Turdidae; genus Catharus; species Catharus ustulatus. The sequence goes on along the minus strand of NC_046228.1, from coordinate 28,484,599 downwards.
GTCAGGCCTGCTTCCTTCTTGTGGCAAACCAGAAATGCTTCTGTAGTTCTAATGTCACAAACAAAACATGTTCTGCTCAAGGTTAAGTTGTTCCTGTCACAGAAAGCTGCTGGGTGTCTGGTAAGGGGTGTTCTGGAGAACTGATTTCAGGTAACTTCCTACAAGGTTTTTCATTCTGAAAAAGGCTGAGTCACTTAGCAGACAGAGGTTTAAACTTTTTGAAGGAGTGATGAGGTGACTTCAGTGAGTTTCTGGCTAAATGTGTCTGCTGCTGCTGTGTGACTCAAGCAGGATGTCTCTGAATGACTCGTAGTTGTCTCATAATACAATCTTTCCTTGCAGGGGAAGGGTTGCAGCACTGCTCTGAGTTAGGTAACTCAGCATTAATTCTCAACACAGCTCGATCTCTATCTGTTTTTTAAGTTACAGAATGGAGGGTGCCCAAAAAAACATTTGTAGTTTAACTTAGACTTCTTTTCCCCATTCCTCAACCCAGCCTGCTGTAGTGCCCATGCCTATAATTCTGTATAATTATGCCCTGAGATTTACTCACCTGAATCATAGCAGCTATACAGCTTTATCCTGCAGCACAGTAAGCAGGAAACTTTATTTATATTGATATGGGTATTTTTCTTAGGCAGAACTTCTAGAATTTGACTAGAACAAAGTTTTGGGGTTTTTTTTCCTCAAAATGCATAGAGACTGTAGGCATCAACAACCTTCATCTCTCTTTGTAAATCTACTCCATGACAACATCTTGCACTCATTTGCTCAGTAGAGGGCTCAAGACACCTGCACCTGCTGTGTCATCCCCCTGCAGTGGAGAGGGATCATTTAAAGCCCCACCTGCACTGGCAGCAGGGCTCACTCCTGCCTTTCTGAGAGCTAATGGGATCACAGCTCAGGATCAAAAGGTTGCAGTAAATCAATAGTCACAAATCTGCACTCATAAATCTCTGTGCTCAGAAGAGCTACCTCGGGGCCTCTGTGCAGGGCCTTACAGAGAGATCTCATTCATAAAAGATCTTGCCTTGTTACTGTGGTACAGGTACCTGTTCTAACAGCACATCAGTGCTGGGGTGAGCAGCCTTCATCCGGCTGTGCTGAGCTTGCTGGAGATGACATGCACCTGCCTGTCACTGCCAATACTTGTCCTCCCACCAGCTCTCTTCAATTTAGTCTTTATGGTAGTTCTCATGCAGTAAAACTAAAGGGAGTGGGAGGGAACACCCCATCAGTCATTGCAGTGGAAGGAATTTCTGGGAAAAGTGCGATAATAGTTTTTGTTTTATTGACTGATCTCCCTGAAGAATTTGGATTGTCATGTGTAACTTATTTCAAGGGACAAAGGTCTAACCTGTGGATGTTTTCTGTGGAACCTCATCTTTTATGGAAAAGGAGCAATTTTACAGGGACAAGTCCCACATGGATTAGTTTCACTCTTATAAGTAAGCAAATACCTTGTATTCAGATGTTAGATGTGTCTTCGCATCTCATCTGGTGCTCTTAGCTCTAGTAGAGAGATTTCCATGCAATTCAGAGACTGCTTTCAAATTTTTGGGTAAGGTTCAAGCCTGATATATTCTCTGCTGCTGGAGAGCAAGCAGACAATGCTCCTCCCAGGCTTGGTGTGACTCGGGCCAAAAGCTTTCCTCGTTGTACTGCAGCACCAGCTTTATTTCCCTGGGGTTTAGCTGGTCCAGTCCTCTGTCCTGCAGTTGGGCAGGAATAGCAGGTGCACTTCCCATCCCCTCCGTGTCAGAGGGCCTCCTGTATCCCAGGAATACTCTTCATGGAGGTGTGGCTCGTTGCTGGGGGCAGGATAACAAACCTGGTGTGACCAAGAACAGGTCAGTGCTGCTCGGGGCACTGCTGTAACAGCTTGCAGGAGCACGTTGCAATAGATCATCCTTTCCTGTCTGCTCCATTTTTCTTGAGGAAATAAATCACTTGGTTGTAGGTGAGAAACCATGTGGCTTTGACACATATTCACTTTTCTTCTTAAAGGAAAAAGGACTGTGCTTATGAAGAGATGGGACAATGCTGTGCCCTTGATTTGCTATTGAATGTGGAAGTGATTTAAAATAGGATAAAAGATACACTGGGAGCTGTGCAAACTGCAAAGCATGACTTGATGTACTTTAAAACTGGAACATACATAGGGCATGGATTTCAGTACAGGTTACTGTTTGATTTTGAGCTCTGGACTTGGGTCCCTTTGCAATGCACTTACCAGGGAACAAAAATGAAAAGTAATTTTTTTTTTTTTTTACCTGTAACTTTTTGTTCAGGAGATAAAAATCCAGTAATCACAGAAAATGGAAATTTAATTTGGCTTCTAATTTGATTTTTAATTTTGTATGAGTGCAAACTTTAGACTTGCAGAAGTTTATCTCTCACTATGATTTTAGTATTTAGTTCCTGGCCTGGATTTCTCTGAGGACTTGAGCTGAGACCGCTTGGGAACCTCAGGTCCAGTAGTTGGTGAGCACTGGATGACAAGAAACCAGAGCCTCTAAAAGTTTTGGCATTCTGGTCAAAGCTGTACTGATAAACTAACAACAGAAAAAAGAGAAAAAGAAAATATATGATTGACTGGTGCTACTGATGTTCCTGATAAATGCAGAGTTTTTTGTAATCTGAAATGCAAACTCTATAGTCCCAAATTGGGGCTTCTTCTTTATTTCCCCTCTATTGAAAGGACTTTTATGACATGGTGAGTGTACCTGTTTACTGCTAATTATCTGAGTTTAAGCAGCCTCTCTTCCAGACTTTTACTACTTCAGATTTTCTTGTGTCTCCAGCATATGCAACTCAGAGCTGTGTCTCCTTTCTGAATCGAGCATTGCACTCACAGGTTCTGTTACATACTACTCCTGTCAGATTTCTGTTATTATTATTTTTTAAATTTTGTTTTTGTTTTTTCCCCCCAAATTCTTATGGAATTGTGGCATGAAAGCACAACAACTCAAGTGACCCTCATCTGAACAGGGATTCATTGCCTGAAAACTGCTTACAGATAGTTTTGTTTCTTGAGTTAGTGTTGCTTCTCTTTAATATTTTTGTTTTGCCAATTTAAATCATGTCATTTACAAGTACAGAAATCCCTTCTTGTGCTCTTTTCTTCAGCATAAAATACTGTTCGAAACAGAACTCTGTATTTTATCTCGAGATATTAACTTTTTCCCATAAACTACAGAGAGTTTGCCTGCAGTAGCTCTAGAGCAGCAGGAGGTCTTGTCCGATGGAACCTATTACTCCCCCTTGATTAAGCATGAGCTCATGGCAAATAACTAAAACAGTGAGGGGGAATTAAGGGTGAGAATTCAGGATGCTTGGCACTGCAGGGACTGGTGCAGAGTGATTTGACTCCCCAGCTAAACCAGCACCCTGGGTGTCAGTCGGCGTTCCCTGGAGGTGAATTGCAGCATGACCCCATAGCCTGGTGCAGAGCCACGTTCCAGAAGGAAGGAATTGGCTCGGTATAAACAGTGCTTTGTTTTGATAGCTAAAGGTGAGTCCATGGGATTTGGCTGCTTCTTTTTGTAGATGCACTATTCTCTAGCTGTGTGCCCTCTGTGTTGCTGCAAAACCTGACAGACCAGAAGAACAGTTCTCACTTCAAATTTGCTTTCTTATTTGACCATATTTTAGTTGTGAGGTTTTAGTATTTCTTAGGCTATGGAGTTGAAATACTTTGCCTCTGTTTCTATCACCATGCCAGTGTGTCAATGAATTGGATTCTGCACTAACTTGCAGGATTCCTGTTTCTGACTCCATTCACCTTTTTAGTTGTGTTTATAACAGGTGAATAAAAAAATAGGTATGAAACTGTTAAAATTGAGCTTCAAAAACTACAGCAAGGATAGGGAGAGAAAAAACTGCTTTTACTCAGATCCTTGGGACAGTGCAAATTTTATGTTGGTGTCTCTGCATATATGTAATGCTTGAAACTGCTCTGTGTTTGTCTTACATCCTTCTTAGGTTATTTATAACTCCTGTATGTCTATTTTTGTCTTGGAATTTAGGAATAAATTAGGTTTTACTGCTCCTTGTTTCTTTAGGGTGCTGATGGGACTTAGAGTATTTTAAAGGACCAAAGAGCCAAGATGTTTCACTAGGCAGACAAATTTTTATTTATTACGGAGATAGGAGTCAATAAGTAAATGAATGTCTTTGCAAGAATTCATTTATTAATGTGCAGAGCTATGAAATCAATCAGCTAAAGTGCTAGTGACAGACATCCTGTCTTAGACATTCACTGTGTGTTGGCTGACTCATGCTTGGAAGTGTTGCAGCTTTACTTGGGACAGTATTTTTTACTCAAGAATATTAAACAGTGAAATAGTTTGTTTTGTTGGTTTTTTTTTTTTTCTTTTTAAATTTCACTGTGTTTTAAGTTGTGTTAGGAAATAGTTGTTTTAAGATGTTCTGGTACTGGGAGTCCATTAATACAGCCAAAACCTGCTCCTCCCTTTGTGTTGTCTGGTAACTGTCATAAATGTGTCCAGTATCTTTTAATCCAGCAAACTGCTGTATAATTTTCACTGTTTTCCTCTGAACTAATAATTGTATCTATCTTTCTAGTCATGCTCCTAAACATAAACTCACTACTAACCATGTAGCTTCACTGCTCGAGCCTGGAAATTTTACTGAGTTCAGACACAAACTGACACATGTGGCATAAACTCAGAAATGAAGTTTAACCTGTATTACAAAACTGAATGCACATTATTATTTTCCTTTGATATTAAAGGAAAGCCAAATATTAAATGAAGTTTGTGTAGATGAACAGAATAAGTTTTGAAAAATTTCAGAATGCTCTCTTGAAAAAGGTCGTTTTTCTGTGAGGAAGCAGTAGTTTTCTGATAGTCCTATGATGCTCCTTGTAGTCAGAGCATTTCTGCCTCTATCTGGCCCATATATGCATATACACATTATGCCTCTCTATATAGGCATACATACAGATATAAACATATTGTTTTATTAAATTATCAAGTTCCACCTTTCCTTAGTACAGATGATGTGTAGACCAGATTTTGGATTACAGTAATTTCACGAATACAAGCCGCACCAATTTGACCAAAATTTTGGTGGAAACCCGCAAGTGCGGCCAATATTCCGGGGCGGCTAATACATGAACAAAATTCTAAAAGCTGCCAACACGGAAGTGAGAGCCCGCGGCAGCCCCAAGCCAAGCTGGAGCCCGGCCGGCCCCGGCTGAGGTGGGAAAGCCTGGCAGAGGCGGGGCCAGCAGTGTGGGGGGCGGGCGGCAGAGCCTGAGCCAGCAGGGCGGGGCAGGGGGGGCGGCAGAGCCTGAGCCAGCAGGGCGGGGGAGCCCGGGAGAACTGGGGCTAGCAGTGCAGGGGAGCATGGCAGAAGCAGGAAGCCCGGCGGGTGGGGCTGCCTGGCAGCGGGGGAAGCCCAGCATAATCGGGGCCAGCAGCGTGGGGGAGCCCGGCGGTGCGGGGGCCTGCAGTGCCGGCCAGGGCGAGGAAACGCGGCGGCGGTGCAGACGGGAGGGGGCGGCCGGCGAGCCCGGCAGCGGCGGCAGCAGCCCTGCCGGCGGGGCGAGCGAGGCGCGGGGCGAGCGAGGCGCGGGGCGAGCGAAAGCGGCAGCGGGGCAGTGCTGACGGGAGAGGGGGGCCAGCGAGCCCGGCGGCGGCGGCAGCACCACCCGGCCAGCCCCGCCGAGCCGTGGCGCTGAGCTGGGCCACCCGGCCCCGTCGGCAACCATGAGCGGGCCGAGCCTGCCTGGCCCCGCCCCGAGCCAGTAAACCCCGCTATGCCGCGATCCTGTTACTAATTGGCCAATTTGTGAAAGCTGCGCACGGATTCTCGCTACGAACGAAAGTGCGGCTAATATTCGGGGTGCGACTTATCTATTGACAAAGACAGCAACATTGTCGAGGCACCGGGGGTGCGGCTTATAATCCGTGCGACTTGTATTCGTGAAACTACTGTATTTTGTTCCAGAGGTCTTAGCTTATGACTTCACAAATTGCATTTTCCTGGTAATTTCTGCTCATGTTTCTAATCCCTCTAATCTGGAGTATTCATTACCATGCTGTTTACTATCTTCCTGATCATTATTATAAGTATTAAATAGGACTAGCAATGATGCCTCCAAACCTCAATCATCTGTCACTTAATGTTATCATTTGTTTGTATATTTTAAGGTATCTTGTATTTTGTGGGGTAGGTCTCACCTCCAATATGGTAAGAATTAATTGAGAGGAAATTTATGCAATGCAGTTTTGAATATCTAAAAGCCACATCTTTTAAATCTGCTAGAGGCCTCCATCTACTGATCTTGTTTTGTCAATAAAAATAGTAATGCAATCAGCTCAGCTCAAAGGACCTGCTTGTTGCAAGCTCATTCTAGTTTCTTCTAGAATTTGAGAGTTGAGGCTGCTGCTGGTTCAAAGATGTCTGTATCTGTTTGCTCAAATTAAAAAAGTGAAGCTGTGTCTCTGTTCTGTAAGAAGAGAATTCTGGTGTCAGAAAAATGTATGACATGTTCTACAACTACTCTGCAGTTATTAGCTATGCCAGAGTATAAAATTGTGTGTTGGCAGGTCTCTGGACTTGTCAGGAAAGTTACATGAAGAGGATAGAAATCTCCACAAGGAATATAGGAATTTGAAAGTCTTCACTTCTGGTGAAACAAGAGAAGCTTGGTTTCAGAGCATTCTTTCCAAGGCAGCAAATTATTTTCAGCAATAGTTGCAGGTGGGCAAGAATAATGTGAGATGCTTGAAAACTTCTGCCAAAAGGTCATAGTGACAATTTTACTCCTGCTTGTGAGGATCAAAACCCCCTTCTCTGAGCTGTGTTAGCCAGAAACTGTTCTGTATTACTGGCTGCCACTGTTTTGTGAAGGTATGACTTACAGAAGGCTGTTTTTATCTTTGGGTCTTCTTGCTGATGGTCCAAGCAATTATTCATCCTCTGTTCATGCAGTGAATGTCTTGTGTCCTTTGGCTCCTCCAGTAGGAGTTGAATTTCAGAACTGGTCTGTGTGAACATACTGATTGGCAATTCAGCTTTCCCTGCCTGCTTGCTGAAGACATCACTGTGATAGAGCTGTCTGCTCCTCAGAAAAATGCTGCAGAGAAGCATGGTTTTTTTTCCTACTGTAGTGGGCAGGTATATGAGTTCTGGACAAACTGAAAAATCAATTCTGCCCGGATTTCACTGAAAACCATTAGCATTGCTGTAAGGCCACATTTCTCAGGGCAAGGACTTCAGCAGCAGCACCCACCATAAGACAGAGGATAATGGTCGTCTCTGCTGTTTGTTTTATAACCAGATTATACTGACTTCATGGGAGGTTTTGTCTCCTTTTCCAAAACTGAATGTCTCCAGTGATGTTGGATCAGGCACAGACCTAGAAGCAGTCAGTCAGGACAAGCACAATTTCTATTTTCTTTGTTAGGATCACTCTATTTAGGTTACTCCGTTCATCTTCTCCCAATCATAGCATCTGTTACTCAGCTGGAGGGGAAATCTGGATATTCAGTGGTAGTAATGTTCCCCATTGAACAGCCATGGCAGGAGTAAGACATCTGTAATTAGTTCATAAAGCTGAGGACAGCATAATGCAGGTGAAACCTTCTGAAGGATTTGACCAAATAGATATAAACTAGTCTTCCAGAGCTTTGCAATTTGCAGTTTTAGGCCTTTTCTTCTAGCTAAAAGAAATAGGGAAAGGAAAGAAAGAACTGATTCAGTCTATTGCTTCTCTCTGCAAACTACAACTGAAATCCGAGCACAATCTGTCTTCAACATTTTCTGTTCTTCCTTTGTTTTTCACTGCATTTAGATACTTAATCTTATTTAGAGACTCTGGCTTCAGTTATTTTCTTTTGTAAGTTTGGAGAGGAGGTGAGCTGTTGGAATAATCAATGTGTTTCCCCATTGCTAAGTTAAGGTGAGGTGCATTTTGTTCATCTCTCTGCAGATTGATCCAATTAGTGCTTATTGGTGCTACTTAGAGAAAATCTAGTTTCATTAAAGTTAGTAGTGACAATAATAAGCAGTTAGCTACTGACCTTTTGGGACAGCAGCTATTTCAGACGAGAATAGATTAATTTTTAAAGAGCTGCTGATACCCTACAGTTAAAAAATTTGTTTCAGGCTATACATCTGCCTGATTTTGCTCCTGGCTTTGTTAACACAATTAAAATGCTGTGCTCAAATAAGGAGTTCTGCTTCTCTAGCTGGTATTGTAGCATCTCCCTAAATCCTTCTGGGCAGGGAAGGAATGGTAATGTGTGCTCACATTATTTCAGAAGCACTGTGTGCATGGCTTTTTTAACTTTCCCTTTCCTGAGGCTATTCTCCAGGAAACTTTTTCCAGCTTTCTTTCACTCTTGCTTTATTTGTGACTTTTAAAGTATAGATATTGGTTTTCTCAACAATGTAAAATCTATGGGGGAAAATGAAAGTTAGTGTTGTTCCTAATGTTAGCTAAGCATATTTCTGACAGTCCTTGGGGAAATGCTTCTAAAGAATTGTTGGTTTTTTCTGGTAGGTGGGAAGAAAGTAGTACATGGGCCAGTATACCAGAGACTGACTTCAGCTCAAACAACATACTGCTTTGTGACTTGCAGGAGTTAGAGTATAGAAGAAGTCAGTTTTTGACGATAAAACATTTTATTACATTTTTTGGCATGCGTCTGGATTTTGAGTGTTTGGAAATGTTTGTATTTTTTCCTTGCCTTTTCACTGTGCCAAGTGAATTCAGTGAGACTTCTGTGTTGTTAAATCATTGCATTAGGAAGATGGCTGACTGAAAGGTAAGTGCTCCACTAATGAACACAAGAAAGCAGATTGCAAATATTGGGAAAAGCACAGGATGCAAGCTGTTCCTGCAGATATCAAGGTTCTACCATGTATGGGGTAATAGGTAAAATACTATTTTGTCATGGTGCTGTAGTAGCATCAAAATGCCCCAGAATCTCCTCAATGCAAAGGAACTCAAGTCACAAACTGATCATCTCAAACAGAATTATATCACTGCTACATGTAATTTAACTTTATTCATACTTGGAAGTGTGCCTACATACATGCTTGTGTAGGACCAGGCTGATTTTTTACAATGTGGGGTTTTGAGTCCTGCTTTAGCTTGCTAAATTGAGAGTACCAGTAGAAGGATGCAGAATGCCATGGGTGTGGCAGCATAAACCAGAATGCTGATGGCTTGCTGAAACCTCAAAGTAGCCTTCAAAATATGTGTTCAGATTCCCTTTTCCTGGCCTTGTCTGTATTCATCCTCAGTAGGTTTCAAGCATAGTTTAGGTTTTGAGGTCCAAAATAGTGACTTAATTCAGCCTTTTCAAACTTTAATCTTAATTTCTTATGAACCTGAAAATGACTAAATATCTGCACCTTTTGTCGTCTAGGTTTTTTCACCTGGTTTTGGACAGTGCAGGCTTGAAGTGGATCTTAGCCTACACTGACTTTGTGTGCATGTAGACGAAGAAAAGGCTGCAATTCAGTGTGACTGGGTATGGAGGGAGGCTTAATTTAATTCACTCTGTGGAGTTCAGAATAAGTACAGTGCTGGGAGTTGAAAAAGAAAATACAAGAATCATGGTTGATACTCCTTTTATAATCTGTTCCAAAACTGAGATGCAAATCTGTAAGCACAGACCAGAGTAACAATCAGTGGATGTATTTCCTTATTCCATTATTCATCTCTTTCACAAGATTCTTTTGTTTCTGAATGCCAAAGACTCTCTAAGTCTTCACTCAGTTATTTTGGCCTTTTTGTTGTTTTTCAGGTTAATGAAAAATGGAGTTTACCAAACACTGTTATATTCCTGTTTTATTTTTACCTTTGTTTTCTTTCTGACTTGATATAGCTCCTTTCTTATAGGTATAACTTATGCTCTGTGATGTTAATTAGAATGAGCACATACAGCAGGCAGGGTAATTTAGCTTGTATGTACAGTTAGAAATCAGATTTTTGGGCAAATGACTGCATTTTTGGCATGGAGAGCATAGGGACATATGGCCATGTGATTGAATGTAAAAGAACTAATTTAGTTTGCAACTCTTCTGACCATGCTTCAGAATGAAGGTGAGAAATAAGTCACAGATTTGTATAAATGAAGGCTGTAAATGACTACTGTGATTATTTAGTGAGCATTGACTTTGCCTGCGTGCTGGTTTTCAATCCAACACCTTTGCTTGAGTTAGAGTAGGTGCTGTGTTTAAACCTATTCAATTGTGATTTCAAGGTGTGCAGAGGAGGAGAATTCTGGGTAAGCTATTAATGAATCTTACCCTAACAAAGGTATCTCTTATTTCTTTTGAATATGCCTATCTTCAGGTGCAGTTATTGCAGCCTTGTTCTCTCTTTCATTGTGACACTGAAAAACTTTCCCTGCCATCAGATTCTGCTCCCCCTGCAGATCCCTATTACACCACAATGAAATCCTCCCCTAGCCACACCTCTAGGACAACAAGTTTTGGAATTTTTAGTTCAAAATATTAAGGAATTGTTTTGTTGTTGCTGCTTTATGAATATTTTCAATTTTTCCATATTCTTATTAAAAACTGACCATTAAGGACTGTATGTGTCATTCCTGCAGGTCTTTTTCTGTAAACAAGTACAAGATTGAAATACTTCTTTACATCTCAGTGTTTCTTTGCTTTAGAGTGTGTAGCTCTTTCAAGCTGTTGCAGTCTGTGCTCAGTTTTCCATTTTGAATGTCTGATAGATGTAAATTGGCTATGAAAATTCTGCCCTTAACTGCACCTTCACTGCTAAACAAAGATAGGCACAAATCATTGCTGTTATCAGAAAACTTCAAGATATTGTAACCTGTATCACCATCTGAGGTATTTTAAGATTTCTGTATCTGTGGTTTTGGTCACAGGTCTACAATAGAATTTCAGAAGATACAATCTTGGGTAGAGCCTTTTGAAAGCAGGCAAAGAGGAAAGGAGCTCAGGGGAGGAAGATGTGAAAAAGTTGGTGGCAGGGATGTGAGTTTCCTGCAGTGATTAAGGCTTGACAAAACACAATGGGGTTTGTGGTGCCAGCTGTTCTCTCTGACTCCATTTGAGTTCATCCTCTTGGGATCACTGGCAGCTTGATATTCCCATGGACTTGGAGACAGCCCTGGCTAGCAGATCAGTAGCTTTGGTGGTAAATTTTGCTTCTTTCAGTCCTTCTCTTTTCCTCTTCAGTGTCAGATTAAGGGTTGCAAGGCCAGGGATGAGGGATGAAAAAGCCCATTCTGTCCATGCTGCATGCTAAACTTCACCCTGCCCTCCCTGTGTCTGAGTTGTGCCCCTGTCCCCTGCCCCTTGTGGGTCAGAGGCTGACTGACTGCAGTCTCTCTGACAATCCATTATTTACCACTCCACTTTTTAGTCACCTGTAGGCTTTATGGTAACAATTTTATGGATAGCATTTTATCAAGCTATTGACAACATTTTAAAATAGATATTTATTAAGCAATCACTCTGACATTCACACTTGAAACAGTCTCTTAACAATACTAATTTAACAGTTATAATTTTATTTTGAGAGCTCTATAATTGGATGGGTTTAAATTGATTTATGGCCAGTCACATACTCTTTGATATAATCCTGGTTTCTAGCTATATTCAACTACTCTTGCACACTAGAGCAAAGTTTCTATTAGCTACAGCTAAAGGAAAGTAGGCTTATGTCAAGGGCTTCTGAAAACTCTCCCTCATAAAGAGATTTTAAGTGGCTAGAACTGTTGTTTCATTTAAATGGCAAACACAAGAAACTAATAAATACAGATTACCTAGATAAATCAAAGTCAGGATGCTTCTGTTGAAGTGCAAATCTGCTGTCATAAAAATTTCTATAAAGTTATCTAATTTCCATAAACAGGCTTTCTATTGGATAATGATTTATTCATCTAATGTTTTGCCAGAGATCTTAGCTGGCTGCAAGAGAAGATATCTTGAATAAAAAATAAATCTTATTGATTTTTAATTTCTGTAAAAAAGGTTGACACTGCTTTCCAAAGATTTCAGAATAAATGTTTTGTTTCTATTATACTCTTGTTTTTAGAATAACGAGGTAACTCAGTCTATTCAACTCTGTGGTTCATGGAATTACCTGCCATATATATTTTTTTGTTTCATCTCTCCAAGGTGTGAGAGGGGGACCTTTTAGAAGTCCTGTAAAACATCCAGTTAAAATTGTATTTGAGACTGCCAGACTGAATGAGAGCTGTTCTTTTGTTTCAATCCTACAAATAGTATAAAACAAGAGACCCATAAATGTTTGGGTTTGCTACTTGAGACTGGTTTTAGTTCTGTAAGTGCACATCATTCTTACTGAGTGACAGTGGGAAGGACAGAGAGAGGTATGCTGAAATAAAATCACTCAAATAGTTGGGGGGAAAACTGTAAAACTGTGGCTCCAGGCTTGAGCTTTCTCACCTATTGTCTGCAATAAAAGAATTTCTTATCTTTGTTTGCCTTTTTTTTTTTTTTTTTTACTCTGTTATTCTACAGATTTTGGCAGTGTACACTGTAATCCTTGTAGTAGACTTCTGACTAAATGCTGAAGTAAAGCTTTTATTGTCCATAAGTGGAGAGGAGAATGATATTCTTCAGGATATTTCATCTCTTGGTAAAGCAGGAGGAGTAGTTGGAAAGGAACAGCAGGAATATTGGTAACATTGAGCTTTTATGCTTGTGAAAAGAGGGAAGGAATCCTGAAGACTGGTGAAAGCACAAAATGCTCTGCACTTTTCTATGCAATAGGCAGCAAGCAACAGCTTAAAGGCTGCAATATTAGTCAGATCTGTTTGCAGGCAAGACAACTTTCTAGTATTTCCAGGTGACTGGAAACAAAACCAGAACCGTATCCACAGGCCCACCTTTTCAGGATGGGATAATGCACTTTGTTGTTTTTAAAGCCACAAGCTGCCTTCCCAGAGAACTGTTCTTGGAGAGGCACCTGTATGAGACAAATAGTGGAGTTACAGAGCTGCCTTTGCTGTTACAGCACGAGCAGTGCAGGGAGGGTGAGGAGAGCTCTGTGCTCACTGAGCTGAGCGTGTAACCTGCACTTCAGCTGAGCTGCCCTGTCAGTGAGCACTAAAACTGCCTATAAAAAAATCCCCCACTGCTGCAGATAATTTTATGACCCTGCCTTGAAATGTCAGGACATCAGTAGCCCCTGCAGAAACAGGATTTCAGATAAAGGTGCACCTCAGGCTATATGTACTCACTGTTATGGTCCTCTTTCAAATCTGGCACTTCAAAAAGTTATTGCAAATATTTTCTGAAGTGAGCCCTTGGCTGGCTGGCATGTGCCAGTGCAGCACTCCTGCAGTGCAGTCCTGCTCCTCAGTGACCACAGGGATGCTCTAGACTGCTGCATCCTCAATAAGTGAGTATCCCTGGAGCATCACGTCCAGAAAATGCTTCAGGATGAAACAGTTCCTTTCCATAGAATGCCTGGAATATCTCATCAATGCAGTGGTCTTGCAGAGAAGTGGGTAATGAAGCTCACTTGAAGTGATTCATTTTCAGAGGCAGTTTTTTATCCCAGATGAGGGCAGAGAAACCTTCTCGGAAGTTGTGCCAGGCATTTGAACACTTGTGAAACCCTCTGAAATCCAGGCATGGCGAGAAACTTTGTATGCTCTGTCGTCAGAGGGATAAAATTTCAGGGGTTTTAGTTCTCTTTTAAATATTGTGGCTTCAAAATTATAATTACAGATATTTGGGCACTTTTGAAAATAATGATGGGCTATTTCATGTAATTATTTATTCTTTCAAAGGTAATATCCATGTCTATGTGGAAATGTTTATTAGCTACTAGCTTTCTAGTTATGTAACAGAAATGGAGTTTAAGTGATGGATATGCAATTGGTTGAGAACTGACAAATATTTTTTAAAACGTCAGATTATTTTCTTCTTAACATTAGGTTCAGAGGCACCTGGCTCTTGACTCACGATAGGTAGACATTAAGTTGGATAGTGTGCTGCAATGGAGCATAAATGTGTCATTTTTTTAGTTATTTCTTTAAGAAAAAAAGGTGCTTTATAGAAATAATTTAAAAGAAATGGAGCATGATCAGTCTTCATGGCTTGAATACTACAAAAAAAAATTCCAAGTGACATTTACAGAGTCATATTCAACTTAGGATGTGAGGCTTTTGTGTGTACTTGCTGCTCAGTGGGGACAACAGGAAGTGTTTGACATTACACAGACAATATTGAGGTGGAGGAAAAAGTTGTTTCTGCACTATATGTTTCTGTGAATTGAACAGCAGCACTGTTGTGATGTGCCATTGTATAAATGGCAAATATTTAAATGATGTGTTTGCTCTTGTAAGAGTAAAACATTCTACCTACATGATGCTGCTTCTAATAATTTTTAGAGATAGAGTTGCTGCAATTTTTCAGTGTATTTCATGGTGTCACTAAAGAATTTACATGAAATGTCTGTTTTTCTGGGGTTTTGTGTTTCTTAGATCCTATATACTTATTTATTGTATCTGGTTTGGTAATACCATTTGTCTTTCACAATCTCTATCACCTTCCTGGCCCATAAGTGCATTAGCTGACTGCAGGGCTGGTGATTTCGCTGTGCCTAATGGAATGCAAAGGCTTTTTATGTTCATTTTTAGCCAAAGGATGTTGGCTGAGTGGTGAGCTAAGCAACTCACATGAGAGGAGATGTGTGGATTTACGCTGGGGGTGAGGCCTAATAGCAATCTCCAGGAATGAGCTTGAAAAGGATGCAAGTATTGTGGACATTTGAAAACTTCTTGAAATTGTGTTGACCCCAAATTGTGTCAGTCTTCTGTGGCAGAATAGTGTTCTGCTGGCTGTAGTCACCACGCTTGTGCTAAAGGTTCAGACTATTTCTATGCAGAGATCCAAATTTGCCAGCAAGTTTTCACTGGGCACAGGAAGCAAGCCCTTACTATGATAGTTGTCTTTATTCAACCATATGACAAAGTTCTTTTCACTTGTTTAAGAAGGAAAGAAGCTGGAATAGGTTCTGATTTCTAAAAGGCTGAAAGTACCAGAAAATGGTTGGATTACCTGTGTTAAGTTGGGGCCAGAAGGAGGAGGTTTGGTTCTAGTTCTTGCTGCCTAAAAAAAAAAGTAAATAAGACTAATTAGCTTGTTCTTATTCTTTTTATTAAAGCCATTAAATTGTAGATGTAATATAATTTAGCAAAATCACCCTCTGTAGAGCTAGATAGCCAATATATAATGAAATATAAATCTATTATCTTTACACCAAATGGGACAATCAAATGCAGAACTAATCCTCTGTGTGCAATAGTAAATAGAATGAGCAGTATATATTAGCTGCTGAGGAGGAAAAAATGTGGAAAAGGAAATTTTGGCATTAGATTTTAATCCTGTGGTGTATTTTACATTTCTCAAATGTATTGGGATCTATAGCATTTTAAAGAGAGGAGCCATCCAGCTAATAGATTTTAACTATTTACTGTCAACTTTCAGGCCTAAGATTGTTTCTCTCTATTCTTAAAAAACCTTCTATACTGTTTAAGAAAAAGTGTAAAACTTTGTTTAATTCACTGTAGTGCTTAAAGTGTTTACAGCTTTTCCTAAATTAATTTTATTGTCCTAATTAAACCTACTTTTGACATCTACTGCATTAGTACAGGCCACATAAAATGTGACCCTCAAATTACACCTCTTTACCATCTTGTGCCTCCTGTTTTTGGTGAATGAAGGCTCAGCACAAGGAGTGACTGGATGGCTGAGAGGCAGGTAATGTGACAGTGGATGTCACCTCTCTGCTCTGCTTTGCCTTCCTTCAGGGCAGTGGGGAACAAACCCACCCAAGCCATCTCCCTGCTAGCTTGAGGAGAACTGGTGTGTCCCTGTGGTCATACACGAGCTGCCATAACTCATGGATTCCTTGGTGAATCTCTTTCCTGTCAAATTCTTCCCAGAACTGCCAACTATACCAGCAAAGGACAGTATAAGAGGAATATCGTGGGGTTGTTTCCAAATCATTGTCTCATTTTGTGGCTTTCAGAACTGAGGAGGGAACAGTATGGAAGGTGCTGTTTAGTACATTGAACATGAAGTCTGCATCCTTAGCAAGCAAGAGAGCATCTGGAGCTAAATAACTCTCAGAAAGGTGGGAAACCATCTGTGCTAGGCAACCATAAATGAATCAAGCCCAAGACAGAAAGCTCCTCAGAGTCCCAACAGAAATATTGAAGTTCAGCTGCTTTCTCTTCCTGTGATCACGGCTTGCTATTCAATGCTTCAGCACTCGTGGCTCAGATCAATCAGACCAAACACGACGTCAAGCCTTGCTGTATTCTAATTGTCAGCAAAAGCTTGCAGCGATGAGTTACTCAAAGTTTTGTAGCAATGAGTTTAACTGCAAATGGTATGTGAGCAGTGTAGAAAGCAAAACAACAGGAGAGGAAAGGTGTTTGCTTCTGCTTCACTGGAGGTATTCATGAGGACCGTGTTTATGTTGGTACAAGAGCAGCATTGGTCAGAAGGGGAGAAAATTAGAGATATACTTACTAAAACCTGTCTGGAGCTGATGAGGTAGCAGGCAGCTAAATGCATTATTAAACACTATTTTCAATAAACAGGTTTTGGGGCTAGTTTTACTACTACAAAGTTGGCTTGTATATTGTAAACAGTCCTTCACTATAACCTAGAATTAATCATCTGTTCTTTGGAGCTATTGCTCCGAGTACAAAAATAAATACACCAGAACAGATAAATGAATGTTGGCATTCATAAGTAATGCATTGTGCAGTTCTTATATGACACCCATGGCAAAGCTCCAGCAACAAAAGCTTTGGTGCCTCTGAGCTGCCTGTTATCTCTGAGGGAAGCAATTATGGTTATTTAGTGCAGGGGAGCTAGATTTAGAGGCTGCAATAGCCACAGGACTGTGTGAAGTATGTGGGAGTAGGAAGCATGTATCTACTAACTGTATAGATTATTACTCACGGCATGCACACTAGGAGATCTTTAGATTATCAGGCTCATGTTTTCTATTAAATGTTTTGATTGTTCATTGGGTGTATGTCAGTAGAAAAGTGATTCACACCCTCTAATTCATGCTTCCCATCCCAAGTGCAGATTGATGGTGTTCTACAGGAGCCTGCATCTTTATCTCCCTGCAGAAATACCATCACACTCCAAGTGTCCCTTAAATCCTCAGGTCTGTGCTGTTTAGAGTTGTGGCCCTCTTTGCCTGTGGTTTCAAGGCTGTAAAGTGCATTGGCTGTCTGTACTGCCAAATTACCCCACACATTTTTGGAAAGGTGCACCCCTCTTTCCTTGCTGACTCTCTCCCTCAAAAAAAAGAAAAATAAAAAAAGAAAAAAGGTGACTCCAGCACTGACAGCTTTTTCAGCCCATTATGTATGAACTAGACAGCTAAACAGGAGTTGGGGGGTCTGGAGAGGTAGGCTGGTCTCCTCTGTGTGTGTGTGTGCAGAACAAAATACTGACCATGAGTCCTATGGGTGCCACAAGAACTTCAAGTGAAAGTGCCTGCATTTCTCTTTTATTTTACAATGGGCCTCTCTCTGATAGCAATAAGACAAGTTTGCTTAAAATAGACTTCTGCCCTGAGTTAGAGGAGTCTTGTCTGTGGTGGGAGGGCCTAGCTGGATTGAGGTTATGTTGGGTTTTTTTGTTTTTTTTTTAATTTTGTGAGGTGGGCTGTTTTTCCCTCTGGCTGGGCTGACTCGACTTTATTGGAAGAGCTAAAAAGAATTCTGCCAAAAGCAAACAGTAGAGAGAACAAGAGCTGAATTTTTGACTTTTCTTGCCTTCTTGTCTCTGGTAATGGAATAAAGCTAGGCCAACCCTGCTGGCTCCTTAGACTCTCTTTTGGCTTCTGAGGTTGTTTTGCCTTCCTAAGAGCCTCAGGGGGCCCCTGCTGTTCAGAGATTTGGTGAAACAAGGCCATGCATATACTGGGGCACAGACAGTTCACTGAACACCCTCGGTCCTGTTTTCATGATCACGTTGTCTGGAGCACTCTGGAGGGCTCAGTTTCCCTGTCCAAGTTTTCCAATGGAAACCACATGGTCTGGGCAGCAGGTAACCACCTTTTGACAGGAAATCAGCACCCCAAAGCTGGGAAGTGTTCCTGGAAGTATTTCCTGGGTTCTTTGCTGTTTGCAACAGTGGCCTCTATACTTTTCCTCAAAAAAACACTCTCTCCTGCAATATACTTTATTAATTTTGGGGACCAGAAGAAATAAAAAACTACTTAGCAAGCATGGAGTTAGAGATCAAAACAAATTACTTGGGCTGGCAATTTTCCAGAATGGGGAGTTAAATAGATTACAGATAAAGCCTTATTAATTAGTATCTAATCTGCTTTGGTGCCGTATGGCACCAAACTTTTCCCTTTGCCTCTTCTTCTTGTCATTTTCTCTCAATTTCCTTTTCTCTTTCTGGTGTGTGCAAGTGATTGTGTTACTCTGAAGAGATTAAAAAATAGCTTAATCATATTGAAGGAAAATGCTATGAATCCTCTTGACTTTGATAACAGTGAAATCTAAATCCAGAAAAATGCTCTAATTGGCAGGTAAAAATTGTTTGGGTCAAATAATCTTTATCTGATGGAGGAAAGATTAGTAAAGTGGTCCCAATTAATTCTGTGGTTCATTTCATCTGATCAGCAAAGTAGTGCTCTAGTTGTACTGTAATTAGCATTTTATGTTTTATCGAAACATGCAAAAATGTTAAAAAATAATTAATAAAAAATTAAGTACTTGAGCACAATGTCCTACAGAAAAAAACATGTAAGTGTAGTACAGGAGTTCAGAGGAAGGCAAAATTGAATTTGTTAAAACAATAGAGCTTGTGTTTTTGGCTGTGGAGAAACTTGCTTAATTCATCTGTGTCCCTACTTTTTAACCTGTTTAATTATGTGCCATGGGGGCAACTCAGCACAATGCTTGAAAATTCTGTCTATTTAAAAACAAAACAAAATAACAACCCAAGAAAACTTTTTTCCCCCTGGATTAAAGAAGAAAATTTTTTATTAAATTGCCAAAACTTTGATTTTGAAGAATATGCACAGGGAGAAGCATCCATTCCTCACCAGTATGAGTTTTCCTTTTGGAACTTGACAGCCTCTGTAAGTTTTACTGTTTGATGGATAATCCTCTCACAGCTGCTCTTCCATGGAAGGCTAGAGATTAAGTTCTCCTCTTTACCTTTTCCACCGTCAGTTTTAACCTCCATAACAGACAGGAGATTTTTAAGTCTAGGGGAAAAAATATGGAACCATATAAATTGACCAAAAGTCAAGTTATCACAGAGCTGGTAGACTTACAGCTGCTCTTGTTGCAAAATACTTTTTATCATTTCTGTAAAACAAATACACAGATGTAATTCTGTAGAATAGAAGGGAAGATGGAAAAATCACATGCAGTTATGGGATTTTTATATGTACACAGCTGTCTATATCCACTTTATATTAAAATATTAGACAAGTGTACACCAGCAAATAGCTCTGTGCACAATCTATGCACTCATGATGAAAAGTGGCAGATTTTATTTTTGTTGAAATAAAAAAAAAAAAAATTCTCTTTATTCCAAGTGAAAAGGTACATAGACTTCCCAAATCTTGTAATGCTCAGGGAAGCAGCTTCTGTGAGGTGAAATGCAGGATAAGTAGCAAGGTTGTTAAAGAATTAGAGAGGACAAGGAATATTTTTGAAGGAGTGAGAGCACTGCACAAAAATAGATATCCATGATATAAAGTTATGACATTTGGCAATACTGTGCAGCACAAACTGGGATTTGTAATGATTCCAGAGAGCCTTCCCAAACCTTTATGGAACTTGAATTAATCATGTGCCAGAGAAGCATATCAGAGCTACAGGAAACCAGAGGATGTGATGGCTCTGTTCATCTCATATATTGTTTTAAGTTCTACTGTGATATTTGAGGGCTGGAATTCAGGAACTGGACTTATGCAGGAGTGTTATATATTGGTAAGATTTCTATGTTAATACATCATAAATTTTTAATCAAGGCCAATAGGTTGCTTATGGCAAGTGCAGCTTGGGGTGCTCAGGTGTGCTTTTGGAATTTTTCATAGTGGTAAAAAATAAATATATATATATATGAAACATTCAGGTAGCAGATGGAAAGGACTTGTAAACCACCTTCTCTTGTGTTATTTTTGAGCATTGTTTAGATAAATCTATCTTCATCTGTAAAATAGCATCTTAATTGACACTGAAGCATTATCTTTTTGTATTAATTTAGTGGACTTTAAAACTGAATTTGTGGTCATAAATAGACCAGCACATCAATGGTATTCTAACTTGTTGATCTGGAAAGATCAGACAGTCTGGAGACTGGACATTATCTATGCTTCAACAATCTTGGTCTACCCATCACTTCATTCATTGGAAATTCAGAAAATTATCAGCTTGAATAAATGTCCAAATCCCTCTTCCACCTTGAAAATTTTTTCTTTCCTTCCTCCCACAAATTTTCAGAGAACATGTTAGAACAACATGAAGGTTTCTCACACTTTGTCTGGTTTAGCTTAATCAAAAGCTTTTGGCACTGCTATGTGTACTGGCACTTGGTTGCTCTTCCACATCAGATCCTGATCACATGAAAGCCTACATCATTCTCCATGCTCCCAGGGCTTGCCTAAAAATACTCAAGAAATATGTATTATGTAATGCCTGTCTTCTGTCTCAAGCTAAATAAGTGTTAATTAGAATCAGGGAAGAACACCTGAAGTTAAAAGAAAGAGAAAAGCTTTGAAGTCTTTTGTGTTTTGGTTTAATTAAAAAAAAAAAAAGAAACCAAAAAACCAACAACAACAAAAAAAAAAACCAAAAACAGAACCTGCCCCCCCAAACAAACAGGAAATATTGGAATTTCAAGTCCACTGTAAATGTAAGGAAAATAATTATATCATGTTTCTGCTTCAATACCCTTCAGTCCATCAGAAATGCTTTTAGTGCAAGGGAATGTGTTTAATTACTGCTCAGCTGCTCTGATTGCTCATTACACGACAGACTCCTACAAGGAGATCATTTGCCTATCAAGATTTAGTCACAGTCATTAGCACTCACCTTTACCCTGACAGAGAATAAAATGTTTTGCTATAAGCTGCTAGTGATACACTCTATGCTCTGCTGCATTTCCTAAAGAGGGAACCAATTAAAACTGCTGTTATCCTGTACCCTTTCCTGGTGTATGTGGACACTAATTTTGTTTCACTGAGCAATGTTTTTTTTCACCCTTTGTCACACTTAGATATGCACAAACACAGCGTAATGAGAAGTACTACACAAGTACTTTGGCAGAGACAGGAGCTAAAGCACAGGTGTTCACTTCTCATTTATTTTGGTTACATAATTTTATACTGACTGCTGAGTGCCAGAACTATGGCACTAAGAATTCTCTTATGTAATAAAACTATATGGAAGAAAGGTTAAATATATTTTAATCATCTTTGGTGATACGTGAATGTGTCTGGGTCTCACCAGGTGTTTTGTTCCTGGTTCCAGTTCCTCTGCAGTGTGAAGGTGCCACAGAGGCAGGCACATGAGTAACACCATTCAGTCCTGTGATTTCCTTTGGATAGTAATAACTGCACTGCTTGAGTGCTCCTCCACAGCTCATTGATGCCAGCTGGTCATACTGACAGTGCTCAAACACCCTTGGACCTGTAATTTCATAAAGGACTTTTGTTGGTATAAACTGTAAAATACAGCTCTGCTGGCTCAAATTTTTGATTGAGTCTGAAGCCTTCAATTATTAAACAACTGTATTTTTACACATTGGGAATTTCTGTTCTCAAGTACCCTTAAAAATTTAAAAGGAGTGAAGTCCACTGTGTTAATTTTAGATCAACCCAGAGAACAGGGAGTGTGTGATCTCTTCCAGTCCTAATTTCAGGGAACTAAAATTATTGCATCAGGAATATGTTCCTTCCTCTGCATAGGTGTTCTTTTATTCCTTTTCCTGTTGCCATTAGTACCAAAAGTGCAAGCAACAGTGTGTATTTAGTCAGGATTGTTTGGGGATTTTTTTTAAAGTATAACCTTGACCCACAGAGACAATCAGTCATGAAAGAACCAGCTTAGTGGGAGAAAGAGGTTAGTCTGAGAGAAGGGGGTATGTGTTTGTACTGGTTTGTGCTTTCAAAAATCAGGACAGAAATATGTAAATATGTTTGGAAATAGCAATTTAGTGCTGTGCTATGCTGAATTAAAACCTGCTGCTGAATCCTTGTCCCCAGAAGGTACTGTTCACTTTATCCACTGAACTGGCCTCTCAGAGCTGTTCAACAGAGTGCTGCTTTATATTAGGGCTGATTTTGCTTTGTTTTCTGATCACTGGAATGAAGAGAATAATGAGATTATCTAACTGTGTTTGACACAAATAAAATCCTCCCCTTATTTCTGAGACTGTAGCAGTGAACAAGGACCTGCTTGGGAAGAGGTTATGGAGAACAGCTGATGGTGAGACAGGAGCAAACTCTCTCCAGGGTCTGCACAGCTCTGGGTAGCTGGGTGGACTAGTGATGGAAGGGGAAAGGCAGTGGGAGGGCAGGGAGTGCTGTGTTCCTGTGCTCAGGGCTTTGGAGTGATGCAGGTCCTTGTTTTACAGACATGTGTGGGTCTTCTTGCAGTTTTGGAAGTATTTTAGCACTTCCATGGTGTGTACTTTATGACTGATGTGAATTTGGCCCAGATACCTTCCTGTTTAGTACTCCTCATAGTTGCATCTGAGGCAGAGGTAAAGCTTCTCTTTCCATTTTTTTAGCATTGGGAATGAGCTGAGAGAAGGCAGCCTACACAGCATACAGCCCTGGGTGCCTTCCTCAGTGAAATATTGTCAGGCATTCATTGGCATAATACCAGCAAATTCAATTCAGTTTTGTTGATGTTTTCTTCTGCTGAGTAGCCAGGAACAAAAATATGTAATTTCCAAGTGTGGAAGAATGCTCACAGGAAAAGGGAAAGTCTTTAACATTGTGAGAGTAAGTGCCTGTCAGAGTGCCTGGGGAAGGAAGGAGATGCCTGCAGAGTGTTGGCTGTGCTCTGTTTCTGTTTAGAGAGCTACAGCCAGCCAGTTAGGAAGCAGAGCAGTGACAGCTCAGGTGATCGGTCTGAAAGATGGCTTACAAATAGCATGAGTAGGTGTTGTTTGACATATGAGTTGCAGTGAATTGTTTCTGCAAATCTTTGCATTGGTTGTTAGTGGTATAACTCTCAGTATCAAATTTATTAGCAGTGTTTTGTGCTCGTGATGAATTTGTGGACAGAAAAATGAACTCCGTTAGTTATGTAAATGGTGAATGCCTCTGGCAGAGGCACTTTGTCAAACTGCCTCACCATTTTCCAGGTATTAGCCAAAGCAATCTGACCAGTGCCTGCAGGACTCCCTGGGGCAACAGGAGAACTGAAGCCTTCTCATTCTGCAGGCTGACAAGACACCTTGTTCCAGAGAAAGATTGTGTCCTTAGTCAACCTAACATTTTCATAGTTACTTTGTTAATCTTTATCATAATATTCCAGGTTTATGTTCAGTTTCATTTGAAATAACAGTTTAGGTTGAACATCCTTTAGTGCTAAAACTGCAATATCTTATTTGTCTTTTTTATCCAGTTGCAAGCTGGTAGGGCTAGGATGGGATGGTGTCTAGAAACATTGCCCTGGTGAAAACTCCAAGGAGCTTCCCTCTTTGTGCACTGTACCTTCATTTATGTGCTTTGTGTTTCCCTTGCTGCTGTCAGTAGCACTGCAGAATATCCCCTTCTGGTTTGCCACAGGAATTGTCACACTTTTGTTGTGTGGCTGCTAAGAACAGACTGGAGAGGGATGGGTGGGGAGAGTTTGTGACAACTCTTTGCATGGTGCCTTCTTGAGCCTGACTCACAGCCTGCCAGGCACAAAGCTCCAAGTAAAACAACAGAATTCTGAAAATTTCAGTCTGTGCATACTGAGCTTTTAGTGGTCAGTTTTTTACTGTGTTTACATGAAGCAGAACTTTAACCAGAGCAAGAGCTACATCTGTGCACAAGCAGAAATTAGGACTCTTTAAACAGCATTGCAGTAGTCCACCAAAATACCCTGATGCTGGGCAAGAAGTTGCTATTTTCACCACACCTGGTGAACATTAAGAATGTGGATGATTTTTTTATGGATTTTCCTTTCTATTTCTCCACCACAACTAAAGCTGTCAGTGCAGAACAGAACAATTCTTTCCAGCTATTCACACTGGATAAGTGGACAAATCTTGTTATGCACACTTAACTTGTCATGGTCTGTGATTAAGCCAGAAAGCACTTTTTTCCTCTCTAAAACACTCGCTATCAAATGAGATTTAAAATGCAATCCATGTAAAGCAATTCACGTAGCCCAGAAGATTATCTTGGGAAATTTCATCTGATGCTGGTACCCTTTGGGCTTCACAACAGCAGCAGTGCCAACAAGTTCATAGAAATAACCTATCTACACAAAGCAGCACAGAAACTGTGGTCTGAACAGAAAAAAAGCCTCACTAGATCCAAGTAGCTATGTTATAAAGCATTATCAATCCAGGAGTCCAGCATATTTCCTGTGGTAAAATGGCATTCTTAATTTCTTCTAGGGAATGTTTTCTCAAAGCCACGTTTAAGGCAAGTAACACTTGCATACAGATACAGCTGGTAGCATAATTTACTTCTGTATTAGTTATAGTTCCCATTTCTTCTCAGAAGTTTTGTTTCTGTGCCCGAAAACACTAATGCTAATGGTTTAAAAATAGATTTTTGGACTGGAATGCAAGTACTGTTAGGAAAAAGGATTTGTTTTGCCCCTGAATTCTAGAGCAGATATTAGTGGTGTGCTGTAGCAAGTTCTCCACACAGTCTCTCAAAGAAATGGACCTTGATTTTGAGTTGTCTGGTAGTATCTACATACTCTGATACCAATCAAAAATAACTGGCCCACTGTAAGTGTATCCTTGGGGTTTTGGTTTTATTTCCAGATCTGAGATGGAATAAACAAGGGTCACAGTTCCTCAGCAGTCTGAATTTGAGTCTGTTGAAAAGTTAACACAGCATGAGGAAAGAAGCTCTGAGAGCTAAAAATTATGTCCTAGTGAACTGTGCCTTCATTTTACCTACAGAATTGCAGTCCTGGAATTCCATCATTCTCAAGAAATGTTTAAAGAACTTTAGGATCTCATCCTTTATGGTAGAGCTGCGAAGTCTGAATTGCTTTGGATCCAACAGGACTTACTGCAGTGATTCTTGGAGAGCATTCTGTGATGTGGATAAAAGCTGGGGCACTGGGTGCTCAGCTGAGAAATCATCAACACTGTGTCAGCATTTGAGCACAGAGTTGTGACAAACCAATAGGTGAGGCAGCACTCTGTAACACACATTGCTGGAGTGCATAGTCTCATTGCAGAGGGGAGGGAGCAGTTGGAAAAAGAAAGGATCACCATCAGGTTCAACTGAGCAAGCAAAAAGAGACTTCATAAATATTGTATGAAAGAAGAAAATGAGGGGATGTGTGTAGTCTTCTTTAACAGAGAGAAGGAATAAACTGGTCTCAGGGAATTCAGGGGAGTTACAGCTAACAAATCTTGGTTCCTCTTTCAAAGAATAGAGGGAATATTATTTGCACAGCACAGTTTTAGGCACCAGGACTCCCCACAGGACCAAACCCCATATAGTGCCAGTTGCTCTTTTCCCATAGGCACATCAGCTGAGGCTTCATTTTTCAACACACTGGTTCCCAGTCCTGACAAAGCAGGAGCTGTGTCAGAGCAGGAGTGCTAATCTGTCTGACAGCTCTCATGCAGGACAGTTGGCATCTCTGAATTTTGCATCAGTGTGACCTGGAATGAAATACCAAAAATGGGCAAATGTCTGACAGAATGGAATTAATTGAGACTGAGTTTGCAATCTGTTTTCCTTGGGAAAAAATTAGTTTTCACCAGTGCAAATACTAAATAATTATTTTTTTTAAAGAAATACATAACTAATGAACTTGCATATGGTAACACTGTAAAATTTTTCCAGTACAGGGATCAGTGTTAATACCAAAGCAGGTCACTCGTCAGCCTCACAAAAATTGAGGAGATGCTTCCTTAGTGTCTCCATGCAATTTCAGAAACAGGTTTACCATTTTGTTCTCTTTAAAATGAGAGTTCTCAGGTCCTCACAATAAGATTTGCAGACAACACTTTGTAAGCATGAAATGAAGTGAAAAATTAATGAAGCATCAGAAAAAAGAGTGCAGAAAGAGGTTCAGAGTTTCTTTCCTTGTCTCACTCATGTTTCTACGCTCCTATTTTAAATGCAATACATTTTCCATATTTCAGGGCTAATATATTTTTTTCTAATGTTCAAAGTATACTGTTTTTACTGTAGGAAAAATAATTTTTAAAAAAGGAATAAGAATTGCATGACTGAAGAAGAGGAGTCAGAACTAGAACAGGAGTCAGGACATGCATGTAGTCCTGGAGATGTGCCCTAAACATGGAAGCTGGATTGGAATCATGCACCAATGAAAAGAAGAATGCATAACTAAAAGCACTCAGAAGCAAAATCTGAGGGAGACAACCAGAAAGGCCAAGACTAAAGAGTATTAAAAGCCAACCAAACAACCATAAACAACCCTAATGGGATTTTAGTGATATACTCAAAATAAGAAGGAAAGGAAAATGCAAGCTTAAGTATGTACTACATTCCTTCTGTTTTCATTTGAGTAATTTCTAATTACATTGGGTGTGTATTTAATGAAAGTGGGATTAATGAGAAGATATAAGTCAAAGCAGGTCAAATAAATGTAATAGTAAAGAATGGTGTAAATCCACTGGGACAGGACCAAGAAAGTCCCCCCAAGGCATTTAAAAATGGGCCAATTGCTAATGAATTCCTAAAGGAACTATGGTTTTCACTTATTTAAAGGGTAAAGCAAATTTGCAGCTGGTCATCTTCACTGTAATCCCCAGGAGTGTTAGGTACTAAATTATTACCTAGGCATTTGTTGTGTAGCTTCAGGACAGTGAGGCAGTAAAGTTAAATCCAGCCAAGGTAAATCTGTGAGTGGTAACATTAATTGATTACATTACATTCATTTAATTAATTTACATTAATTTATCCCCCCTCACTCTCCCTTTTTTCCCCTTTGGTTACTCATCTTATAGTCTTGTTTAAAAAAAAAATAGAATTAAAAGACAGGTGGGGGGGGGAAAAAAAAAGGCAGTGACAAATGGTCGTTTTGGCCAAAGAGTAAAGTTACCAGAAGGACCCCATGAAAATATGTTGTGGGAATTATGTCATTCCATGCATTTGTAACTGAGCAAAAAGAGAGATTGAGGATTAAACCAAAAAAATTTACAGTTGCAGAAAAAGGTCAGGGTAGTTCAACATAAGTCTGCTTAGGGAGAGTGGCAAAATGGTTATTCAAGGCTGAATGACTAGGTGATAAAATGGCAGATGAAATCCACTGCTGATAAATGTTATTTTTCTTGGTATCATTATTTTACTTCTAAGGCATATGCCATGGTAAGTTTTACCTTAACTACTCCCATTCAGAAGAACCTTCTTTAAGGTCACTGAGTGTAGTTCACTGCAAATATCATCTGTGTGCTCAGTCACACTGAGAAGGCAAATAGACTTGTAAAAATTATTAGGGAAAAAAATGAGAACAAAATAGAAAACATCTTTATGCCAACTACAAATCTAGGCTTTCCCTGCACAATGAACTCAACAGGCAGCTCTGGTCACTCCTTGGAAAATGGCAGAGGGAAAGCAGATACTGAGAAGGGCAGCAGAGATGCTGAGAGGTAGGAAATGCTTTATTTGTGCATATGTGTTCAGGCACACTGTGAGCACCTGTAGAAGGAATACAGCTGGGACACTCAGACACAGAAGGTACACAGCACATCTCACTAATTCTCATGGCAGTCAGTGGTGCTGAGCACTGTTGCACAGTTATAGATCCTCTTTCCTTCAGCTGGAGTTGAGTATGGATGTAGTCTCTGTAAAAGTACATGCCTTGGTCTGTGAAATGTCACTCATTTAAGCATATTTTGGTAGGGTTTTAAAGAAATATCTGCTATAGTACTGTTGAATGTATTTGCAAAAAGTGCTCTCTGCCCCATGGGAAATTAGATATTTTTAATAGTGCTCTGAGTGCTCCTCAGGCATGACTCACATGAATCTCAATGTTTTGGTCAATGTTACAAATCTGCAGTATGAGCACATCAGTCCTTGAAAGAGGACTGAATCCAGGAAGAGAAAAGGTTGACTGATTAGTGAGTTCTATTCTGTAAAATGGCTTTTTCTTTACCATGGAGGTCTGTGTTGTTTTGGGGTTTATTTATTTATTTATTTATTTTATTTTTTTACGATAAAGCTCTAATGTCATCGTTTTTGCTGTTAGGGACTGTAGTGATGAGAATAGGAGACTTCATAGTATAAGTATAGAGGAAATTGGTTCTCATGGGGGAAATAATAAGCTGAATTAGTATAGTGGTTCTAATGATCTAAATATATTTTACAAGGGTTAAGGGTAATTGTTCTGCACTTCTTGTGGTTCACAGATAAGTCTGCTGTAATGATGCTGCTAATAAAGTATTTTATGTGAGGGGCACAGCCTTGCCAGGCCAAACCTCCTGCCTTCCCCACTGATTCCCCAGCTTTCCTCACTGAATGAGAGCTGCAAATCTCACAGATCTGTGCAGGAGCCTGTGTCAGTGCCTATTATACCACGCTGGAAAGGTGTCAGCCTTCACCATTATTGCAGAAAAGGCACTGAATGCTTCAGTCTTCTCTGTCTCATGTTCCCCTGAAACCAACTTTGTGCTAAAATTTGGTGAACTTAATTTAGACAGAACAACTCTATGTCCCATGCTTCAGCCCTTGAATAAGGATAAGAAATTGTGTGGATTTTTCAGGTTAAAAAGTAAGACATGAGAGTAACTTTTACATGTCACTGCTCAGACTAAAGGATTTGGTAGAACCATTTGTCAGAGACTTACTTACTTTTTATCAGTAAGATCTGCATGCATATACTGAAATCTCAGTAATTCTAAGATTTGAGTTTACAGCATCCAGTGGCAGAGTAGAGCAGTGAGTGCCTTGGGATTGAGCCATCTCTAAGGCAGGCAGCTGCAATAGAGAGGTGCTGGGATTAATCCGGAGGTTGTCCTTGTGCCTCACGTATGTCACAGGGACTCGTGTCACTGGAGACCTGGATGACACATCTTAGAGCAGGCATAATCCCAATTCACAAATGGCTATGTCTAGTGATGAAAAATTTGTCAGAAAAAAATTAGACTTTCTCCCAGGCACAGCTTTTAGTCAGCTTAATCAGCAGTATGTGATTCTGTGGCACTTCATTTGTTTTAACCCCAAATTAACCTCTGTTACAGAGCCTCTGCTTAGTTTTTGTAAATTAACAACAGAATATGACTTTTTGGAGCTGAGGTTCTGTTTAAAAAAATATACATGTGCAGAAAATAATAGCCAGCTAAATGGGAAGCTTGTTAATGCTTCTCTTGCAGTTATGTTCCTAATTACTTATTTTAAAGACAAAGTAGAGCTACATGTTTTCTGTTACCTTTGGTTGAAGCAGCTGTATATTGCTGCCTATTTTAATATATTTTTCTTTCTCCTTTCCCTACTACTTCTTCACCTCCAAAACGACCCACCCCACTCAAGCAAGCTCTGAAAACATGATGCAGCATTGTCCCCTCTCTGCAGTGACTGGGTGAAGTCAAAGCCAGGATCTTGCAGAGCTGGGAATATTTCCTTAGCACAGTCCCTTCTCAGGGCTGGTGTGCTGTTTGGTCTAAGCCATCTGGCAAAAGAAGTTCTGCAGTTCACAGGGAGTTCCTAAACCTATAGCTGTGACCTGCACAGCAGTGGGCTGAGGGCATGGCTCAGCTGTAGAGAACAGTGCTGTGTTCTTCTGTCACCTGTCTCTGTGAGACAGTGTGCTGGCTCCTTGCTGTAGGTTATTCCAAGTGCTGACTTCAATTTTGAGATTATTTTTCCTGTTATGACCAATTCTTGTCATCCTTCTGCATCCAAAGCTCTTCCTGCCCCTCCCAACAGTAAGTGCAGTACACAGGCTGCTCTTAGAATTAGTCCATCTGTTATTTGTCCCACAGATGTCAAAAGAAAGAGGCCAGGTATATAAATGGACAGTACAAGTCTTGTACAGCAGCTGTTTGAAGTAAACTGAGGTAGATTCATGTTAAAGAGTTTTCCCTGTGACCTTGTGAAGCAAGTAAGGGAAAATGCATTTGAAAGTTAGAAACAGACTGGGAAAGAACAGAATATAAATAGATTTATGGCAGTGTCAGTGAGTGAAGATGGAAGACAAAGTGCTGTTACAATTGCTGCTCTCAAAATGAAAGCTGTAAGGCAGAGTGAGTCCTGTGCTGGCCATCTCAGCAGGATAAAACTGCCAGGACACAGCTCCTGGCAGCACCAGCTTGTCATCTGAAACCCAAAGCATTGCAAAAGATAATTTACCCATCCTTGTATGTACTTCAGAGCTGGTTAAGCATGCAGGTGCCTAAATTAATCCATATGTTGATATTAAGACTTAATGAATCCAACTGTTTCTATTTAATCTGTTATAGTGGAGGCTTCTTAATACGCTCTTATTGCAACTTTTTTCCAGCTCTGTCTCATGAATCTGTGGCTCCACAGTGAAACACAGAGTAGTTTACAGCACAGCAGTCACTCCTGAGCTATGCCTTGAAGTCACATTGTGAGAGTGCAGAACTCCATCAGCTCAGCTGTTCCAAGGAAGGATTTTAGTGATGTGACAGCATCATTGCCAGTGAGGAATGCAAAAAGGCCCAGACCTTGGGTTTCATTTCATTCTGAAACCTTTAAAGACTGAGCTCTGTGTCTGTCTGCCTTCTATGATCATTTCAGTAAGGGGAAGAAATCCTGAGTCTGCTGTGGACCACTGGAATTTACCAGCATATGCATTTTAGGTAAATATTTGAGGAGCAGCTCTTCAGCTTGTGTGAAATGTCAGAATACTAAAGGCAGCTTCCCTTATCTGCTTGTCTCTCAAGACTCTGTTCAATCTCTAGCTGTGAGAGAAGGAAAAAAAATATTGGGAGGAAGGGAAATGTGCTCAGGCTGTGGTTGCTCCCCACCTTGGTGAGGGACTTGTATGTGCCACTAGTGATGAGGTAGCAAATGCATTTGAATTTTACTGTGTATTATACTCCCTTTGCACTGCAGTAAATAACAGGGTTTGTAGAGAGCCAGGATCCTGTGTGTTGCTACTGTTCATGCAATATTTTTGAACTCTGCTCTTAGCTTGAGCCACAGGACACTCTTATTTCCCACCTGACGAGCCTGGTGGGTGAGATTATGCAGAAGTTCATAGGCCCAGCTCTGGAAACTCAGGAGAGAGGTGCTCAGGAGCAGCAGAGGGTGCAGGGTACACTGGAGATCTTTTCACAGGAGGCAGATTTTAACCAGAACACTCAAGGGAAAGGTAGTAATGAGTGAATGCTTGTCCATTTGGTTGCAGGAGAAATGAGAGGAAGGGTGGAGACAAGGCAGTTTTGCAATTGCCCTTTTGACTAAGATTTCTTTAATGATTCAAGTCTCATCTCTGCTTTACTGAAAGAATGGGATTAAAAGGAAGGTGGGTGGAGGGAGAGGAGGAAGGTATACTGAGTAGATTTTGAGCAGGATGGCTTTGAAATTTAGAACAGCAAGCACCTATAGGTACACATACGAAAGCATTGAGCTTTTACTTTATAATATTGATGGGTTGCATTTTTTCTGCTGAGTTTTGCTACTGAAGTAAAAAGTTGCACTTGAGTCATTTCATAGCATGTCAGTAATAGCAAATAATGCAATAGGAGTCTTGATGTCAAGTGTGCTATTGGAGGCTTCAGAGCAGTGGTGAAAAAAACCCCACAAAAATACATCCAGAGGTCATTTAGTCACACCAAAACTCCCCTGTAGTAAGCAAATGGTACAGCTGGGGAAGAGATGGTGCCAGTTTGTACCTTTTTGTCAATGCTGGGGCTGTGCAGGATAAGCAGGAACTCGTTGTGAACCTCCTTTCAGTGGCCCCTGCCCTGAGCCCTGGAGGGAAACAGAATGGTAACAACTCACTCTGAGCAGAAACTGTGGGAATAAGGCTGCAGCTGGCTCCCTGCCAGCAGCTGCTGAGTGTGGTTGGGACCATTTTATGAGATTTTCATGGTGTTGGTACCACTGAACCAGCAGGTGCTGAGATGTGTAGGATTTGTTAGCCATTACTCACTGAAGGAGAATTGCAATCAAAACAGGTTGGGTGTTCCTGAAGAAATGTGGGACTCCACTCACAGAGCTGAAGTGGGATAAAGAACAAGAGAGCTCAACACTTCAGTGGGATGCCAAATGTGAAAGTGTAAGATTAGATCATTAGATTCAGACAGTGGTTTATGACCTAATAAAAACACTAATGTGCTGTGGTGCAGAAGAAGCAAAAGGCGTGGGACAGACCCTACATCTCGTGTGGAGCAGCAGATAAAAGGTGGGGGAATTGTATGGTGTGGCAGATGAGAAGTTCACAGAGGCAGTCAGGAGCTGTGCACTTTGCAAAGTGCAGCCACACAGATTTCCCTGCATGGAAGAGAGGAGATAGGATATGCTTGGCTAGTTAGTGACTGAATATTCAGTGTATTTTTTTTCCTGATCATTCATTTGCTTCATGTCAATGTCAGCTCTGTCAGCAGCTGTAAAAATATTTTTAACTGGAGATCTGATCACCAGTGAGGTGGTATCTGTGCTTTTGATATTATAAACTGCTAGTATTAATAATCTTTGGCTGTTTTAACATCTTTTCTATTGTAACATAGGCAGGGGAGGGGCATAATTCTGTAACAGAATAATTCCAGCAGAAAGTTTTAAGTACTTTAAAAGTATTAATTTAACTACTTTTTTTTGATTGGGATGAGGTATTATTAAATAAAGATAATTAAATAATTGTTTCCAAGCCCAAATTCAGGTCTGTTTGGCAGTGAATTAAAATGAATGTGGTTGTCTTGATCTAGTTTTCTTTTAGTAACTATCAATTTTAGTAACTACTATTTTAGTAACTTTTCTTCTAGTAACTATCCAAGGACCGTCTCTTCCTGACTATATATTCTAAGGGAAATGTACAGAGAATATTCAGAGTAGAAGATGCATTTTTAGGGCACTTGAACAATGTTTCCCTCTCTCACTCGCTGTAATCGTGTCGAGTGCTGAGAGACTGCTGAGGTACAACTGGAGTCAGAGGAAGTAAGTATGCTTGGATAGTTAACATTCTTACTGTGCTCATTAATGACAGATAAGCCAGTCAAGGATGAAAGATCCTTCTCTGTATTATTTCCCTCTAGGAAAGAAAAGGGAAATAAAGTGCTAAATTTATATGGAGAGGTTATTAGTAGAAACTGAGGAAAATTAATTACAAAGGATTTTATTTTATTCTAAACTTTTTCCTTATTAGTGTCTAAAAAATCTATGAATAAAGGGGGGTTTTGTTGTCAAAACATTTCTACAAAATGTTTTGACAACATTTTTCATTCTTACCTGCTGTACAGTTTACAAACACTTTAAAGCTTTCTTTTTTTATCATCAGTGTGCAAGCTGATTTTTTTTTTTTTTTTTCCTGGAAGGTAAGAGGAGAACATCTTCCATCAAAGGCACTGTCTGTTTGCTATAAGGCAGAGAAATAAAATATCTGAAAGCTATCTCGCTTCCTAATATTCAGAAAAACAGGACTGATATTTTAAGGCCAAGGGTTAACATTTGGAGAAAGTTCAATGGAGTAAAACTATAAACACCTGATTGGAATTACTGCATGAACGATTCAGTAGCAGAATTTTCCATCAGAGTCAATGCCTTAATTTTTTGTAATGTGCCTAGAACATTTGTGTTGCATCTTTGTAAGTGAACTGGGTCTTCAGTCTCCTATGAAAATTATGGTGTTTGCCTCCTTACAGAGAGATTCCTAAAATCCTATAAACTAGGCTATGTAAACTTTTTCTTTCAGTGCAGATCAATCCCATACAAGGGAAGATGTCCAAGTCTTCTGTCCAGTGTGCTCTGTGATTGAATAGATGAGATGTGGTTCAGGAAATCACGAGCTTTAACTTGTTTTTACTTCTGTGGTATGACAAACAACTTGGCAAGTCTGTTGATTTGGGGTTCTTTACCTCACTAGAAAAGTAGGATTGATGATCCTGTTGTTGTCTGCATCCTAGGGAAATATCTCAGTTTGTAGATGGTTATCCGTGGAAGGTTTGGACCATAGGCTCATGTTTCTTGGTGCTCATCCCTGAGGTCAGCTTGATGTATTTGGGTCAGTTACATGAAGGCAGAATTTCCTTTGAGGACTATTTTATGCATAAATTTTCTCTTTGTATAATGCTAGTTTAATTTATGGTAATTGCTCTATTCTTGCCCACTTTGCTAGTATTTTTCCCGCAGACAGGTACTAGAACAGGACTCTGAAACCATGGCCTAGCTTTAAGAGCTGGTGTTTGGTGCTACTTACTGTTCAAAACAGCATGTCAAGTCAAAGTCAAAGGGAGAGTCTTCTGGATTAAAACACAGGGGGAGCTCTATGGTCTACCAGGGAGAATGTCTGATGAGTACAGTGTGATCCTGATGTCTTTCTGACGGTGTGATGTTATCCTGCTTGACATTATCCTGTTAGGTACATGATGTGAAATGGCATCGTGTTGCATGTGATAAAACCATGTTGCATTAAAAGCCAGAACAGTAATGACAAAGCCAAACAGGCTAACAATAACTTCCTTGAAAGCCAACAAATAAAATAACAGTTTTCTAATCTAACTATGGGTCTTCCCATTCAGCTGAAGTTAATATAATTTCATGCAGGCTTAGCTTTTTACCATTACATGTACCTTCACGCCCACACACAGTTTATTTCTGGATCTGCCTATGAATTCTTAATGTTTAAGGTTTAATAGGAAATGCACTGGCTGAGTCAATTAGTGCTGCAGCTGCTATTACTTGTTTTAGCCCAACTGTAGCTGTTATAAAAGAAAATGTCATAACCTTCACAGCTGTCTCCTGTATCCGTCATGAATAAAACAGGATTGCAAGTTCATCTGGTTTGCCAACCTTTCTGTGTCTTAGCAAAACACACTTGAGTTTGATATTGCTTCTTAAAAAATCAGAATTATTTTGCCATCCAGCCCTTCTCCAGGATACTGCAGGCATCAGCAGGTCCAGACCCTGCCTTGGTCCATCACAAATGGAGAGACTTGTGCGAAATTATCACTGACATTAGGAGAGGAGGAAGGTTGGCCTGTGCTTTCAGACTGCAGTTGAATGTCCCAAGGACTTTGCTGTATGTAATCTGCAACATTCTACCTATTCGAAGCTTTCAGGATGAACTCCTTAGGAACTGATCCTTTATCCATTAATGGCACAAGCAGAGCACTTTTTTTTTTTTTCCCAGTGTGTATGTCTTAGTGAGTTGTTTCTCAGTTTATCATTTGCAGGTGTCATGTAATTACAGTTTAGTCTAGCCTAAGGATTTTTTAATGGTACTTTTCCCATTCAAACCATCTCAGGGTACTTCATTGGGTTGGAGAATGATTATATAGGCAATTAACTCGGTCATTATGCTCTCAGCAATAGCTCACACACAGCTTTTTACATTACGACCTGAATTTTATAGATGAAACTAATGTTAGTCTAGACATCAGGGTCATTCACTCCTCTCTTCAAAGAAGCCCTGGGGGACATTTAGACTTCTACTTAGAGGCCAACAGAGGGTCTGGCTATATGATTGCTATTAACAGAGAACAGCAGCTGGACTTGCCTAGACATTCAATGCTGCAGTGTCAACAGCTGGTTATAAAAACATGTCCTGATCCCCTCTAAAGCCCATGATCTGCTCCCCCAAAAGGAAGAAAGTCAATCAGTGAGCAGGACTGTGATGATTGTGTCTCAGTTTGTAATTGCTTGGAATTGTGCTGTTGGCTCTCTTGGAGAGCGTTATAGCTCCAGATGCCCTGAAAGTCCTGTGCTGTTCTTTGATGATGGGTATTCATCTGTGATACTGTGATTTTTCGGCCTAGAATTTTGGCCAATAAATTATGCCCATCAGTCACACATGGTAGATAATGAAGCATTTCCATAAAAAGTGTTTTATGAGCGGCTCTCTCGGTGAAAGACAGTCTTGAATTATATGTGAGGCGCTTGTTTGTGGGATTGACTTTCTGTTTCAAGAATGGCACAACCATGAAAGGTTCTTTTCAGTCTTAGAGTCCAGAATAAGGACTCCAGTGTGCCAGATCCTGCTTGCTCTAAGAGTAGGATGCAGATCATGCAATTTATTATAAAAGCAGAACTGCTCTGTGGCCATGTGGGCTTAAGGCATTTTATCTGGGGTAAGGTACAGGATAATGAGGTCTGCACACTTGGGGAACCCTCACTGAGGGTAGGGAACACCATCAGTAGGACATCAGTCCCAGACACAATTAATAAAACTCTTCCACATGTTAGAGATGTCCTTTGCTCATCTTCCCCATGACAGTGAATGAAGAACCAGGAGAGGGACAAAATAAATATTTTCTGAAGAGAGGGACACACCTGGAAGGAATGTAGGTTTCTGCTTATTGGTGAGGATGAGAAAAGAAAGAAACGAATTGTGAAATGAGTTTCAAGAGCAAACAGCTCCAGAGCAGGAAAAAAGGTCAAAAACCAAAAAGAGTGGGTGTCTACCTGAGAAGGGGTAAGGTCCAGTTTCCTGGAAGTAAGTAGAGATGGAGAGAGAGCAAACTGAACATCTTCTCAGCAGTGGACAATTTCCTTCATTGTTTAGGGCAGAGATGTAAAAGTCATTGTAGCTGGGGAAGTTAGAAGGGAATTTACAGCTGTTGTAAACACCCACTGGGCCTAGCTAAGATGATTTTCTACTGCATGTCTATAAACAGCGTGAAGATTTGATAGTATTTCTGGCTGAGGTTTTGCAGCAGCAGGAACCACAGGACAAAGTATATCTGCTGTGATTTGTGACTTGTCAAAAAAACATTGATTTCCCTGCAGTTCATATACAATTTCATGGCATTCATTCATACTTTGTGCTTTGTGCCATCTCCTCTGTTTTCTGCCTTGTCTCAGATGTTCATAGAGAACATTTTTTTTGCATTCCCATGTAAATGAACCAGTTCTTCAAAACACAGCTCATTGACACAGACCCTCCCAAGCAGATTCCAAACTGGGTTTGTCATTTGGAAGGTGATTGCTTTGATGGTCTCTGTGATCTGGCTATAATTCAGAAACCAGTATAGTTTAGAAGAGCTGCCACGTAAGCAGTGCTTTCGTAAGAGAGGATTTTTTAACAGCAGCATTAGGCTGTGAGATTTCTCTGAATGCATGGATCTGGTACTGTCTGAGAATTACCAGTGTGGCAGCTCTTGGTAAAGCTGTGTGTGTCACCAGGTGCACTAACACAGGAATGGATCATTATTTAAACCTCAACAAGCCCTCAAAAGAGGAAAAAACAAGCCACAACCTTCTGGCTTGCAGTTGATAGTCTCAGAGATGAAAGTGGATTTGTTTTCAAATGCTGTCTGAAGACAGGATGCAGCTATCAATGTCCAGCTATCACCAGCTCATTTTAGTGTGGAATTTTTTTGGTATTTTTTCCAGGCATTTTCTTATGTTAAAATATTCTCTCAGGGACTTCTCTCGCCTCATGATTTTTGAAGTGATGTTATCCCCATGCTTGTTTTTTAATAGCCATTTGGCACCTGACAGCACATGTTTTCTTAGACATTATCTTCCATTCTGTATGCACTACAGTTTGTTTATTTTGTTGCTATTTATAGGAGGGTATCCCACAAGGCTGTGGGGACTGGTAATGACTTTTAGAGAACAGGAATATCCTTGGAGGAATTTCGTAAATGGAAAATAACACAGATGATAAACAAATGCAACGAGAGAGCATCTATTATAAACTGGCTTTTCATGCCCACATCACTCAGAGGAATCTGTCAGTCCACAGCTGAACTATTAATGGGTCTGTCTCAAGGAATAGATGCTTTACCTCCAAATATGATTATTTCCCTGCCAAAAGAAAATGCCAGCAAACCTCCATTTCTTAGGAAATCTAAGTAGTTTTAATATGGAAAACATGGAAATTTCTGTAATTTACATGCAACCATCATTGTTTTAAGTGCTTTCCATAAAGGACCTCATAATCTATAATACTTTAAAAGATAACAGAGGAGGAATTAATATGTTTGCTGGGAAGAGATGAAGCCAGTCATAAAGACTCCTTTTTAAAATGTTGTAGATACTATATATGTGGAATAGTTATAACCATTGATGAAAAATATTACATTAAAATGCTGTTGTGATTCCAGCATAATAAAAACAGTTTTGTGCATAGCCTGTCCTAAGACACTGGCAGTGTTTGACTTCAAGACCAAGTGCTCCCCTGGCCCCAGATGACAGAAGTCAGCCCTCTTCAGTAACACTGGCAGTGTGCTGGAAGCTTTAGCAAAGCAAATGCCTCTTTCATTGAGGCTTTCAAAACTTTTGTCATGTACCTGTCCATAAAGAGAACAAGCAGGCAAAGAGCTTCAAGGAACTCTTGCTCCTTCCTTTCTCCTGTGGCTGGTTCATAGGGACCCCATAGCCAGAAGTGCTGGGGCATGCTTTAATACTCAGAACAGGGATTTTTTTGTGCTGCCTTCTCAGAACACAGGCATCCCCTATGTAGCTCTGAAATTCTTAATCTGCAGGGCCTGTATTTGTGTGAGCAGACAATGTGCTTGCAGTGCAAATGAAGGAGGGCTGAACAGACATCTGCTTGACTTTTAATAATTGCTTACATTTCCAAATATGTTAGTTCCAAAATATCCAATCTGTACCCAAATCTCAAACTAGGCATTCAGAAACCTAATTATAGAGTAAAGCAAAACATTTAGATTAGGAACAGATGCCTCATGCTAGGCACCTAATTTTGAGTGTGCTTCTCTTCTTGCTTTAAGAGGGCAACTGAGCTATGTGAGTCATTGTAGTCTTCAGTTCAGGTGTTGGGGCATTATCTCCAGACACAGCCTTCTTTATTTCCAAGCCAAATAAACACTGATGGCAACTAGCTAGTAACAATGGGCCAATCTATGTTTAAGGTAGGTCTTTTATGTCATAAAGCTCTAAGCCTACAGTTCTTCTGTGTTAAAATAACTCAAGAACACAGGATGAAATCTTTCATCTGGAATAAATGGAACTTTGTCCAAATGAATTCACAAGTGTGATATATAACAGCTTCCTCAGCTCTTCAGCACTTTGCTGTCCTGTCAGTATTCAGATAGAGAGACAAAATTATTTTAGCTGCAGGTTGCATCTCCATTCAGCTGTATGCATTAGACAGTTGTTTTTTTCAGATTATCATTGGGAATTTGCCCAGGCTTTTATGTAAGCATGAAAATGTGGACTGGTGCTTGTAAACAGTTTCAATACTTTGGGTACCTTGTGTTTATGCTGCGGTAAAGCATGAGCAATAAGCTGTCTCTTCCCAAGATAAGGAAGTGGGGGTTTTAAATTCCAAACATGGGAGCCAGCAAGAAGCAAATCACAACTTTTGTAACTAGATCAAATTTTTCTGTTTCATTGGTGCTGACTGAGATCAAATGTCATGATATTGGTGGGAACTCTTTTGGGCTAAGATACACAGTTTTCATTACCAGTATCTGTTAGAAAACTCCTGGTCAAAGCTTAGTAGGAATTGTGATTGGGCATGTATCTGTAGATACAGATATATGTATTGGGCAGACTATCAAATGCAGTTACTGATCACCCCCAGCAAGTTCCTCATACAGAGGAACACTTAACAAGGGGCTGACAATCAACAGTTCCCCCATCCCAAACATATTTACCGCGTTTCTGACTTATCATGTGCATTCCAATAATAAATATTTTTCATTTCTTTCCACCTGAAACACAATTTTAACTGCAAAAGAAACAGGATTTTCCTGACCATGGATTGGTGGTCAATCCAGAGGACACTTTACAATATTGCATGCACCCATATTTTTACTAAACAGAATAATAACCGCCTAAAATCTGCAGCTTTTCTAGAACTGGGAGTGGGATTAAATCCTGTTAATTAAAAGAGAAGTCTGAGATAACTGACAATTTAGAAGTTATTTGTATGTTTTGTCATGCTGTTTGCATGCTCAATGTATGCTCTCAATTATAACAGTCAATAGAGAGGAGCAAATGTTGTGCTGATAAAAATTGATGGAGCTCTGTTGAAGTCACTCCAAGTCTGTCTATTTGCAGGAGTGTTTCACTTCTTTGGACTCACTAAAGGGGATTTTTCCCTTTTGTATGTATAATCAGAATGTTGGAAAAACCCTAAAGAAGATGCGCAACAGATTTGATTCAAAACAGTAAGGAATGAGGGTTGATTTCTTAAAAAACAAATATTTGCTCTGGTCTGTAAAGCAAGGAGGACTCCAAGTATTCTTGTATTTTCTGCCTCCCAGTCTTGTTAGAAAATTCTGGTGCATTTTTATGGCAGCAGAGCTCTGATGTTGCCAGTGCTGCAGAGTCTAGTGATGAATAGTCCCTGTCATTTTACCTAGCAGTTTTTTCAGCAATATTTAGCTAAGTCTTGTAGAAATAACTTTAAAGGATTATTTGGGGTTCAAGGTGACATTCTGCTTTGATGGTGTCTTTTTCCTGCTTGTAGTTAGTTTAACTGGTTGGGAGAGTTAGGGGCAAGGTGTAAAAGCTAACTCACCCTGCTGTCTGCCTCTCGTTGATCAGAGGGAGCACTGGCTTCCTGGAGATCTCTCTTCCCTTTTTTTCCTGGATTCACCACTTTGAGTGAACTTTTAACATTTGATTTCACATGTCTCCATCATAGCAGAGCTTGGGAACTTTGCCTTTCTGTATATTCCAATATCATGTGGGAGGTGGTAACACCTATGCATGTTTTGGTGTTTGTGCTGCAAACAAGTCGTGCTCTGGAGAACCATGGCCAGATGTGGTTGTTTCTAAGGAGTTTTTCATATTACTCCTCAGTTTCTTTTCTCTCTCCCTTCTCTAGGGGCTCCTTTTCAAGCATTTGCAAAGAGCCTGAACAGCAACACTGGCTTATTAGATCTTGCTTATTCTGCATTAGAGGCTTCAAATTTGGCTGTGGGCTCTGGCCAAACTGGCACAGAGTTCGTGTTCTCTTTCAAAATCTGCTGGGTGTCTTGGTGGAAACACAATTTTATCAGTAGTAAAACATATTCTCCCAGCATCCAGGGCTTGTTCTCTGTATTGATTCTCCCCCACCCCCCTTTCAATCTGGAAGTCTTCTAATGAAAAGAAGAACAAGATTCTACTCTTGTGGTTATTGCTTCTACTGTCCTCCTGATGCCACATATAATATCCTCCCCCATAATAAAATTAACTTAAATAGTGCAGTTTAATTTATAAAGATACTTTGCAGCAAGCTAGGTGTCTATTATCACACAAAAAATAAAATAAAAATAAAGAAAACTCTCTTCAGTTCAACTGGGATTTATGTATCAACCCCTTTGTTTGTTTAATGGTGGATCTTTGACTAATTGACATCTCACAATGAAGAGCTTTCCTTAGCCTGGGCTGTGTTAGAGAGCCCAGGAAACCTGAGGCAGGGTCAAATGTGAACACAAAAGATGGAAAATTTTGAGGGCTAACAGAAACCCTTGCTTCTTTATCCAAAATGCTCAGACAATTTTTATTCTCTTCTTAATAAGCATTGTAGTTATTTTTGTGGAATCAAAGTTGCTTCTGTGTAGGGACATAAAAGGGTAGGTGGGGCAAATCACCTTCCTTGCAAACCCTCTGTGGTGGCTTTGTGACAAACCTCTCTTCCTAATGCTTTCTGAGAAATTCCTGGTGTTCTCTGAGTAATTTTTAAAGCTCTTGCTTTTGAGTTCCTCCACACTGAGTGAGAGAACTTGGTACCAGAGAAAAGCATGTTCTCCTTCCTGCTGCTCTTGTTTGGGATCTGATGTAGGTTCCTCTTGTTAATGGTGGACATAACCTAATCTCTGCATCTCTTGGAGCCTAAAAAGCCTTTCATACTTCCTCAATTTTCTTATATTCAGTGATTGATAGCTGAAAACTGATTAATTCTTATGAAATTCTTGTTTACATGGAAGGTTTCACCAGCACAATTTTTATTAAGGACTTACTAAATGATTAAAAGGCTCTTTAAGAAGTGATTAGTCAAATGTCATGGGTTTTCCAATGCATCAATACCATGATTCTCATCAGGAGTTCTGCTTTTAATGTTCTGTGTTGCTCCTGGAGGAATCAGCCTCTCCTCTTGGGTGGAGCACCCTGCTCAGAGGAGCTCAGGTGCATAAGGCAGATGCCAAGAGCTTTGTAGCTGACTCAGGCTTCTCCAATCTTTGACCGTGTTGAAACAAAACATTTCTGTCATCCTAACTGAAAAATCAGGGATTTGTCTCTTATGCTGTAATGTAAGCTGATTCCTGGCTCAATATTTTCATGGTATTGAAGCAGGACAGCTTAACACATCCAAACAGAATAATCTGGAAATTGTATATAACAGTTTGCTCGTGCATTTTCATTCTATTTTGAAACCCAAACAGATTTCAAAATGTTAGAATTTTCTGGGGAGCTGAAGGTCTGAGTTCTGATTAGTTGTGATGCAGAGAGCATCTGTGGCTCGGTGTGTTCTGTGGGTGCTGCTGGATTATCTCTGTAACTCTGTACCCCAGTTGTACCATTGACAGCTCTGCTCAGTGCTCAGGCAGCTTCTGTCTTGCAAATGCAACCAGGCTGTTTTCAGCTGAAGTAATCACATACAGAAGTTCATAATAATTTTTAATAAAGAGAGTGGAAGTTTGACAAGTTAAAAAATGATTAATTTACAGTTTCCCTCAGAAGCTTCCCAGTATCAACAAAGGAGATAGGAAAGAAAAGACTTTACTCATTTTAATGTGATTACAGATTCTCCTGAGCATCTGGGGTTAAACTTACAAAAAGAAACTTAAATTGTAATTTTTCTTTTATTATTTTTTCCAGAGAAAATGCATCATGCATTAGTCTGTGCTCTATGCTCTATTCTATGTATGAAAAATCAGCAAATGGGCAGTAAACAATCAAAAAATGTTGATCTCTGGACTGATGTTTTGTCCCTCATGCTGTAGGTGCCTTTTGTTCCCTGGGGTGGGCAGGCTCACTGGCACAGGTACTGTGGGCTGGGGACATGGAGAGTGTGCTAATATCTGTTCCAATGGAAAACAAACACCTTGGAAGTGAATATGTCTTTTGTCGCTGTCCTGACATGCTGGGTTGCACACTGTAGCATCTCTCAGGTATGCCCCAGTGGTGTAATCTGCTGCTTTTCTTCCCTTCTGTTTAGCTGGAAAATTGCAACTGGTCACCACGGAGGCTGCTGTGCTGCTGTGATCCATCCTTTCCTTTGCTGTGTCAGACATTGGCTAAGGAGTTTATAATTTAGTGCTAAAGGTGGGACCCCACCACGGCCTCTCGAGGGCTCTGCTCATGTTCCTGGTGCTAAATGTTCCCAGATGCAAAGACAGCAGGACTCACCTGGTGCTTGTTCCTTTGTGCTGGATGGAGGGAAGGGCAGTGGAGTCAGACAGGAGACCTCCTCTCTTATTCCTCAGGATCCCAGAATTAAGTGACACACTCCTTTTGGGACCAGAGGAGATTCACAAAACTGCAGTCACACAAAAAGAGAAACTATGTTTTGGTAACTAGGGTTTCCAAATTTGAGTTTGGTTTGTTTTAGCTTAGTTTGCTAACTATGTGTCACTGTTCTGGGGCTGAGACAAACTCAGTAAGCAGCCCCTGCTAGCAGGGACCTGCAAGACTGAATAAACCAGCTCATTTAAAAGCTCTGCACTGTGCTGTAAGTCAAAAACATGCTCAGCTGCCTGTTTGTTCTGGATCCTGACTGGCTTGTTCATAATACCAGAATCATAAGCCTGTTTTGTTTTGATTCTGCAGAGGGTGGAAAAAGAGAGACAACAGGAGGAGGCAGGAACTGTTTGTTATTTATGACCATATGTCATTGTACTAGCTATGCAGAAACCAGAACAGTGACTTTAGAAGGAAACTCACTGAAAAGATTTGAAAAGGATTTAATTAATTCCTCCCTCCCTCTGTTTTATCTCTGTCTGGAAAGAGCTAGCCTGTGTGGCTTTTATATGGCTCTGTGCAGGATCAGGTGCCAAGCTGTGGTAATTAAAATTGGGAGTGAGGAGGATGTGGTAAGACAAAAAGCCATTTTTCTTGGCATGCATCTCTGTTACAGTATTATAAAAATAATTTGCTCACAATTTTTTCCAATTTTTCAAAGCTTCCAAATCCTCACAAGGGGAGAAAAAAAAAAAAAAAAAAAAAAGACAAAGTTTCACACATTAATTATCTTCTTCAAACTTGCACATCATTTCAGAACCTGTTCTCGTTATAGCCAGTTTTAAGGTGATGTGGCTGCAATGAGGTGTAAATCTAGAGATTCCGAAGGGGAAGGTTGCTACTCTGAGTTGTTCATAGCTGTAGCTGCCACACCCCTGCTGTGCAGGGTGTTCCAAAGAAAACTGTCCCTGAAGAGGTGGTAAGCTCAATTAACGGTGTTCCATAATCAATGCACAATAAGTGGGGAGAATTTGTGCCACTGAATGTCAAGAATTTAAAAGAAACAAAGATTTGTTCCTGAAGTGAAATTCAGGCTGAAATTATACAGGATAAATCAAACTATTGCAGAAGCACTTATTTGCACTCCACAATGTCTCTTAAAAAGGCTGTAATATGTTTCATTTTTGTACTATTTGTGGACAGTATAA
The DNA here is from genome assembly GCF_009819885.2 of Catharus ustulatus. NCBI lineage: Eukaryota > Metazoa > Chordata > Aves > Passeriformes > Turdidae > Catharus > Catharus ustulatus. Next base: position 28,439,737 of record NC_046228.1, on the reverse strand, counting down.
ACAATAAGCACCATCACTGATCTTGAAAGGAGAAAGGAAAAGAGCCTATATAAAAAAAAAAGCATTAATAGTATCCCAATATATCCTTCATACAATATCCCAGCATAGCCAGTTTTGCTATGTTTTATCTGTGGGAACCACTCCGAACTCTGAGTGTCAGTCTGACTAAAAGCCCTTTGCTATAGCTAAAGAAAGCCAGAGCAAGCTACTCTGTGAAGAATTTCTTATTCTAGTAAGTAAAAGTCTGCTGAGTATGTGAAAGGGTAGGAACAGCAGTTTGGTTTCCCAGACTACTAATTTCCAGTCCACCATATGGGGATTTTAATGCAATAGCATTATAGGTAAGCAGGAGATTTGTCCTCCACACGTAGGGTGGCTGCTGTTTGCACTGTTTATGCAAAACTCCACATTTATTTAAAGGAAGAAGGATATCCTGGTTACATAGAGAAAGTAAGTCTAGACATTTCTGAGGTGAAAGCATCAGCAGAAGTAGCTTAATTACCCCCAAATATTTTTGTCATGTTCTGCACCCTTTCCTAAAAAATGGTTTACAAGAAGGGTTCTTCAGATGCTAAATAGATTGTAGTATTTCAATTCACATTCATATGAAATTTGTCACAGCTTCGACACCATAATGAGTTATTCAGAAAGCACAATCAAGTCATGTTTACAGTGCTTTTATTGGCATTCTGCTGTGAGTTACAAGGTACTTGACAGCTTTTCTCTTCTCCAAGTAGTCCTTTTGCCTGTTTAATAAACACTGATTTGTGTCTTTAGCCAGCAGAGCTTGGTGCACAGTCTCAACCACTGTGCCAGCATCGTTTTGCTTTATCTTGATGAGAAAGTGTGCTTTGAAATGAATCCTGGGTGTGCTCAGGAAGGCAGGTGGGACACAATGGAGGCAGAGGTGGAGGGCAGAACTCAGTGTGCTCAGCCCCTTGCTGGTGCTGATTCCCTCCAGGACTATTCTGTGCTTCCCTGCTTGTGAAGGGCAAGTGCTATAATTCAATGGATTAAACATGTAAGTGGCTTTGCAGGATTAAAGTAGTTATTCAACCATGTAGCAGGAGAGCGAAAATGTCACCCTGCCTTCCTCCTGGAGATGAATGTGTACCTGTAGAAGCTGTTGCTGGAAGAACATTGAGGTCCTCGCTGAGATGGTATGGGTGAAGTTTTTCTAGTTGGGCTCTGGAGAAATAGAAAATATGTTTTCTGTTCTGAGGCTACTGTAAAGGGACCTTCCTGGTCTCTAACATGAAATGAAAGCCCCAAAGAGATTTGTATGGCAATGAAGTGATAGACATATTAAAATGTCCTCAGAGGCAAATCCCCACTCATGTATTTAATGGTTTTTGTTAACTGAACTCACTGTGTGCTCCCACCACCTCATCTTAACAGGTATCTCAGGACTTTGACCCATTCTGGTCACAAAGTCAAAGGCAAGGAAAAATGTAGCAAATGGCCTGAAAAAAGTGTGTTTTCAGAAGATACTTGCAATGAAGTTGTGCCTACTTTTCCTTATTTATAGCACTCACTGTTTTCCTTCAATGGAAGGTTTAGCTGTGTAGCCAGGGATGCATGTTTACCTTTTCATCTGATGTCTCACCCTGTCTGATTGTCTCCAAGTGTGAACTACCTTGGACTGGTGCCTGAAATGAATCAAATGTGAGAGGAAGAGTGGGCCAACACAGGTGTGCTGGTCACAAGCAGGAATTGTTCCTGGGAGCACACACACATCCTCTTCATAATGTGCATTATTGTGGTGAAGCACAAGGCTGCCCCCAGTTTGTCTGGTTTTTCTCTGCCCAAGCAAACAGTGGGAGTGCTGGAGTACCAAAGAACTTGTAAATCTAGGCTCTTTGATTTACCATTGATGTAAGAAGAGTTTCTCAAATCAAGATCTAAAAAGAGTGGAAGCAAAAGCACACTCCAAACCTTACAGGCCATTAAGCATAGTAGGAGAGCAGTCCATTGAGGAACAGTTCATCCAGCAAGCACATGCACTGTGTGCATTTGGCAGTAAATGACAGAAATTGTTTCCCTTCAGCTACACCCCTCTCCCCTCTGCCTTACTTTTTGAAGCACTGGACCTGTGAAGAATGCCAGTGGTTTAACAAGAAATAGTTCTGCTCCACAGCAAATTAAAAAACTCGGCATATTCTCCATCGTGTGCTGTAGAGATGGATGGAATACATGGGGTGATGCACTCTTGTTTATCTGCCCCCTAAATCTACCAGTCTGAGCATTCATTTTGAGATAAGCCAGTGATTGGTACAGAAACCTAAACACATGGGAACATGCTGTCCTGTGGAGTGACAGGCAGGCGCTGAAATCCCCAGAACATGCCTTTGCAGAGAAGGGTTCCTTGGTGCAATCTGACAACTTCATCAAACAGCAATTTGAAATATCACCAGAGGAGATGTTGTCCTTTGCCTCCTCTACATGGGCAAAAAAAATTTTGAAAAGCTTTATTTGCTTTCTACGATGACACCTTGCTAGTTGCAAATACGAAATTTCCAAAGTCTGTAATTCACAGCTTTAAAAGCGTTTTCCCTGCAGTTGTGTTGTCAGTTCTAGATAGGCAGGTGTGACATGCCAGGAGCTGTCAAATGGTGGTCAAAAGACTTGTGAGTGAGTAATAGCTTTAAATTGACCCAGACAAGGCCAGGGGTCAGTCAGATTCAGTCTTGAGCTGTCATTACTTGATGAACTCTAACAATTACTGTGTCTATCATCTGCAGTGACAGTCTCCCATTTACTGAGAATTATTTTCATAGAAGTTTCTGAATATGCAGCATTAGTTTCAGATTCTCTTTTTTTGAAAAAAGTCTTCTGCTATCCAGACCTTTCTGGATTCTCTTCTAACCTTAGCTGAAGAGGAAGACATTCCTTTCTTAAAGAACTGTGGAAGATACCAGCATGTATTGGACTGTCAAGCAGCAGAAACAGCTTCTGCTCTGAGCTGTGCCTCTGCTGGATGGTGCTGCAGAAAGCACTGCTGAATGGGACATGTACCTGCAGGTCACTGTCCAAAGCTCCACCTTTGGGGTCTAAATGGACCTAGTATGTTCTGTTATGGTCTGTTCAGCTGAGGGAAATAATCACTGCTGCCCCTTAGTCAAATATTCTGGAAGGCATTAAACAAAGACGCTTCCATCTTGCCCAGCAGCTCAATTCTCCGTTGTCCAGCCAGCAAACTACCAAAAATGCTGCAAGACTTCCTTTAGTGCCATGCTGTGTAGTGCAGTGATCAGGATGTGAGCAATGTCATTTATCAGTTCAATCTGCAGCTCCTAGTTCAGGCTGCCTTGTGCTCGCTAGATACAAAGCAAGTTTCAGGAGATGAGACACTGGGGCCTCACACAGTTTGTGAAATCCTGCCATAATTCAAAGTTGCAGCATGGCTGATTCCCATTTACCCAGGTCCACAGGTTTCTTTTTATCTCATTGTTCACAGGGGTGCAGAACTGTACATTTGAGAAACAATTTGAACCTGACTTTTGCCAAGTCTTCCAGAAATAGACTTAATCATGTTATCCTGTACTGCCACCTTTCCAGATTCTTGTACCCCTATTTTGTTTGGCAGTAGGTTTTTAGGGCAGAAATTACTCACCTAGCTGCTTCTTCTAGGTAAATATGAATTAAAAGAATAAGTTTTTCTGGTATGCATATATGTTTAGAATATATGGCCAGAAAGAAACTGTCTAAACATAGTAAATGAAAGATGTTCTTTGTGTGGTCCTTCCAACCCAAACCACCCTAGGATGCTACTAATGGCTTAAGCAGTTATAAACAGCAGTTTGCTCGATTAATAATCTGTTTTGTGGAGATCAGGAACCTTCTCCTTGTTTGGTGGGAGAGGAAAAGTTTTTTCAGAGAGACAGCAGGTATTTTTGAAAGCAGAATGTACAAATGGATAAAGCTTTGCCTTCTTTTCAGAAATAACTGAAGCACTTTGGCTAATATTGAAAACAGCAACAATATTAAATTAAAACAGCACATAAGGCCAAGGGAGATGTCAGGAACATAATTCCAGATACAAAATTTCTTGTCCAGATACAAAATTTCTTGCTAAGCCCAAATGCAGAGATCCTCAAGATGCTCTGGTGCTAGAAAGCCTCAGAAAAGACCTACTTGTGTCATGATTTTGCCAGCCTCCTTTCCTCCCCCTACACCTCTGCTTCTGCTCTTGTCAGATGCATCCAAGTTGCAGATTCACAAACCAGTGAGTTTCAGGGGTCAAGAGATGTTTTAGACTCTTTGGGATTACACAGTATTAATAATCCACTTTGTTATTTCAGTCCAGTGAACCAGTGACCTTGTAAAGGAAGAGAGAGCTTAAAAAAAAATAAAGCAACCCCACCCCCCCAAAACAAACGCAACCAAAACAAAACCCCCAAGGCATTGGCCTCTTCAGTACGTTTGTAATACTTTATAGCATCTAAACCATTAAGAATACAGTTTGGGAGTTTAAAGAAGCATAGGAAGGTGAAATACTTGCTAGTAAATTGCTTGGCTTTTGACCCTTAAAATTGAGATTGTTAAGGATAAAGATAAATATAAAACAGGATCTCAGTTTAAAGGAACCTGTCAAGATACTTTCCCATCATCTGTAAAACATCGTCCCTCAGGCTGTTGGTTATATAACAATACCCTAAGGATCTTGAAATTCAGATCTGCTGTGACTTTGTTTTGTTCTTTTTTAAATGGCTACTTCTCTCTGTTAAATGTAGTCCATTTGTTTATTGTAGGGTAGTAGAGAAAACATCACCCTTGTTTTAGTGTGATATATGATAAAGGAATTCTGAAGAATAGTTTTGAAAGGAAAACCTGGAGAAATAAAGAATGTGAAATCCTGTTAAAGAATGATGGAAAATTGGAAAAATTACATGTTTTACATATATTTATATAATGCCTATTATATAAATTCTGATTTTTTTGAGTATGCAAACACATAAGTGAATTCATCAAAATGTATCTTTCTGGTAATGCTGAAATTAATGCAACACATGCTTGCCAGTATGCACTGTGTGTGCTTGTACAGTTTGTGTGCCTGTGCTCACATAAAGTATTCCACCTAATAGAACCTGAGAAAGCTGGAACAGAATGTCCTCTCTGGTCTTTGAAATTTCTCTGTTAGCTTCACTGGAATTGGCAGGCTCCCTCCCAAACTCCTTTGCTGCAGTCAGAACACATTACCCGTTGGGGGAAAAAAGAATCAAGCTGACTAATTCTGAGTGCAATTTCAAGGATGCCATATGAAAAAGCTTATTGAACTTAGACATTATCAACAATACTAGAAGGGTGCAATGTCATTTTCAGAATAACAGTTTCTCCTTGTTTTTGTGCATGCTTAGTTACCTTAAGTTCAGAAACACACATATTATTTTGAAATCTTGTCCAGTGCATGCAGATATTTATATCTGAAGTGGTAGAAGATCTTTAATTTGATTGGTGGCAAAGAAGGAAGGAGGCTCAGGCTGGATCAGGCTTGAATGTCTGTCAGACAAAGGGTGCAGGAGATTTAAGGGCAAGTGCATTGACTTGTTTGACTGAAAGACAGAAAATAGAAGGAGTATTAGTTTTAAAATGTTGTTAGGAGTGCTTGTAAGGTGGCATTTCCATCTTAATTTCCATCTTACAGTGACTCCTAAAATGAATAGGGACAACTAAATTTTAGTGCATAAACACCCTGCCTTTCATGTGTACAGTGATTTATTCAGTTTCTTAACTCACCTTATCAGTTCACTTTCTAAAATACTGAATCTAAATCAGATGTGGTGGACTCTTCCCAGTGACACCAACGTTCAGCTTAAACATCAGCCAAAGCAGTCAGCACCAGTCCCAGTTAGACTTTGCAATGGTGATCCTAAGAGAGCAGAGGCAGGAAGGGCCATAGCCTGTGTGAGCAGCTCAGGGGTGCTGGCAGCTCTGGCTTTGTCCCAAAGGAATCCTGGGCAGGAATTCAGTCTTTAATCTGCATAGGTCCAGCAGCTTGTTGCACAATGTCACTCTCAAACACGGAATTAATTTTTTAGTAAGTCCCCTCCAAAAAGTCGCTGAGCTGTAGCAGTGTTTGGATGGGCATTTTTTTAAGTTCAAAGTAGAAATGATAGTAACTGCACTTTTTAACACCCATAAAAACAAACCATATCCTTCATTAGCTTACATTAGAAATATCTTGCTAGCTCAGATATTTCATTTTAGCAACAAGGTGGGGGGTTGAGTTATTTTTGCCTTTTTATTGGTGCCCATAACCATTTTTCCCTGTTCCTCTCATTTTTTCACCACTGGCCACAGCATGCTCGTCGTTGCCTGCAGGTCAGTTTGCAAATGAGACAGCTGTTCTGATTTGGACACAGAGTGGACAGCATCTCCCTGGCAACTGGAGCTGCACAAAGGCTGCCTGCATGGCTCTGCCCGATACTTTTGTTCCTTCCCTCATTTCAGCAGCCATCACTCACATGGGAACGGACACTGCAGGATTAGGTAGGACATGAGGCACAGATATATAGGAATGGAACCTCAGCAATGGCATATGTATTCATTTCCTGCACAGTGGGGCCCTGATAGCCTTTCAAAACATTTTTTAGTTAAAAATGTATTCTTAAGTGCTCAAACACATGTGCATGTGGATGGGTTTCATTGTGTGTGTGAAATATTCTCCAGGCACGTCCCATCAGAGTAGGCTTGGCTTTGGTTACCTACAGCACTGAAGCCAGCACAGAGGACATGAGCTGCCTTGTTGAATAAGAGACCTTTACACACATGGATTATCATTTTGCTTTTGTAATTCTCTGTTAGAGAAAATTAGCAGTTGTTTTTGTTGGCATAAACCACTTTTGAATTGTAGGAGACATCTCTCCTGACATCAGCATCTCCCCTGATGCCAGCTCTTTCACTCACCAGTGCGTCAGTGGCAAGTTAGCACTTTTGAACATTCTCTCCTCACTGTGTGGAGAGAAAATCTGAGGTCACATGTGAGCTTGGTGTATAGTCTAGAGGTAGAAAGTAGTTGTACCTTAAAAAAATGTCTTGAAGGACTGACTCTCCATTTGGTGTCAGTGAAGCAATCAGTCAATCTTCTCCACTCTGCCCCTGTACTTCCTTCTGGGAACTCTCAGATGCAAAAATGGAGAGCAAATATCTACAAATAAGTTACCGTGGCTGTTCCCACAATTAACACCTTTCATCCTGTCAGTTCAATTCTCTCTTCTGGTGGAGATTTGCCTTTTAGACACCCTTGAAAGCATTTTAGTTACTTTTTTTCATTAGTCTGTCTTCACTAGATGGGTTGCCTGGCTTTGGCTGTAATTGCTGGCAGATGCCTCGTTAGCTTAGGAGTGAAACTTATAGTACAGGAAAAAACCCCTGCCAAGAATCCTTACCTAATGACCCAGCCTCTGCTAATTGCTTGCTACTGCAAACAAGGGCTTCACTTGCCAGATACAGTGCTGAGTGGTGCAAAACCTGAAACAAAACCCTACTCATGCAAAAAGATATTTTGGGGGGACGTGGATAACAGCAAATGGCATGTCCAGAGCACTGCCAGGACCCTTCACCCTTCTTGCCTCAGGGCGTGATTGCTCTTTTCTAGTGCAAGAGGGTGCTCATTAGAGCTTCATGGCCCCTGGGTGGCTGAGGAAAGCAGGGTTTTGTAGCTCTGCTGCCTGAGAGGGGATCTTTGCTCAGGGCACAGGGCTTTTCTGTCAGGAAGAAGCAAGGAAATAGATTTCCCTACAGTCATGAGGTCTCTGGCATGCCAGAAGGCATTGTATCGCTTTATTAGAGAGAGGGAACAGGAAAGCAGCATGAGATGGATATGACTAATAACAGCGGGAGCCCTCAGGCCTGGGCTTTGGGTTCCTTCTGTTTTTTTGGTAGTTTGACTCTCCCTGTGAAGGTTAACTTGGGAAAAAGCCTCTTCTCCACCAGCAAGCTTTCCAGGCTGAAATGTTGCAGCCATGTCTCCTTGCTCTCTGAAGGCTGCAGAGCCAATTGTTTGGTTGAACAACTTTGTGGAAAAGAGGCAATGCTCCTTCCCTTCCTAGAATTTAGGATTTAAATTGCTTTAGGGTTGCATCCATGTAGGAAATTAGCACACGTGGTGCTGTGTACAGTACAAAGGTAGTGTGTTGGAAACCTTAGATGAAAAGGCAGAGAAGAGAGCAATCTAGCATAGTATTTTGAAAACCAACTGTTAATACAAGGAAAATGCTTGGGGGAGAAATTTTGGAGGGAGGCTTGAAAACCTAGCTGGAAGCACACAGCTGCCATTCATTTATAGAAGCTCTGGAAAGTGTCAGCAGAAGAGTGGTGAAGTAAAGTGGTGTCTGTGGCAGCTGGGCTACCTCTAGTTGTGTAGCTATGCATGGAACAGGCTAGTTGGTGTAATTTGGACTTTTTGTGGGAGGTGGAACAAGTTCTGTGGTGCTGAAGACTTCCCAGGTGTCCAGGAGAAAGGGTCAGGTGGTTGCTGGCTAGTACTCACCTCTAAAAGGCTCTTTATTTCCAAGGGCAGAGGAAATGGGAGCTCCCTCAAACTGGGAGCTCATGGGCTCCTTGCTGCTTACTGTGTGCTGAAAATCAAAGACTAATTCTCTCTGCATGCTACTTAGTGTTTCAGCTCTCTTGCAGAAATTTTAGGGACCTATCTGTGAGCTGGTGTCAATATTTTTGTGGCAGCAGTCGTTGAGAGTTTGAGCTCCTGGGAGCAGGGCTTGTTAAAGCACAGTCCTGGCTTTTGCAGATAGGCTGCTTGACAGTGCTATTTCTTGGTGATTTCTCATTCCTCTGAGGTAGCAAAGCAAACACTGGAAATCATTTATGTTTGACTCTGATCCACATCTTCTGTCAGTCCTTGGCATATATCCATTAGGAAACAAGTTGTCCTGGCTGAATTCCCTAGTGAAAAGGAGGTGAGTACTTCATCACATTTCCTATCAGTGCTTATCACAAAATCAGTCTGGCGTTAATTGCACAGCAATGGTTGCAACAAAGCCTCTTCTGCTGCAGCCATGGGAGGACAGAGGGGTGTCCCAAAACAAGCCTGCACTGCCTGGAGTTTCCTCCTAAGCCTCATTAGATTTAGAGGACCTTTCTGTCTGGAACAGGCTTTGGAGCTGATCCAAAAGAGCAAGCAGCCTGAGGCAAGGATGATCAGTAAAGATAGATTCAGGGAGCTGGAGGAAAACAGTCCAGATCTTGCCTGTGCTACTCATTGTTAGAAGTCCCAGCCTGCACAAACATGAAAGACTTCCTCAAATGCTACACTGAGTTTAATTTCTAATCTCTGGTGAAGTCTCTTTTCCACTGCTACTTTTAGGAGGAGAAACAATCAAGAAAAAGTTTTTCATGGGAATGCATGAATGCTATAATATCTCATGGGAAAAGTTCTCTGTTTCTACCTGCCTCCTTAATTTTTAAGAAACCTTTTCTACCTCTCCCTTATGGATAGGAGAAGCAGGGAGGAGGACTTTAAAAAAGGGTCAGAGTGTTCAAACTTTAATAGTGCTCAAAGCAGAAGTCTCAAAAGGCCCCAGGAAGACTATTTTAATAGGAAAAATTTGGTTTTGTATCTCCAAAATTGTTTATTAAAATCCTAGCAATTCCCTTGCTCCATGCCAGAGGAAATCTTTGTCAGTGTTCAAAAATCTGATTAAAAGGCAGCACTCTCATTTTTACAACTTTCCATTGATTTACTTCCTAGTACCTTCCAGATCACATAATCCTGGTTACATGCTTCGTCTTTCTGCTTCCCAGGGCTCTTGGTATTTCTTCTGAGGTTTTCTTCTTCCTTTTCAACCTTCTGTACATGTTCTGGTCAGTGAAACCAAAATTCGTCTACTTTCTTCTGGCTTCCCTGTTTCAGACATCAGTATCCTTGTCTTCTTTGTTTTTCTTCCCCTCAGAATTCCAGAGGGATGTAAGTTTTGCTTTAAAATGTGCATGCTTTCTTCTGCTGCTTATTTACTTTATTTCTGAAATCTCTGTGATTTCTTTTGCTAAGGAGTTAAAATATCCACAAAGAAAGCAGCAATCCCAAAACTTCATCTTTTGAAAATTAGAAAAAGATAAGAATTTAAAGCATCAGCTGTGTGCTTTCAGTTTCATGCTGAGTGATGGGAGGAAAGCTAATCAAGTCAAATGATGTAACACTGCATTCGGTCTCAATTCTGAAGAGTAACAGCTTTACAGTCCCTGGACGTGAAACTCCAAATTCTGGGGTTTTTGTAAATGATGAAATGGTAAATAGTTGCTTTAGTTTTTAGAGAACCTACCATGTAAGTATAAAATCATACTCCCATGAGATCCATGAATTGAAGACACGTGACTGCCTCCAGAACAGAAATATATGAGAGCATGAACAAAGGCAAAAGGGCTAAACCCTAAATCATTAAGATTAATCAGGTATCTGCAACAAGTGAAAATTTCCTCAAAATGTTGCTATGTCTGTATGGTTATAGAAAAACATACTTGTTAAAAGAGAAACAAAAATGATTGAGGATTTTGGGAGGAAAAACAATGAACATTAGTCATAGGGAAATCTGATAATCCTCTTTATTTGCTTTTAAGCAATTTTCTGGGATTTTTTTGCCAGAAATACAAGCTTACATAAAAGTGGTGTTTCTCCACTGAATTTTAGAAGGGTATTTCCCCCCTAAATCTAGCTGAACTGTGGTTTTCTCCTGTTTTCTCTCAGAATCTCACACCATTATCTTTAGGCAAATGAATAGCCAGGACAGCTTCTCTAAGAGGTGTTCACAGGAGCAAACCTATTTTCCCCTCAATTGACTCAGTAATGAAAGGATGGAATCCTGGAAACATTTATTAGCTGCTAGGTGAACTGGAGAGAGACAAGCACTTCGGTGTGGTCTCAAATCTTTATCAATTAGTAAACGCAGGTGTCAGAGAGACAGGAACAACACAAATCCTGTAGCAGCAGTGGTGCAGTTCACATCACCTGGCTTTCTTCAACCTAGACAAATTCCCTGCACCTTAGTTTGGAAAGAGGTGATATTTTAAAAAGCCATTACTGCTAAATCGATGCTATTGACAGAAGATCACTCTTCTCAAAAGTGTTAATAACTCATCAAAGCACATTACCAGCTGGCTGGTTTAAAAGCTATCTGAATGTGAAATTAAAGTTTGATTCCACTGGTGTAATATGATGTTGGTATTTGTCAGAGATGAATTGCAAACAGCGTTTCATTTGCTCGCAGTGTTGCTCGCAGCAGTCTGGAGCTGGCACACTCAGACAGGCAGGGAGAATGAGAAGATAAACTTGCAAAGTTTGCAGCTTGGTCAAGTGGTGTGGCTCTGCCTTTTGTCCCTTTTCCTGTTTGTGAAGGGTCAGTCAGCATAACAGTTGCCACAGTCTCAACCTTCTTAGGGTTGGCACCAGCATAAATAATTGCAGTGCTGACGGGATCTGTCTGGAAAAAAATATGTGAATAATGGTAAAAGACAGCACGTCTCAAAATCCAAGCTGAAATAATGAGGTGAACCTTGCCATTATTTTGTTAAATATTTACCTTCCACTTGAATTTGAGGTTCCCAGCGCCCTTCTGTGACCTTACAAGGTGTATCTCTTGGAAGATTTCTGGCAAAATTTTCACAGCTGAATGTTGTTCCTTCAGCTGGGGAGTCTGACTGTTCAAATAAAGAACTATTCATTCCTCAACTCTTTCATCATTTCCACGTTTTCCTCTCATTTCCACGCTAGCTGCCCTGTGTAGGGCTGGTTCCAGGGGAGCTGGGGCAGCACTCCTTCCCACACAGGAACCTGCAGGGCTGCTGGCTCCTCTCCCCAACATGCTGTTCTCAGCCTCTCAGCAATTCTCTGCTGGCCCGAGCAGGCTTCTGGCCATCACCCACCCTTTGGGCTGGCTATTCGTTTTGCTTTGTTTATCCATCCCTCTGCCAGGGTAATCCCAAGATTAGGGTACATGAGAACATATGTTTGGTGCTACTCTATAGAAATTGGAGGTACTGATGGGAGGCTGTTACCTCGGAGAAATACCAATCCTTTCATTCAGGATCCAGACCCTGCATCTAGGCATTCTGTTCTTCTGCCTGGAAGAGAGAAATGCAAAGTATTAATGCCAGAGATTAGTGCACACGATGTCCCATGTTTCTGTTTTCTTCCTTGCCGTTTCCCAGCTCTGGTGTTGGCTGCAGAGTAAGTGAAGGTAAAGGCACTATCATTCTCAGCTTATTGAACAGCACATCTGTAGTTCATTAGCATCCAAATGCCTTTAAGCTGATTGTCTCCTTGGTCACACTGCTCCAGAGCTTACAGGATGAAGTACCAAAAGTTCAGAAATAATGGATTGCTGTATTGCTGAAGGGAATATCTGATTAGTGGAGGCTTGCCCATATACTGTATGGAGAAAATACAAAAATGCAAAATAATTTTCTCTTTATTATTCATGTGTAATCACATTTTAAAAACTTTCATAATTAAGCAAACATTTCTGGAAACCACAAGGCAGTTTATTCATAGTCTTCCTATGTTTTACAGAGCTTTGATTTTTGTGTAGTTAATTAAGAAAGAGGTTATGAACTCTAATAATTGCTAGGCTGGTCTCTTTTAAGGACATAGTTTAAATAAGAGTGAGGTACAGAAAAGGTTTGTTGCTAACTTTTCTCTCTCAGACTCTCACCTGTGCCAGGCTGGAGTTGAAATGACAATGGACTCACTAAGAGGAAAATGGACTAGCATAGCTGTGTTTTGTATTTATCTGTATGAATCTGTGGTGGTTGAAACACAGCTGAAGTGTGTTTTTATTGGGAGAGGTGCTCTGCTCGTTCAGTAATGGACTAAAAGGAGACACTGCAGTGTGAGAGTAAAGTGCTTAATGTGAGTGCCCGAGCCTGGCAGAGCTGGGGTGCTGTGCCTCAGCAAGGAAGTGTTTTACAGATCCATATGAAAGAATTTCTTATGCCTGTTCTCCCCAGGTAGCAGCATCAGAGGTTCACTCAGCAATTTAAAAATATGATAACCAAATGGTGCAAAGAGATAAAAGCTGCTGTCTGCTCAAAATAAAAAGGTCATGAGGGTCATGAAAAAAGCATTTGCTGGAGCCATTTGCATTGTCAGCTCTTTCTGTGGAAATCCCTGACTGCAAAACTTGGAAGTGGCCCAGCCCAGCAGCTCTGGGATTTACCTTTATAAGGAAGAATAAGAAAAATCAATCTATTAATGCGTCTGCATGTCTTGCCCCATGGAAAATAAGATATTCTGTCTCCTGGAGCAGGAGAGCAGGGGAATACCTGAGGCAGTGGGTGAAAAGCAACCCCAGCAGTGTCTGATCTGGGGGCCACAGCCTGCCAGGTTCTGTGTGCACCCAGGTGTGCTTGGAGGCTGTGTCCCACCTTGTTTTGCTGACTCAGGCAGCTCATGCAGCCAGGTTAATCTGTCACAGGAATACAGCCAGGCAGGACCTGCCAGCCCAGCCTGTGCAAGGAGCACAGCGTGGCCTCTCGTCCTGCTCAGCTGAACGCTTTGTGCTCTGCCTGGCTGCACTGCTGGGGCTCTCTGTCGTTTCTCAGTTTGCTGAACACAGATATAAGTAAGTAATGTATACATTTCGGGCCTGCCACTGCCTAGGGTTATTTATGAATTAATATTTTCTTTATCATTAGGTAGAAGTAGTGTAAGCCAAGATGTACTGAATGCATAAATCTGCCAGCTCCACTCAAGTAGGGGGCAACAGCTGGAAAAGGACATGCCAATTTAGGCAAATTTCAGAGAAAGTATTTTTTTCTTTTCATGGCCCAGGGTGAACCTGATTTGAAGGCTCATTTCTGATGCAGTGGTACGGAGGTAAAGCCTCTTCTTTAAGCAAAAGAAATCTTTGGATAGCAAAGCCTGCTGAGGGTATCAGAGAATCATTAGTGCAGGAGAGTTGATCTGCTGTCTCAAGGTGCTCTTCACCAACCCAAACCATATCTAACTGATGCACTGATTTCTGCTGCTGGATAAAGGAACCTAAAGTCCAGCTGACCATTTTAGATAAAAATACATTTTGATGAGACATTTCTTTTTCTCTCTAAAGCACTACACATTTAGTAGACAAGAAAGAGAAAGGCAAAGATAATGTTTTAATTTGTTATCCCCATTTTAAATACAGTGAATAGAAACCTGGGCTGTATTTACTCCATCTTTTGCAAAGCAGACAGACTTACTGCAAGCTGCAAATTCAGAGTTACTGTCTGTCTAGGCAACTGGAAATGAGTCTCCTGTGCTGACTAAAGGCTTCTCTCCAGTGAATGCAATATATGTACCCACAGGTGCCTGGTGGCCTGGCTCTGTATGGCAGCAGCACACAATGAATATACCATTTGCAGAACTTAAGATGTAACCAGCTTTCTGCAATGTGGGTTTCCACATGTGCTGACTGCCTCCATCATATATTTAGGAAAAGAAGGGGCTGGATCTAATGTCACACTGTCCACAAGTGTCTCTGAGGCATAAACCTTGTCACAGAGATTATGTGTTTTGTTCCTCTATCCTCAGAATGCAAATACACCACGTTAACAAAAGGCTTTTATTTCTTGTCCATGCCCTCAGCAGTGTCCCTCTAGCAGCTGCCTGTCACTGGGGTGTAGTTGAACACCTCAACAGAGCAGACATTCCGATGCTGTTAAGGCGGGCAGGTAAATTGAGTGTGTCTCCTTCATGGCACAGCTCCTCCCCAGCGTGTGGCAGTGAGCTATGCTGCTGCTCTGAGCTCTAATGCTCTAAAGACTTTGAGACCATCTGTTTGAAAAAATGCCTCTTTTACCTTGCTGGGCATGTCTGATGGAAGCCATCACAGCAGAACAAGGTACTCTAAAGCCATTTATCTCATCTAATGCTGCCTCTGTTCTCCCTTTCTCTTTTTATCTTTCATTCTCTCTCTTTCCTTTGTGAAATATCAAGAAACAATATCAACACATTGCACTAATCAAGGAAGCAGCTGTAGCACCTGCTTTAGCTTTTGAATCTCGTGTGAATAAATGCAATATGTGACAGGTTTGACAGATGTTACTGTCATGGGAAGGAGAGCAGGACTTGCACTCTGGGGCAAGCACAGGAAGAAAAATGTGAAGAAAAGAGTAAAAAGGACACCCTTTGTGTCACAGTGGCAATTTATCTCCAGTGCTTTCTGCATTAGCATGCAGCAAAGAGGAGGGTTTTGCTCTGGGAGCCATCAGAAGGGTGGTCTGCATCTCTTCCCCCCATGGTGTGGGACACAGAGCTGTGGCCAGCTCTCTGAAGCCAGCCTTGCTCTGCAGCACTGGCCAGGAGCTCTCATGGGCAGTGTTTTATATAACTGGTGGAGGTCCAGCCCAGAGCCTGCACTGATCCGACTTGACAAGGCACCGCTGTGGGCAGAGCTGCTACTCTGCACTTCATCCCAGCCCCTGGAGATCTGCAGAGCTAAATGTGTGGCACTCTGCAGGCTGTCCCTGCTCCCTCCCCACGCTGCTGTGGCAGGGACAGTGCCCCAAGGACAGGCCTGGCTTTGGGAGGGGACAGCAGCCCAGCTCTCCTCACCCTGGCTGTGCTGCTGCCTTCTCCTGCAGGCAAGCCAGAAACACAAAAGTGGGGCTCTGCAACATCTGTTTTGTGCCACAAAATTGTCAGCAAATGTTGTAAACAGAGCAGCAAAGCTCCACTGATCTAGCAGACCAAAAAAAAAGGAGAAAGCTGTGTATGTGTGTTTTGTTTGTTCATTTGTTTTTTCCTTCTCAATACCGACCTTGAATCGATCAGGTATATTGGGTACTTAGCAGAGGTGGCCAGGGAAAAGACAGAAATTTGTAAGGAGATGCATTACCCTGGCAGGCAGAGTGTCACTCCATATGAGAGCACTCAAAGGAGACATTCTGACATGTTCATAGCCCAGAATAGGCTATACTGACCCAAATTATCTATAACTCTGTGAAAAAATCCCTTCCTTTTGTAAAGATTTAAGTGCTGTTATGAGTTATAAGGATTATATTTGGGCAAAGTTAGAAACTTTAACTACTCCCAAACATCTGAACAGAAATCTATATGCACAGACTGGGTTATGTTTCTGTTTAAAGGCAAGAACAAACAAAATACTGCTATAACCAAGTAGTATTAAACTGCATGCTAACAGGACTTACTATTCTCAGAGGTACTTTATTTGATCAAAATCAGGCTTTTGTCTCTAAAGTTTAAATGTCTCCATATTCCTTCCTCAACTTTAATTCATTTTATTGAAATTGAAAAAAATCAAAGTACAAAGATGTTTTGGACGCAGTTCAGTCAGAAACTTTAAAAATATTTTTACCTTTATGCACTAAGGAAATCAATAGATGTGTTGAATCTCAGTCTACAAAGCACGTTGGAACCAGGAGGACAAAGTGACTGGGAAAAATGAATTAGAGAAATGACAATTCTGACTGCCATCAATTTTCTGCAGAAGTGACATGTTTATCATGGAAGTCACTCCAGCAAGCAGCTGCATTCCCAGCGAGTGTCATATATCTGAGATGATGCAATCTCTCTTTCCCTCCTGTCAGATATACACTCCAGCTGTAAAATGGCCTTTGGAGACAAGCAGGTTTGGGGTTTTTTTTGAGCTGACAACACATTATTCATGCGTTAGACACTGTCGAAGAGGCTGTGATTGCTGTCAGACTCAGAAATCTTTTTCCAATTTTTTATAGGCAAACATGAACAATAGCACGAGGGTCAAGCCTTTTCTTCCCCTTTCCTTTCTGTGGTTTCTTCTATTCTTCAGGCTGTGTAACTTTCTGAGCATGACATTTTGATGAGTAAAATACAGAATGTGCTACCTGAGGAATCCCAAAAAAGCAGGCAGAGCATGGTACTTGACTTTCATGTCCTGTTCACCTTCTGCAATAATTCCATGTCTTAAATAGTTTCCATTCTGTAAATCTGATGGTGCATGTTATGGGAAGGGGAGACAGTGTGAGGGGGGAGGCAAAAAGGAAGCATGAGTAATACAGCAGCTCAAAAATGAGGTAGCTACTAGAAAGTCCTCTTGAGATGGGGATTGTTATTTTTGAAGGAAATTGTTTCCAAGAATCAAAAAGAATTTTCTGACTGGAAAAAAAAAAAGAAAAAAAAGTCCTGCTTTTAGGTTTTATACTTGTTAGAACTTGCAGGCAGTTGTAGTTGGTGCAGCATTTATGTGAGGTATGAGTTTAGTGCTGCAAGGTCCAGGCCACAAAGTGGAAAGAAAATGGAGTGTGCCATAAGATTTGAAAGCTCACAGTTCTGGCCCTAGTGGAGATGCAACGTGAGGGGCATCACAGCAGGACAGTGCTTCACCACTTTGTTAATCTTTCTTCTGTAAACTAGGGATATACTGTAGTGATTAAAGCTATCTGTTATGCACCATTAGCTGCGATCCCTGCTTGTCATACAATTGTTTCAGATGACAGAAAGTGCTCTCTTTGATTTGAGCTACGTGTATAAAAAAGTGTGTTTGTTGCAGGGCATAGGTGCCTGATGAACAAAGTCATGAAAGAGAGCAGTAACTATGTCAAGAGGAAGTATTTTATAAATAAGTAGCACGTTTAAAGTCTGTTAATGTTTATAACTCATTTACATACAGACCTGTGTTTCTGAACACCTGAATTGCTTTTAAAATATTTGCCTTGAAAATAGTTTGGCATTTATGTAGTTATGGTTTTGTTGTTTGGTTTTATTCCCTTGAGATGGTGGAGCTGTTGGGAGACTATGAACAGAAATGATTAATGCTGCTGGTAGATAAAATGCCTGTTACAGGGGTTGGCCCCACAGCCCTTGCCAGAGGCAGGAAGGTGAGACCTGCAGGCAGGGGTGAGACCTTTCTGACTGCAGCAGTCACTGCCAGTGTGACACTTCCTCAGAAATCTTCATTTCACTCCTCTCCATCATCCGCTGGTGCTACTGGGCACACACTTTGCTGAGCAGGGTGTGGAATGCTCAGCTCTTAGAAAACACATCCTGTCAGAGCCAAGAAGAAACAAACAGGTACTGCAAGAAACATGTCCTGCTGTAAAGGAACTGTTAAGGCAGATTTTCATCATTTGATTTCAAAAGATTTTACATAAATGTAAACGTGTTTACCCAAAGAAACTTAAGCAGAGGGTTTCTGTAGGAAACAAGTAGGAAATCTCAGAGCTAGTTGAGAATTTGTCCTGGAAACTCCTTGGAAGGGTTAATTAAATTGTTTTTTCTTGTCTCCCTCTTTAAATACTGCTCTGTGGAAGGAAGAAAATTTACTTTGAGGAAATGTTTAAAGTAGTTTAAAATTTATCCAGGCCATGTAAATCCTTTTAGTTCAATTTTTATGCCACCAGTGCTTTCCATGAGCTGCCTTCAGTTTGGAATGCTCTCAGGCAGTGTTTGTAGAAATGGAAGTCCCTCTTTTTGCACATCATCAATTGTTCTCCTTTTCCCAGTTAGGGGTGCAGAAGAAACATTATATACGAGAGAGACATGGGCAGATGAACCTGAAAGGGACCACAATTTGTTATGAGTGTTTGCTGGCCTAGGAGACATCACTGAAAATCTATCTTTATTTTTCGTTTTCATTAATGTTTGCCTTTACATAATTACTGATAGACTGATATATAGCCCTTCTTATAAAACAGAAGTCCATCCTCATTTCTAGACCTGTAGGGACTTTAAGTTTGTGCGGCAAACTTTCAGGGCAGCTCAGTCACAGCAGGACTTAGAGGCTGTCAGTTCAAACAGCTGAGGCTGTCGTGGGGAGCAAACAGACATTGTTGTTCAGGATCTTCAAAAGAAAAAAAAATCCATACATGGTACTTTTTGTTTTTGTTATAAAACTGAAAAGGGTGCCTCAAAAATAAAAAGGCCTGGAAAGCATAAAATGACTAAACTGTAGTCACCTGTGACAGAATATCCAGGCTACTTGGGAAGTTTGGCAGTTTATATTTGCATTTCTATTTGTGACCTTGTATCCTTGCCACTTTTCCCCTCAGGAATTTTATTGACAGTGGAGGTGGGAACGTGCCAGTGGCAGCAGAGGTGCTTTGTCAGGAGGTGGAAAGGTGTGGTTTATTTAAATATTCAGGCACAGCCATTGAGGTGTTTCAAAGTGAGGTTGGTTTATGCCATCTCCTCACCTACTGCTCTGTGAGGTCTCATCACCTGGAGTCACAGCAGCACCAAAAACTAACCAGAAAATAGAGGATTCCCAAAAACCTAGAACAGATGTTCCAGCATGGATGTTTTCCATTTTCGTACTTTCATTTTCAACTAAGAAATGGAAGTAGCCTGACGAAAATGTAAGTGTCCAATTGCATACATGGAAATTATCTTTAAGTAGTTTTGGAGCTAAAATGTAGATACAGAAGTAGAAAAATATAAATTCTGACTTGTCTTTTGCTCAGCATGTCATTATGGGAAAAATCCTTTTTTCTTTTACTTTCCTGATCTCATTTGAAAGATCTCTGAACTGTCACCTGTAAGAACAGGGAACAAGGTGGCAGTAGGTGAGAGTGCCTGAGTGACTAGAGTTGCCTACATTTATTAATAGAATTCTTCTAACTTCAGAAATGAGATGCTCTTTTGAACCTGAAAACCATTATCTCCTGCTTGCAATGTTTTGAAAAGAAACAGAGAATTTGGAACTAATTTAAAAATATTATTTCTATTTAAAATACATTTGGGGTAAATGTTTCACAAGTTTGGCATTTTTAAATAAAAATACTTTTTAAATGTTATTAATACTAGGTAAAATGTAAATTCTTTTGGCAACTGCCTTATATATTTGTTTTCTCTTGCTTAAAAAGAAAAAAACAGCCAAGAAAACCCCTTCTTCACGGAGATTTCTGCTTGTCCAACTCTAAGCCTTGTCAGATGCTGTCAGCTAAGGATAATTGCAGAGGAGCAGGTCAGACAGGAGAGCTCAACATCCACATTGCAGGCTTGTCTCTTTTCCAGATTTGCTCCATGATACCTGGAGTGTCACCACAATGAGTAAATCTTACCTTGGAATGACAATACAGCATTTTTCATTTAAGACCAGAGAACTGCTGTTGTAGGGACTTATACAAAACCAGAATAAAACAAAATCCATTGTTAATTTAAACCCAATTTTAAACCCAGCTTTTGATTTTGCCCCCACCCTCAGGAAACAAGCCCTCCACAAATGACAAAATAAAGAGCTTGTTTGTTGAGAAAAATAGGAATTTCTGTTGGGTTGTTTTCAGTTATGGTGACTGGTTTAAGTTTCCACAAGGAAAATAAGTTCTTGAGCTAAAAATTCTTGTAAAGGCAGAATTCACTTCTTCTCACACCTGTGCCACCTGCTTTATCTGTATTTATACACATGTGCCATGTTTATATATTTTTCTAGACAGTTCTCATTATTACCACCAACCAGGGTTGGAGAAGGAAAGTGCAGATGATGAAATAAATTGGAGTGTAGGATGAAAATTCTGCTTTTTCATAGGAAAGCTGTCAGATGGATTAATGGCTGGGCTGAGCCAAATAGCTCCATTATCAGATCAGATAAAGACCTCTCCCCTCCCTGGCTAAAATAATTGAGAAAGGGGGGTCTGATATGGATTTTGTGAGAGATGAACTCCTTGAGAGTAAATTAAAGACAGGATAATAGAGTTCCTCACTACGCATGTGTAACCACTACTCTGATAAATTGGGATGAATGTAATCTTATACAGGCCAGCAACATCCAGGTCTGTCAAAAACCCAGATATATCTGTATCTATCAATACACATGTGTTTTATTTTCTTGCAGGGCTAGGAAGGAAGGTACAGAGTGTATGAATGAAATGGAAAATCACTGCAGTGGGTATGCCATACCCACACAGACAGAAAACTCCATTATCTTCCACTCAACCATAAATAATACCTTTGTTCAGGAAAAAGTGAGTGTGGGGATGTGCAATAATCTCTCCCAACCTAGCACAAGGAACATAGGAAAGACAGCAAAGCAATGAGGGGAATGAGCTGAGTGAAAAATTAATAAAACAAAGTGAAAGGAGAGGTCAGAGAAACTAACTGACAAGATGAACAAGACAAATGATAAAGGAGGCTGGAAGAGCTGACTGGCTGTGTGCAGAAGGGCTGCAGATGAGATAGGAATGCTCCAAGCAGTGATTGCAAGGTGACTTAGCAATGTTCTGCAAATATTTGAGGGAATAAACATCATTGGGGAAGAGAAATTAGTACAACAAGTTTTATCATAGAGAGCAGGGAGATGATCTGGCAGAAAAAAACTTTTTGAAAGGCATTAACAAATGGTGAAATGAGTCTTTCAGGGGCAAGAGGAGGTGTAACACTGGGTGAGATTTTTTAAAATGGAATTGGAAATCAGCCACAGAAAGCTGTCCTGCTTTGGGTGGAAGGTGTGGTGTGGTGTGCTAATGTAGGCGACTTTGGGGGTTTGATTCTCTTGTACACCACTGCTTCACATGGGTTTGTCCCTCAGGGATGTGGTGTTCTAGGGAAATGATAATAACTAAGAAAAACAAGTTGGACAAAATGCATCAACCCTTTGACAGCATGAGAATTGAGTGTATAATCATGCTCAGCCTTGCTCAGAATAACAACGGGCAGTTGTCTGTGTAGGGGCTTTGTCCCTTATTTGCAGCAGGAATGCTCCCTGTTGAGGACTTCTTTTCAAACTGTATATGTATAAAATCACTGAAATTTCTTGATGTATGCTGACTCTTTAAAACCAAAGTGTGACACATCTTTGTGACACTGCTGTTCCTTAGAAAAGTTGTTAACTTTCCATCACTAAATTTATTTGTATTCTCCAATTTTGTTATTTGTTACAGCTTCTAGTAATTTATACTATGCCAGGCTACAACTAGAGCTGTCTCTGGCTCCTTATGCCATGGACCCATGGAGGATTGCTCTCAGCAGAGTTGGGTGTAAATCAGAATCTCTGTCAGATTAATAGGTTCTGAGCAAGCACAGAGGCAGGAGTTTGCTCTCTGCAGCCCTGTGATTTCTGTCTTCTCTGCCTGGCAGTGCTCCTGGCTGCTGGGGGAGCTGGCTCCCTGTTTCTGCTCACCAGGTGGAACAGCAGATGAATATGTGTCTGAGTGTCCCTCCTGGCTGGATCTAAACTGATTCCTTCCCAGAAGTACTTTACTTGTCACAGGAATATTATCTGTATTAAGATCTGAACAATGATTATTTTTTTCTTTCATCTGTGCTCCTGTGTTTTTCTGCTGTTTATCTTGCCTGGTTTGCTGTATGTCATCCCTTTCAAAATGCTGTATCTTGCTTTTTCTTCTGTTTAGGGATTTGATTTGCCTCTCGAAACCTGGTGGTGCAAAAATGATTTTTCAGGAAAAGCTCTTAAAGTGAATCTGATTACCTTCAAGTCCGCACTCACCATCAGTGCTTTTGTTTGCCACCTTATCCATCATTCCTGAGTCACAGTAACAATTCAGAGATCTCACTGAAGACAGAAGAACCTCATGCTTCTCTTTACCATATCATGTCTTTCCAAGCAAATGCTCCATATTATGAAATGTCTTCTCTCTGTTTTGCCTTCATCTATTTTTGAATTTTGCATAAAATAGTTACATGGCCCTGGTAAGAAATACTTAGCAGAAATTTCTCTTCAATTACAGAAGGATTTTCTCATCATCTACCCTGCCTATGTTCTACTGCCCTTTGAAGGTAAGAAGGGACAGATGGATGTGAGTGAGCCACAGCACATTCCAGACTGCCACCAGAATGCTCTACAAGCATTTCCCATTCAGGGGTCTTCCCCCTTTTCAGCCTATCTGACCCCTTTAATTGCAGTGGTGCTTCCCTCTTGCTTGTTTGCAGACAAGGTGTAGTGCTACAATCTGTTCTGAAAAGTCTCTCCAAGAGGACAGGAATTGTGGATGCTGATTCGCCTTCCCATGTTGAGAAACCAAGCGGAACAGATTAACACACTTAGTGGTAACACACTTCTGAATCTCAGTGGGTTTGACTTGTTCTTCTTTCTTCAAAGCAATTAACTGTATATAAATTTGATTCTGTATGGTATATGCCTTTTGACTGTTTTAAGATCCTTTCCTGGTGACGGTGAGGTTTTCAATAAAACATGAATTAATTTACGTGACTGGATTACCCAAGGTCCTTTTTTGTACAGCCCAGTGTGAGTAATAAAAATGTGAGACCTGAAATAAGTCAGTGATCTCCAAAGCCATAATATCCATGCCACTTAAAACTTATTTAAATTACAGAAAAAAAAAAGGAAAAAGGAAAAGTAAGCTGATTTTGCTCCATCCTTGTATGTGAGAAAATGACCTAAATAACAATCAGATGCATTTTACTACTTAATTCTTTATTACAGGATTTTGGAGAACCAAATTATTTTCTATCTCCCATGCAGAGGTTTTGCTCTGAATATTCAATCCTGTCAGTCTTTTGTTATCTTGCTTTCCAAGTTCTCACTTTCAGAGTATATGCATTTAAAAAAAAATTTAAAAAAAAATAGAATTGTCTCCTCTGCATTATATAGAAGGAAATGGAAGGAAGGCAAGGTGACAGGAAAAGCTTGTGAGAAAGCAAAGCAGTGATCTTAAACCTCTTGCTTCATCTCCTATGTCTCTGCTGTGACTACATAACCATTTTGTTTCCCAAACATCTTTCAGCTGGCTTCCCTCGAGGCCATCCCAGATCCACACATCCCTCGTGTGTGCTTCCTGCAGGAGCAGCACCATCTCCTCCCCACGGATTGTGTGCCAGTGTCACAAAGCATGTCCCCTTTGTTTGTTAGCAAGATGACCAGCACTAGCAGGCTGCTCAGAAACGCCAGCTTTAATTACAAATTTTGCTTTCAAGGGGAGCACGCAGATCATGCCTGGGTATCTTAAAAGTGCCTCTTGCCTTTTGAACTCTGACTGTTGTGCTTTGAAAAATAATAAGGCTTCTGTTCTCAGGATTACTAGTCCTTGCTGTCACCCTGTCCTGGGAGGAACCCAAATAGAAGCAAACAACAACAGACAATCTTGTGCATCTTGAGCTGGCTGATGGTAGGAAATAATGCCATTTCCCACTGAAAAGAAAAAAGCACTGGGTTTTATGCAACGAGCTGCTTGCATTGTTTTCTCCAAAGAAAACTGACCCTTTGGGTTTTGACATGAACCATTGCAGAGGGTGTCTCAGAAGCACTTGGTTGGAACAGAGCACCACGCTCCTCAGTCTGCCTTGCTTTGAGCTCGCATGGCCACAGCTGCAGACTCATCACTATGCACAGCAATATGGGAACAAATGGCTACTAATTTCTTCCTGGTTGATGAACTACCCTGCGTGTAATCTTGCTTAATAAATGAGTCCATAATAGTTATGTTAGTCACCATTTTGGCAGAGTAAAGTGGATGAAAGCATAATGATGTTTACCCTATAGGCCCATAACACTTTCATAGAAATATAAAGAAAATCTAATAACAGGGTCACAGGAAAACGTGAGGTATGCATCTATTGTACTATCTTTAAAAAAAAAAAAAATATATATAATCATATATACTTAGTACAACACAGGTCTAGGCAATAGATGATGACTAACTTCAGATTCAACAAACTCAACATAAAAATTGACTTCAAACTCTTATTATTTTGGGCCAGTTTTACTGCAGTATGTAACTCAGATTGTAGAATCTTGCTATGCAATGCTTGAGAAATAGGGCTGGAAATTGATCTGCTTACTCAGAGTTTATTCTTCAGGGACTTACACAAAGAGGAGTTGTACGTGGTGAGCTGGCCAAAGAGTTCAAGGTCAGTCCAGAAGCTTGGCAGGGCCGTGTTCTTTCACCCATGATATTCAATTATCTTGCTGACTGGATGTGGAGATGAGTCCTTGGTGATTACAAAGGAGAAAGCAAAGTTTGGGGATTTCATTAGTATGTTGACAGCTTTTTTAGACTTTGCTGCTGACCTTGGGTATAATCTAACATACAGCATTTTTACAGGAATCACTGCTTTGAAGAGGAAACAGAAATTATCCTGAAACATGGGGCTAAGGGTTTTATGGTCAATGACCAGGAGAACTTTTTTCTTGTCTTTAAAATTGTAGGGGTAAGAAAGGCTGGAGGAAAAGTCATTTAAGTGACTTTCTTTCAAAGTAATGATACTTAATCCTTTGTAATTTTATTGGATTCTTATCTGCTCTCTGCTGGTATAATTCTACTAATTTTCTGTACCATCTCAAAGGGATGAATTGTCCCTCACACAGGAGATATTAAATAAAACCGAAGAAGGTGATCTACATCATTCTGTGCTGCCTACTGACATTATTTTTAGCCATGGAAGGTGCTGGCTGCACTCCCGCTCTGAGAAAAACAGAGATGAGTGCATTGATTCATTCAAACACTTATGCACATTCTTAATATTTTTCCTGGCTCCCAAGCTGGTCACTCAAAAGCAAGTTATTGGTGATTTGTTTGTTTGATTGGGCTTTTGTTATTTCTTTTTTGGTTTTGTTTTCCTAAGACAACATAACATGATGTGCCCCAGGCTGCATAGGTTCTAGGAAACAAAGTGCAGCTCTTATGCTCAAGGGATGGAAAGCCACAGCCCTAAATTTGCTGCTTGTCGGTTTATGGGCTCAAAGGTGCAAGAAAAAGAGACAGAAGTCAAGAGATCAAGTTCATTGCATGTTCAATTGGTAGGGATACAGTCAGCTGAGGTACAATTCTGATTTGAACCATTTTTTTTTGTGCCAAAACTGTCATTAAATTAACTTTAGAAGGAAAATATTAAATTAATTGTTATGGGTTGATTTTCTTTATGGATATTTTAGGAACAGGTCTAAGTTAAAATCTGTATTGTTTTTAAATGACTTTATAGAACTTTTACAATAAGGTTTCTTTGTCCCTTCTGCTTTTGAAAACAATTTTGTTCTTTGGTTAAGACTTTCTGGGTCAAAGCAGCTACTTCTAGAAGAGTCAAGCTGCCCTCATGCATATTCCATTGCAGAATATTGACATCATGTGAAAACAGTGGTGATTAATCCTAAAATACTCTAGAGTAAGTCACTGAATAGCTAGTGCCAGGGAAATTAATTTTAGCTTAGAAAATCTATACTTACTTTGAGTTGAAAACCAGGGAAAAGTACTACATGAGATTCAGGCAATGGAAAAGTTTGTTTTTTTTGAAGGCAAATATTATTTTCTCATCCACTGCAGTCATTTGGAACTAGGAGTAGTCTTTTATTCTTAAGAACCCCTCTGGCACTCCCCAAGTTCTCTTCCTTCACTGCACTCCATGGTTTTGTTTAGTGCCATAGGGGCTGGATTTAGGAGACCAAACACAAACTCACTTAACTCCTAAAGTATTAACTTAGCTCCGAAAGTATTTTCATGAAAGTAAATTCTGCTGTAAAACATCTCTTTCCTTCTGCTGACTCCCAGGGAGTTTCTGGTCATTAGCACAGATTTAGGTGTTTGTACAGCAGCACCTGAACCTCCTGAGCTCCTTGCCACTGTGTCTGAGACAATGTCTGGAGTGAAAATTAGGAGGTTTCTTGGGCTGACTGTGTGAAAAAGAAAAAAATGGAAAAATATTAAAGAATAAAATGAAAAAAATTGTGCTTTAATGAAAAAAAATTGTAAAGTTTTCTGCTTCAGTTGGAATTTACTCCATAAAGTGCTTGGTAGTTTTCTCTGGTTGTAATGCTAAGGATATTTATGCTAAATCTGAAATATGAGAGTCTGTGGACCATGGCAGTTGTCACCCCTTTTCAACAAAGCAAAATTAACTGCCCTTACTATAGGTAAAAAAATATCCTCACCAAAAAAAAATAAAATTAAAAAAAAATAATGTGAACAAGCCATGTAAGGTGCTCAGGGTATCTCCTAGCTTATTTTCTGATTAAAAAAATTCCTGTGGCAGAAATCAATATTGCTTGATCTAATAAATCCTTAGCTACCTCTGTGATGACATATATATCCTGGTTAAATTTCTCCTAGATTAAACATTAATTACTAACTCAACCAGGAGCCAGGTGAGTGATGGACTGAGTGAAAAGTTGAGTTGTCTTATTTTAGCTAGCCCTGGTTTATTCAGGAGTGCCAGAAGCTGCCAGCTAGAGCAGTAGTAGGTGAATATCCATGGCAGAGACAGCAGGCACGGTGGTAGAGTCTGACTCACTTGTGCCACCCTGCCCAGAGGCAGATCCAGCTGAAGTAGATCCAGAGAAGTATTTTCTCTTCCAGCTCGGTTAGTCTTTGGATCTTTTTTAGGAGCTGGGGTACAATTGAAACCAATATAGTATCCAGTCAAAATAGTAGGAATATTAATAGGAAAACCAAATTAATCTGTATTAAAAGAAGATAAAGTATGCTTTATGGATTTGTGACAATGAGTGCATTCTGCACGTGTCCATTTTGACTTCAAGAGAATGAAAGTACCGCCTGAAGTTTTTGAAACCTGGAAATGCACTAGTCACCTGTACCAGCTTTTCCAATACCCTGATTGAATAAGTAAAAAGACTGATATTTCCTTTCACTCTGAGACTTTATTTTATCTCAGAGTTGAGATTTCTTATATTTAAAATGACTGTTTTGCTATAATAGTATAAATAAGGTAAGACTAGAAAATGCTTCATGTTCTGTAAGGATGCATTTTGACATCATTAAACAATATGCAGTAAGAACAATATTGGATGCATTACCAAAAATGTTCAAGGAAGTTTGCTTCCATTAAGCTAAAGAAGTAATGTAAATGTAAGAAAATCTCTGCAGGAGAAAAGTTGATAAGGAAAATTTCCAAAGAATATGTTTTTAAAGTAGTTCACTGAAAAGGTATTTTTTGGCATCAGTTGTATTGTTAAGAGATAGCAATAGAGTTCACACACCTAATCCAGGAACTGTGCCACAAAACATCACAGTGAGCAGGGTAAAAGGGTCACAGCTATATCTCTCTTTCCCTAGGAAATGCTAAGGCTTTGTTTTGAGGGGTGAAACCATGCAGATGGCATCTCCAAAGCATCCTACTTCAGTCACAAGTGCTATTTGTGGTAATTTGTTTCTCCCTGCATTGAACTGGTTTTGAAAGGCACAGTGCTCATCAAAATATTTTTTGAGAGACGTATTCGAAAGTATGTGACAAATGAGTACATTTGGTGATGTTTCTGTTCATTATTCATATCAGGCCACTGGGGATAGGTTTGCAAGAAGTAGCACTTCAGATAGTGCTGACATCCCTGTGACTCAAAATATTCTCATGCTGGGGCTCTTCTTCTAGTCTGCCTTTTTTTTGACAGTCACAAAGCTGAAAAGCATTGAAGTCCCAGAATCTGACTTCACTTTCTCTGCTGCTGGCTGTGGCCCATGCTGGGAGTCAGTCCCTCCTAGTGAAGTGCCAGTTTTCATCTGTGCCATTCTAACGGCTCCATGTTTTTCCTTGGGAGCTGGGATTCACTGTTTGGCCCTTTTCTTGTGTGTCTTTCTTTTTACACCTGCCTTTCACATGACAGGATGATGTTTTCTCTCTGCAAGTATCTGGGCCCAGGGACAAGAATTCCCATTTCCAGGCACACTCCCATCCCCATGGATGTGTCAGAGGGAGGCCAAGGGCAGGCTGTGTGGGAAGCAGAGCTCTCTGCTTTCTGCATTGCTCACCTACCCATGGGGAGAGGGCAAGAGGGAGGAACTGGAGTGAGCTTTGCCTCTGATTATGCTGTGTGACTTGATGGGTGTCTGATAACAGCATGTGTCAGTCCAGCAGCTTTTTAGAGCTGAATTACTCTTAAATCCCTAGTGCAGATAGCGTTAGACTTGAAGATCAGGCCCAATTATTTTCTCTCTGTAGCTTCTGCCACCAGTCCTTCTGTCACCTGCTACAACCTGTTTAATTAGTGTAGTACTGAGGCCATTTTGTATGCACACTGCCAGTTTTACTAGTATGGGTGTTTTTTTCTGGAATGCAGAAGAGAATTGGATGTCTCCAGCAGAGTGAGATTTGCTTCTCAGATTCTCTGTTTTCTTTATAACTCCTATCTAACAAAAAGAGAGCTCTTATTCTAACTCATGTCTGCTGATGGCAGATTTCAAGGGTTTCCAGCCTGGGATAAGGAGTGGGTTTCCACTCTCAGTGCACTCCCTGTGGCTGAGTGTCATTGGAGAGGACAGCTCCAGCTGCTACAAACCTGCTGGAAACTTCTGTGTTAAGATTATGTCCAACAGAGTAGTTTGCCAAAGTTTGCAGAATAGTATAAAAGGAACAGAGGGTGACAGTGAATTTTTTGGTGTATGTGAAGTCTTGTTCTAGTTGCCAACTTTATCCCATACTCAGTTGCTCAGTAAATTCATTTGTATTTTAGCTCCATGACCTCATGGAACAAGTGAAGGAAAAGAAGTAATCTTTCCAGTTCTGGAAGTGTTGAAGAGGTTCCAACTCCACCCTTGAAAATGCTCCAATCTGCTGACATTTTATTTTCTTTCCCTTAGTTCTGGCTGTCATAGACATGACAAATAAAAAAGCTATACTAGATTAAATTCTGATTTCATGTGTCTACCAATTAAAGTTTTCTCCCAGAAAATACCTTTTTAGTTACAATTAATCTTCAATTTAGTTGCTTTTAAATTCAAATTAACTTTCTGCCATTTTAGCTCCAAAACTAAAACACAACAGTGAATAACTTTGTGTGGGAAGCCCTTGAAACTTTTTCTTCTAATATAATGTGTGGCAATGTATCACTACCCATATTCCTGATTGCTGAAATGTCTTTCAGTCCAGGAGATACCATTAGTACAGCATATTTTTCTGTTGGATACAGAAATTTGGGATATGAGATGTTTGACTCAAACCCAAACACACCCAGCATGTTCCCACTGATTTTGTCATTCCAATATCCCAATCACTTGGGATGCCATGCTTGCTTTGCCTGAGCTGCTTTTGCTGGTGGCAGCACTGCTCATCAGGAGGAGGTCGTGCCTTAGGTGGGCAGTGTCTCAGGAACAGGAGCCCTTTCCTGACTGCTGTGGGGAGACAGGTTTGCACTGCTCCCTGTGACAAATAGGGGTCTGGTGTGACTTACAAGAGGAAAAGTCTGCCCAGGACTAGTAGTGAGCATGCTGGAAAAAATGTATTTAGCAGGCATTTCTGAATGCAGGGTTATCTTGAGGTCTGGAAGGATAAGTTCAGCATGAAACAGAGAGTGAAAACAAGCAGCTTAAAGAAAAGGAAGCCCCCTGGATTTGCCTGTTCTGTACAGCCCTTAACAAGGGTGAGTGATGCCTCAGCCTGAGTGGGGACAAGTGGTGCCTGTGCAGAGAATGAGGATCTCAGCACTGGAGAGATCATCTGGGATCCTGCTGCAGCTCTTATAGCTCACAGTGCAAACCAGAGGACTCTCAAGCATCACAGGCACAGCCTGCTGCATTGACAGCCCTCATGAGAGGAGATTAGAAGGGTTTTGTCTGCTCACTTGAGCCTAATGAAGGGTGAGAGACAATATGGAAACAGCCTACAAATACATCAGGAGAAACGAGAGCTGTGTGGGTGAAAGGAGTGTGCTGGCACTAAAATGCAGGTATGGAGCCTCTGAATAAACACAGGCTGTACCAGTGAAGCATGTTCTGATCCATAAAGGATGGAAGTCTGACATGGTAGAGACAGAACATGGCTACTGGGGACAAGTGTGACTGTTTTATGGGACAATTTATCTCATAGGTTGTCTACAATAACAAGTGGACCAGGCTGAATAATCTAATCTAATATTATATAATCTAACCTAATCTGATCTTTTGTCACTGTCCTGGTCTTGCTCTGAGTTGGAGACTACCAGTCAAGTCAGTCCTCTCTCTCTTTTTGCCTTCTTCCCCTGCTCCCATTCTCAGGAGTCTCCTGTGCAGGGCTCTGTACCCTCCTACATCCCTCCTACTGTACCCTTCTGCACGAGGGGAAGATGACCCCTTGCAATTTCCCTTTTTGCCAGCGATTATGCCAGACCCTAGGATGAATGTACAAAACATTTTATTTTCTTTTAGTCTTTTTCAGGAAAAGGAATTAATCGCTTAGGCTAGGTTTTTCAGTGAGATCTTCCTTTATTTTCTGTATAGGGGAGCCCTTTTAGCAGTTATGACTCTTCGTGTATCTCTTTCATTGCTTGTGTGATGATCTAATTGTCTAATGCTATACACTGATAATTTACTAGATAAAAAAGGAACTTTACCTGGCATAGTAGAAATTAAATTGATTGACTTGGATTTAGCTATTTGACTATGCATGTAAAGATCCTTTCCCTTACCCTAAATTCAGTATTCCATTTATTTCAGCTGTGATATTGTATACCATTTGTTTTAGCTGCAGTACTTTGCTTATGAATAAGGCATAGGACCTTAGTTCTAGATGCTTCTCTGAAGCACTTCAGCTTGCAGCTTTTAATCTAGCTAGTTAGATAACACAGTAATTACTGGTGGGAAAGATCGATGCCTCCAAAGCTCAGTGCATCCAAGGAGAGCCTTCAGTCATCCTACAGAAGAATATATTTCTGCATTGACCTACCCAGCAGCATCAGAGATCCTGTTTAGCTGAGGTGGATGAGTGCTTAGAGGAGTGAATATGGATTGAAGTGTGGTCTCTCATGTTTTCCAATACTAAAATTCCTTTTACTTGCTGTATCATCCATACTTCATTTCAGCTCCAGGCCTTTTCATATTTTGTTTGTAGCTCTATAAAAACCTATTTAGGGTTAAGGAGTTATGCCCAACTCCATAGTGTCTGGTTTTATTTCTCCACACCCCATAAGGATAAAGGCAAGGAAAGGGAAAGTCTCCATTTTGGTATATTATGACAGTATGACAGCCCTGTCTCTTAACAGGCATATGATTTAATTTCAGGGAGCTTTAATATGTGGATACAACTACTGACATTGTTTCCAAATAGGTTTCTTGCTTTCATTCTTACTGTTTATCTATAAATATGGTGGCTAAATAGTACCATATCACCCATATGGTTTTGTTCTTGGAAATATTTTTGAACAACAGCTGAAGTAATGTGTATGTAGTTACAGAAATTTAAAACCTCTACTTTATAAAACCAAGGACAGGATCTGCTAACAGAATATGAAAGCAATAGGTATCTGTATGTAGACTCTGCTTTCTCCTGAGACTGAGAATTTGCTTCCATCTGCACAAAGGGCTCACCTGCTGCAATTCTGGTTTAGCTTTACAGACCGTTTGTTGCTACTTTTGACTTGATTATTGTTTAATTGGAGATACTTAGCATAAAAGTTTGTTACCAAAAGGGAACCATGAAGATTGGAACAGGAATTCAAACAGATAGGAACTGAGAGGTTGATCAAGACTGCTTTCCCAAATTTGATGTTACTGCATGCTTGCTGAAACATTTGGAAATCTGCTGGCTTGTTTACAGCCTCAGCAGGGTTAAGGGCCACAAGATGTCAGTGTAGCACCAAACATGAAGGAAGCCCAGCCCCTTAAATTGTCCTGCTGGTAAAAACCTGTTGACTCTAACTACAGAAGAGGCACAGTGGTGAGGAAATGGTCCCTGTGATGAGGAGCCACTTCTGAGCCTGGAGCAGGGGGAGGCAGCCAGGGAAGGCAGGGGGGCAGGCACTTAGCAGGGTGTGTGTATGTCCTGTGTGTGCAGATAAAAGGCTGAGAGTGCGTGCAGGAGCTGGGCAGTGCAGCTGCCATTCTCCTGACAGCACAGTCCTCTGGGCTTGCCCAGCTCCTGCAGGCACACTCCAGCTGTTGGCTGCTGCTAACTGGCAGTCAGAAATGTGCTTTATGGCACAGTCCTACTCTGTTAATAGGTATAAAGTAGTAATTCTTGATCCAGTGGGAGGACATTGTTGAATAGGGAAAAAGCAAGTGAAAGAAGAACAGTTCCTTGCATTGTCCTCTGGGTGACTGCTAAAGAAAATCTTGTTCCAAAGTTCTGAGACAGATAATAGCTAGAGACATCTCCAAAAGCTTGGTTTTATTGTTAATTTGTTTTCCCTGATTTCTATTTCTAGGAAGTATAGTATGGGTCCAATACTGACCAAGAAAGCTGTTTGTTAAGGGCATCTCAGCACCCTGGAGCTGTGCTCTTCCAGGAGTGACTGTTTCTGGGGGCAAAAGGAACACTTGCTGTTTGCCTGTGTGCATCTGCACCTCCAAGTGTGACAACAGAGGAACCCAGAAAAAATGGGACTGGAGCAGTGCAGAGATGTCTGGGCCTGGTTCCTTAGGTTAAATGAGCTGTACAAACTAGGCCATTCCCTCATTTATTTGTTCTCTTCCCTTTGTTCTTGCCTCAGAGGCGGTATTTCTTTTGGATTTGCTTTGTTTTGCTTACATGGTTTCCTCTTCCAGTTCAGATTTGTTCAGTCACAGTTTGGGTGGTTACAGAAATGAGAGAGAAATTGCAAATCATGAACTCATTGTCAGCTATCAGATTTCCAAAAATTATTTCAAAAAATAATTGAAGGAAAGCAGATATTTTGTGATGTGCCAGATGAATAATTCCAGAACATATTTTATTAAAGAAGATGAAGTGCGGTGCTAATCTTTGGGAAAGTTTCCCTTCATTAGTACAGAGCTGTTAGCACAGTTGTGGCCTGGAGCTAAAGCTGTGACTGAGCACCACTCTGAGACTCAGACATCTGTGTTTGGGATCTGCTTGGCACAGGTGCTTCCAAAATACTCCCTGTCTCTCTTATGGACTGAAGCTAAAGCCAGCGCCACAGATATGAAGGGTTGAGAACTTAAAATCCAATGCTTGGCTACCATTTTCAGTTTGTGTCTCTTTAAATGGTGATGTTTTGAAATTTCCAGGCTGTTTGTCCATGAAGACAGGTTATGGATACCACTGAGCCCTGGGAAATGGGAACCATGGCTTGGAGAAGAACTCAGTGGGAGCTGCTGACCCATCTCTGTCCCTCCAGGGCAGAGACAGAGCTCACCTGCAATGACCAAACATAATGACATGCATTTCTCTAACTCATGTTTTCTCACAAAATTTGTGTTCTGTTGAAACAGGTTTCTCAGTGTTGTGGTTCTTGAGCTGCTTGGGAAATCTGAACTGAGGGAAACAGAAACCTCAGCGTTTCTCTTAAGCAAAGTCTGAAGCAGTACTTCATGCAGAGCTACCAGGAATCTCATCCAAGTAAGCCCAAGCAATCTAAAAGACAGAAATTATTTCTGAACATCACTGAAATGTGATTTCACTGCATTTCACGTAAGTACAGTTTAATTTCGTTGATGAAAATTGTAAAAAAGGTCAAAACAGATAATAGTGACACTAAGACCAGACTTGCTCAAGCTGCTTTTATCTCTGTGGCCATGCAAGCTGGCAGCTACTGAATGTGGCAGGGTAAGTGCTGAGCTCTTGGCTTTGATGTTTCTGTAAAAACCACTCGATCAGTGGCAAAATGATGACCTGATAAAACTTTTTTTATTGCTATATTACTCATTCATTTTTTTATTATATCTGTGCTATGGTAGGATATAACCATTAAAATACCCAGGCAATTTTGTTTTGCACACTTAAACCTAATCAGGCATTACCCAAACACTTTCTTACCATTGTAAGTGACAGCAAGGTTTGGTTCTATTTCTGCCAAAATCGATACATGAACACTTACAGAGATAATACTTTAGATGAACTATGGCAATCATCAATTCTCCTCTTTCTCTGATTTTATGAACATAAAATGTTCCCCTTTGCATTGTGGGCTTTTAGAACACACTTATATTTGGACTTTTTTGTGGCGAGAATACAAAGTGCTGAGTCTTCATTAATGTAGGGGCCCCTATAGCAGATGCATATGGATAGATATTCTGATTTTTATTACAGCCTCTTAAATTATCACCAGTCTGCTCAGCCTGAGTATTATGCCTTAGGTAGAGGAATTAAGTATAATTAGCCTGCTTTGTTATCTTCACTGTGGTAGTGGAGATGGGTGAGTAGATTTTGAGCCAGCAAATAGTCTTGACAATATTTTAAGGTTGTTTCTCTTTATGTACTGCTTAAGGACAATCTGGTGTTGGTGAAGCATCTTACAGCAAAGTGAGCTAGGAGAAAGGAAAATTAAACAGCTTGGCTTGAGGTAGCATTCTTTTCATTTTTGTAAGATGTGTACACTACACCGACTTTAAAAGCTGTGCTTTGATTTCACTTAAGTGCAGCAATTACATATTGCTATCACCCCAAAGAAAAATCTTCTAATCATATGGTGGGTAAGAAAAAAAATGAGTTGCTTTTAAGGCCTCATTTGAGATTACTAAACTGAAGTATGTGTCTTGTGCTTAGTGATTAGTATCTATTGATAAATCCAGGCATGAAAAACTAGGAGTGCTGATGCACCTACAAGAACGCATCCAAATGATACAGAGATAGCTTTGTGCAATGCATTTATCCAGCAGAGACATGAAAGAATCTCTCTTTCTCCTCCTTTTGTATTAACATGAATGGATCTCTGTTTCTCCTCCTTTTGTATTAATGTTCACCACACTATCCAGTCACCTTCTGGTGTGGAGGTAATTACTTCATTGATGTCCTAATCACCATCAGGTTGGATTGTTGTTCAGTGACAGATGATCACTGTATATTTGACCATAGACTCAAAACCCCCTTTGTCCTTCATGTTGCTCTCATATACATCACAGCTAGCACAGAATCTGCTGCCATCCTTTGTGCTTTTGGGAAGGTGTCCTTGGCAGGAAGGCTGGGGATCAGAGAAACCTTTGTCATGCAGGCTTGCATGGCTGCTTTTTCCTTTCAGTTTGCTGTTCCTCTTCAAACCCATTTTCCCAGCCTCTCCGGAAACAGGGAAAAGTCCCCAAATCTTTGACCAAATACCCACTCACCCTACCTCTCCCAAGCTGCAAATCCAGGAGCTGAAAGCTCTAAAAAAAGTTTTGAGCAATCTCCCTTTGCTCAGTAGAACCTGACTATTACAAACTCACACTTGTTCCTTTCAGGGCTAGCTTTGGACTGTGTGTGAGGTCAGCTGCTGCTTGTTCTTCCATATCTCAGCCTGCTTCTAAAGAAATGTAGCTGTGGGCCTCCGCCTGCCTGGCACGGTTTGTCCTGCCAGGTGATGCAGCAGCTCTGAGATCAGTATTAACGAGTGTGTGAACTATCAGCAGGTCAGGCTTCCCCTGACAAGGGATGACAAATTGTCCGTGCCATGTATCCTCGCTGATTTGCATGTGCGCATCGTGTTTGTTTCCAGCACAGATGTATTTCAGATTTGCAATATTCTAACGTGACAAATGATGCAGGCTGAATGCCGTGCAGATGAAGAGGATGTCCACTTCTTTGGCAGCAGAGTTTTGCAGTATTAGCATATTTATGAATACACTGTTTGAAATGGGACACTGAAAACTAATTATTGTAAAAAAATATAAAGGTTAATAATGCCCAAAGAGAGATTATGGAAAAATGGAAGCTCTGTGTTGAAGAGCTCTCCAGTGTAATTGCTCAGATAACCCAGGACCAGAGGATATCAACAATATCAACACTGCTCATGCCAGTGAACACCTACCCCACTGCAGCCAACACCGCTGCTGGGAGTGCTCAGCCAAAGGCTGCCAGCTCTGCTGCCCCACAGAGATCCTAGGAGACTTTTTAAATGTTATTAAAACTCTGTTAATCTCACAGTCACCTCACCAGCAATGCCTATGGGACAGCTGACTAAATACAGCCTTTGTAAACCTGACTTCAGGTATGTTTTATAAGTCAAATTGGATGGATAAAAGTATTTCTGCCATGTGAATTGATGATGACCATGTATTTGCAATTTTTATTTCTTTTTCTACTAGTG
This sequence comes from Catharus ustulatus, assembly GCF_009819885.2. Lineage (NCBI taxonomy): Eukaryota > Metazoa > Chordata > Aves > Passeriformes > Turdidae > Catharus > Catharus ustulatus. The sequence continues at coordinate 28,402,982 of NC_046228.1, read as the reverse complement.
CTGGGCCAAAACCATATTGGCTTGTCAGGGTCTGTTGCGGATTTCAAAACATGCAAATTTGCCCAAGGATAAAGACAATCTTGTGTAAATCAGTTTAGGTCAATATTCAGGTTAAAAGTGTGAAGAAATGTCAAAAACTGAGCTAAAATTCAGTGAGGATTCAGGTTCGGGTGGATCTGAAACTTGTTAAAACCTGGAGAAAGAGCTGGAATTCTTGTGTAGAATTGCACTGACCTGTATGAATACCTGTAGTCCTGAATGCTGCTTATAACTGGTGTTCTAAGCAGAAGTGTGTTCAATTATAGCTGCAGTTTAATTTAGGAGAAAGGCTGAGTAGAAAACTTAAAGCAAGCTGATGCAGGCTTGTTCCTCCCAGAAGTTTGCAGGAAATCAACAGCATGTTTTTTAATAAGCCACATAGTCACTGATTTGCTGTTAGCCTCAAACAAAAGTGCTTTATTTCCTTTATCATTGCATGAAATGCTTTCCTCCTCCTTTTAAAGGAAAACTTCAAAGCTGTCAACCCAAAGTGACAATAATGCTGTTTGGAAAAATTCTCTGTGGCATGAAGTTTCACACCGAATGCTATGAAGTGAATAAAATCATCCTGGAAAATAGCACTTGAGCATGAAAGGCCATCTCAGCATGTTTGAATGATTCATGCAAGATACAGTCAAGATTTATTTGATCTGAGTTTTTCCTATGAGCATTAACATTCCTAATAGCTAAAACAACAATTACTCCAGTAACAGCTTTGGGATACCATCTACTTGTTGGGAAACTTCCTAGAGATCATTTAGGTTTCATTCCATCATGTAACATGGCTACATCATTCCTCATCTTTCTTGGGAATCTGGAGGAAGGCAGTCTGCAGTGGGATTTACCCCAGAAGACAGGCTGTGCACAAAGCAGAACAATGTCGTGATGTGCACATAGGTACTCATTAATCACTCATTATTATTAATCAATAATTAAAGATGTAGCTTTAATTTCAAACTCGGCAGCCACAGCCATCCCTTTCAGTGAGTTCCAGTGAATTCAGAATGTTTCAGAAATGATCTAATAAACTTCAGGCTGCATTTTTGCCATGGAGAGCTTTCTGTCTTTCTGGCCCTTTCTTGGAGATTCGCTTTCTTTTCAACAGATCAGCAATACCCAAAAAAATCTGTTCCCTGCTTTTTTTGCTTTCTTTTCTTCATGTCTTCTTGAATAAAGCCAGTTAGGTTTCTGCATTAGGAGTTTTTTGGGTTTGGGGCTTTGTTTAAATAACAGTCTGGAGGAAGAGGTTCGAACACCTGCGGTCTCCTGATGGAGTGTCACAATTTGATTTCTCAAGTCATGATATTCTTTCCCTTTTCTCTCTCCTCTTTTGGTTTCAGGCTAATATTTGTACCTTTTGATAAGCAGACCTCCACAGGGACTTCTGGGCCTTAACCCCAGCATTCTCAGGCTGTGTTCCTTTTGATAAAATCAGATGGTTTTGTGATCACTAAAAACTGTGAAGAAAAATCCAGAAAAATCTTTTTTTTCTTTCTCTTGTTTCCTTTTTTTGGCGGGGGGATTTCAGGCCCCTTAACACTCCTCCAGAAAAAGGATTTTTTTTTTTTTTAAAGAGGAAAAAAAAAAAGGGAGCTAAGTGCTGTTCCCTTGGAGCCCTGAAAAAGCAGAGCAGGGAGCACAGAATAATTATGTGCCTGGTAAATGGCTGTGTTGCAGAAAACTAAAACTCTGAAATGGCAAGACAAGGCATGGAATTCTCATGTTGTATAAAGGATGATGATGATGTACAGATGTTTTAGGAAATCAGATTGTTAGGCTGACTTAGGGCTTTGACTTACCTGGGACTTGATTAATACAACAGATTACATACAAAATAGTTCACATGATGAAAATGAAGAGTAGGGGTGCAGTAGAACATGTATGAGACTGGGAGTGTGAGCTGTGAAAGGTGGGGAAAAGGCCACAGACTGAATTAAATAATGGAAATGTGAGTTACACCAGAACAGAGAAAAACAGGGCTAGAAGCTGGGAGATGTGCAAATCCTGGTCATCATCAGGGACCCAGAAAACTTCTGGAAATGATCCCTGAGAAGCAGAAGGAACATAAAAAAGAGAAACCAGAAAGAAAATAAAAACTTGGAAAATAAGAGGTTAGGTTTTCATCATGTCTCCTCCACAGGATGGGGATTACGGGTAAAGGGGCTGAAAGGGCACGGAAAGAGCAGCTCATTTTGGAGTGGATCAAAGCCACTGATTTTGGACAGAGTAGGATTTGTCAGGATTGTGACAAGGTTAGAATGTGGGCTCTGAACTACTTTAAGGCATGCTCAAAGCTCTGCAAAGTGAGAGAAACTAACCTACTGTTACAGCTCACCCAAGGAAAACTGCAGTGTGACAACTTGAGGAATTTAGGCCAAATTGAACAGGGAAAAGTAAAAACATCTTTAAAATTTACTTTGCTATTTCCAAAGTTGCATTGTATTCCAGAAATGTGGGAACTTCTCATTTCCACATCTTTGCATGGAACTTATTGTTTCCCAATTACAATAAGTCATTACAATTTCACTTAAAAGATGGTCTAATAAGAAAAAACCTCAAAACCTTTCAGAAAATTGAAAACCACCAAAATCATAGTACAGTGAGAGGCTTCTGTCTTTCTTAATTAAAACTCCCAACAGTTAAAATAAGTAATGTGATTTGCATTTGATCTAACCTTTTTAAAATCTATGTTCATCCACCAAAGTGAAAAAAAAGAAAAAAAAAATTCCATTATTTCCCCATATCTAATTAGGTCTGGATACAGGTACAGATTTTCTGCCCTTTTTGCTTTTGGTTTCAGCATTCACCCAGCACGGTATCTCTGGATCTGTCAATTTTTCTGAGCCTTAACTTAAGGAAGATAGAGTTACTGTTGAAAAGTCCATTGTAAAGAAAAAGATTGATTTAATGCTAACAGAGGTATTAAACCCCAAGGAATTGAAAGACACCTGTGGATTTAAAAGAGAGGAAACACTTTCTGAGCAGATAAACTGTGGAAAGAAGAGCTCTATTTACTGCATCTGGCCAGCAGTTGCCCAATATCAAGGTGTGTACTTCAGTGCTGCATTCAGGCAGGAGCCAATGCTTCTGAGAAAAGCTTGGAGTTTTAGCCCTTAGCCAAGCAACCATTAAGTCATTTAAGGAGCATTTCTGATCCTGGAGACAGCTGTGTAGGTTACATAACTTTCCTTCTAGAAAAGCCAGTAAAACTACGCAGGGCAGCACCTAAGTTTCCCCTGCCCCATGTCCCAGAGTCAGAGTGCTTTCTGCCTGATGGCACATCCCAGCTCTCCCTCCTGCTGTGCTCTCCCAGCTGAGCCCCCCCAGGCTGCAGAGATGCTCTCGTTTGCCTTCTGCCTGTGTGCATGTCTGAGCAGAACTGCTCCAGAAGGGAAGTAGGGGACTGTGTACTGGCTCAGGGTGGAATTTGCCATTTGTAGTGGGTGGTGAGGATTTATCCACTGGGCCTCCATATATACAGTAATTTCACAATTACAAACCACACCTGATTATAAGCCACACTTCTGGGTGTCGGCAACATTTCGTTCTTTGTCCATATACAAGCCGCACTGGATTATAAACTGCACTTTCATTCGCAGTGAGGATCCGCGTGCAACTTTTACAAAGTTGCCAAATAGTAACAGAATCATGGGATCACTGGGTTTACTGGCTTGGCTCGGGGCTGCTGTGGGCTCGCACTTCCGGGTTGGCAAATTTCCAAACTTTGTTCATATATTGGCCACTCTGGAGTATAAGCCTCACTCCTGGGTTCGGACCAAAATTTTAGTCAAAATGGTGCGTCTAATACTCGTGAAATTACTGTGATTCCTTTGTCCTGTCAGTGCAGGAAACCACTGCAAGGGCCGTGTTTGGAGTGAAGGAGCTCAGGGACTCCAGTCATGCTCTAGGATTGTCTCTCTTCCCAGCAAATAACAATTAGCGGTCAGTGCACTTCAGAAAGATAAATGATTGCCAAGCTCAGCAAATCTGTGAAAAGGCAAAAGGCAATTTAGCTCTGCAAAATTTTCCACTCCTCCTCCAGATGAAACCTGAGTCTTTTGGTGTTATAGGCTGTCATGCACATGTGGCTCAGACTAGGACCATGGACCTGGTGCTGAATCTGGCTGAAGCAGCTCAGCCTGCTGCCAAGCCCTGTGCTCTCCCTGCCCCGTGGCAAGAAGTTGCCAGGTCTGCGTAGCAGGGTCAGTAGAGAGGAGCATATGCAGCACCTCAGCAATGACTGCAGCAGCTCCTGCATCACTCCAAGCCTGTTGTCACTGACTTTTCAGGCTAATTAGGCCAGAGAGGTGAGATCACACTGGTGAAAGAGCCTGTGAGTGGGAATGGCTGAGATGTTTGCACACATTCGCATCTCTGCTTTTCTTCAGTCAGCCAAGGAGCAGGGAGGTCAGCAGGATATGGGAACAGCTTTAAACTCTTCAGCTAGTTTCACCAGGGTTCAAGGGTCAAACCCTAGGCTTTATCCTTGTGGGCTTGATTGAATTACCTATGGTTTCTAGGTCTTTCTTGAAGATATTTTTTCCTGAAATGCTACTTTTTAAAGAAAAGTTGGAACATTACAAGTCAGAATTAAAAAATACAGCCATACAATGGGAAATTTGCAGGTCATTTTAAATCCTGTTCTACCTCAACCTCACATAGAGCAAAACCCTATTTTTTTTTGTCTCCCCTAGAATACAAAACTTTTCAGTGACTTTTTTTATTTTTTTCTTTCACTTCCTTTTAAGTTCTCTTCATTCATTCTCCTTTGTTTAAGAAAATAACATTACTCAAAAACACCAGTGCCAAATTTTCAACTCCTTGCAACACTCCTCTATACCAAACATCATCCTGGGGAATGTTCCATCTCCTTGTGTCTGCTCCATTTGATGACCTGATAATGTTGGGACTACAGGAATATGAGAACAGGGATTTATGGCTTGGATTACAGCAAGGGATGGACATCTGTGTCCAAACTTTTAGACTTGGTTCTCTCTTTCCAAGTTAAAATAAATGCCATTGCTGTCTCTCTAGTTTCTCTCTGAGAATGCCTGGTTATAGTTCATGTATTTGTCACTGCTACCAGGCAGAATTATGAAGAAATAAAAAGAGATGATGTATTCCTTTTTCATATTTACCCAGCTGTGGAGAGGGGACATCATGCTAGAGCATCCCCTGGTAGCCTCAATGTTGCTTGACCCAGAGCAGATGTGATTTTTCTGAGGCTGAGCTGTGTGACAGGGCACAAGCTGCTGGGGTAGTGTGGACATCTGGTATGGGCTGTGCTTCAGAAGATGTGCAGACAAGTGGCTGCAGTTCCTGTGCTGCCTGGAGCTGCCCAAAGCAGCGTGGTGGGGAACTCGTACCCCTAGGATGAACTGTGGATGGCAGGAACAGCTCTGCTCCTGTCTTGGCCAAGAGCAGCAAAACTGGGATATGAGCTGGCAGAGGCACAGGCTCAAATGTCTGTGCAATTAAGATATTTCACAGAGATTTCTGTGCCTGTGTAATAAAACCACAACTTTTGGAAATGCAGACGTAACTCTTCCCCACTGCATTCATCATGGAGTGATGAGACAACTTTTGATTTTTCCTACCTGATGCCATTTCTCTGATCCAACAAAAAAGGAAAGGAGTCAGTAGGGATAATCTCTTGGGAGCACAGTATTTAACACTCATTTGGCAGGTGATATTTACCCTGTTTTAAGAGGATTAGACAGAGTCATAGTCCAGAATACCAGTCAAGGTATCTCCAAAATCAGCGATTGCTTTGCCCAGTCTTTGCCCTTTTAACCACCTCCTTTGTAACACTGGGGGCACTCCTGGTTCGTCCTCTGTGCAGGGCCCAAGGTTTTTCAAAAAATGAGAGCGTGAGAGAGAGGAGCTCTGCAAACAAGACACATCACTGCAGTGTATTGAAGTTACTATCAAGGCATTTATTGGTATGCCAATTGCACTTCAGCTTTCCAACTGTACAACTTCCTTGTTTTTCAAACCCGCTCTTGCTTGTAGCGTTTGAAAACACACCATGGACAAACTATTTAAAAGCAAGAGTGCAAAATGCCAGCAGAAAAATAAATGGGGAAGTACGAGAAATGAAGGGTTTGTCAGTGCTGGGTTGTCTCTTATTTATTTATTTATTACTAATTCAGATTTTGAGTGGAAAGTATGTGTAATCATGTGGAAAGTAAATTAAGACAGCTCACTTGTGGGTGTTAAGGAAACACCTAATTTTTCTGAAAGAAGTGTCTGCTGAGAGATGATAAGGTAAAACATATTTCCAAGCTTAGCTCCACTCCAGAACCTTCTGTAGGGGAGTGAGGGTCCCTCCAGCCCCAGTGCAGATGATCCTGACTCTGTGCTGGCAAGGTGTGCTGTGAGGCATAGAGTGGAAGGGGGACTCTTCTTCCCTTTATTTTCTTTCTTTGCTTCTTCCTAAATCTTCTGCACTTTCACCTCCTTTCCTCTTCAGCTGAGCTGTTTACCTGGCTGTCCCAGCAATGCTCAGCTGACAGCTGTGCCAGGCAAAAGTCCGTGGAAAAGGAGTGTCTGAGACTGTGCCTGTGGCAGTGGCCCATGTGGCTTTTATCTGCTTTAGAGAAAGGGAAGCTGGTGTTCTTCCATCAGTTACCTGAACTCATGGATGGGCAATGGCAGGAACACTCCAGCTCCTGGTTAATGCTCCTTGCAGAAGTCAGACCCACTCCCATAGCTGCACCAAAGGACAGCGTGTAGAACCCTTGGGTGGAGATTCTCTTAAAGCCTTGCAGAAGGGAAAAGGAAAATCTTTTGTCACTATGTCTTTTTCTCAAAAGCATGAAAAATGGAGCAGGTTGAAAAAGACAACTTGAAGGCTGCTACATCTGTAGCAGACAAACAGATGGGGAAAACAAACAGAGGAGGGATCAAGCCGGGCAAGCAAAGAAACAATTTCCACCGGATGCATTTCTTGATCTAGCTAAGCAAATGTGTCAGATGTTTGAGACAGTGCACACCTCTTACACCATGCATGGAAATGGGATGTGAAGCCAGCTTTGGCTTGAAAGGCTTGTACAGAATTCCATGCTCAGGACTGTGCTAGTGTGAGATGACAGCTCCAATAAATGGCAAATTCTGCCTTTAATGCACATGCTTGCTATTCCAGCTGCTTGAATAAACATTCCATCAGACCTCAGCCTGGGGACTGAACCTGAGCTCGGATTATATTTAGTTTTGCCTCCCTTATCCCTCGGCTTGCTGCTGAGGGTGGGGCTGGCCCCTTGAGGCCAGGCACTCTGGGTTTTTATCGTGGCACTCAGTAATTGCACATCTGACTTGGCAGCCATGAGCCTGGGCAAGCACCCAGGTGTGATGTATGGGCACGGGGAGTCAGGTATCTCAGGGTGGGGAAAAAGGCAGTGGATGCACTGAGAGGGGAATTTCAGTCAGAATTCATCAGCCAGAGCAATAAAGATCCTAGAAAGGTTTTACTACCCATCAGGGAAGTTTTGTGCATTTCCACAAGTCTAAAAAGATACAGTGGGAAAGACTGGGGGCTTGATGGCTCATTTTCTGGCTTTATTCATCCATTCTTGAGAGTATTTTCTATCTATTCTTAAACCCACTTTTCATTTACATTTCATGTGCTAAGTTCTGCAAGCACATCTGCATTAATTATTTTCTTGAATTGTCCAAATATGAAACAATGGACTGAAAATGTTTTGTCAGCTAAGACATGCATTCTCTATTAAACATTTTCAGCTTTTCTTAGTATAATAAATGAACCTCTGTTGAAAAATCACTCTAAAGAAAATGCTTAATTAAAAAGATATTAAATTAATTACTTTATCTGAATTTTATAATAAAATACTAAGAAAGCAAACATTTTGAAATGCTGTAGTTGTAAAAGATTGTCTTTCTTTCTTTTCCTTAAGGCAACTGCTTTGATAAATATTTCTAGTTAGTCATAAAATCATTATGAATTTGTACTAATAGGATTTTCTCATAATTATTTAATATTACATTAAATATTTCTGGGAAAAGCTATAGAAACAATAACTGTGATCATGTAAGCAAACAGAAAATCTGAAAAGTCCTCAGAGGATATTTTTATTTCTTGTTGCACTGTGGGTCCTTTTTGGTTGGAAATGCTGACAGGGAATGTGTGTGTGTGTGATATGAATGCAGGGCTGTGTCCACAGCCAAGGCTACGCTTGAGTGGGTGGGATTTGAAGTGTGCCAAGAATGTTGTAGGTTTCCAAAGGGAGTTTTTAGCTCTGATAGTAGCCAGGCTCTTTGGGTGAATTAACTACAGGGATGTTAGGAGGCACTGGGGGTTTTGGGGGGGCTGTTTGGGAGAATGAAAACCTTTATCTCACTTTCCAAATGCAAAATGAATTGATGCAGTAATTCTGGCACTCTGAGTCAGTGATAATGACATGTGATCATTTCTTAAAATGTATTTTTCTGCCTGGACTTGCAATGCTGCTGAGTTCAGTGGGAGAAGTAATGTAAATAAACATACATTTCATGTCCCCCCAGAGAATCCTGTGCAGAGCCACACGTGCTCAGGCTGTTGCATGTCACATCTATCCATGTCAGCATGGGGACTGGGGAGGAGTACAGTCTGGGGCTCTTGCCTCTGACAATGACTTGCTCTATGGCCTGTCTCACTACTTCTATGAATTTTATGTCCTTGGGTTCTAAAATGAGGATAATAGTGATGATTTACCCTGAACTGTGAGCCATGCAGCTTAATGATGCCATATTTGTGAGGTTTTCAACTATGGAATGTGCTATAAAACTCACAATAGTGACTGAAAGAGGATTTGACGGGCCAAGTTAGTGACACAAAGGACAGGATGCATAATCTTTGTAACACTGGGTGACCATCTAGAGTTGCTGCAGAAGAAAAAAAAGAAAAATCTTACATCATCATTTACTGCAGATTGTGTTTTCTGTGTTCTAAACTAGGGGTGCAGACACACCCTGCCCTCGAAGGGAATGATATTTCCCCCATGGTTACCTGGGCCTTGGCAAGCTCTCTCCTGGTAGAATTTAAGTAGAACTTTTAATGTAAAAACTTTGTAAAGAATTTAGCCAGATGTTCAATTGTGCCAGGCAGTTGGCTTGCATTCAGGATGTTTTTCTTGCTGTTCTGAAGTCAAATAGAAAAGCCAATATTCCTTGTCATATTTAATGTGTCTGCCTTGGGAAAACCAAACATTTCCTGTACCAACATTGCCGCTACAGCAAGGCCATCTAGGTCTGCTCTTTTGTGAGTTTTAATATGCCAGTGGTATGCTCACTGCTCTCATCCCTTACCTACTTTTTACCTGCTGTTTTAGGAGGAAGGTTTGATTTTTTTGGTTTTTTATACAGTGCTGAGCTGATAGATGTTTTGGACAAGGCAGCTTTGGTACAAATTGAGTGTACTGCTAGGGCAGGGCAAACTGATGAATTGTAAATGTTTATTTTTGAAAGATGTGTCCAAGGCACTGCAGGTTGTTTGAACTCTAGGACACCACTGCAGCTTTCCTCCAAAAGAGCAGGAGGAGGGAAGGGAGGAGGCAAAAAGACATGGCAGTGTTGCAGAGGATGATAGCCACATCAAGAATGAGGGATCTGAAGTTAAGCTGGGAGCTGGGAGCTAGCCCAAATTCCCCTTCAGAGACTGCTCACCTGGCCTACTTCAGTGTCAGCCATCAAATGAGATTGATTAGGATCTAGGAAGAGCTGTTGTCTTCTGGATTGACTGAGGAGAGCCTGGCTAAGCCATTCCAGGTGATTTCCCCCTGGGTCCTGCGCTGGGGTCACAAGGAGGCAGGGGATTTTTGCACCAGTTTAGAAACCCTGCAGCTGTTACAGGGAGTGCTGGTCCTCGGGGCCAGAGGGCAGGGACTGCTCAGGACCCCAGGTCAGCAGGGTGGCACCCACGGGGAATGCACAGACACTGTGCCCAGCACAGGCTGTAAAGGATGCTGTGCTCCTGTGAGCAAAGCTGCTGCTTCTGGGGAGCATGACTCTGGCACACGTGCTCTGGGTGACAGACACACATGTCCTGACATGGGAAGAAGCTGCATAATCCACCTTGGTGAAGAAGGAGAAGTCAGCAGATTCCAATAATCCTGTACCACCTTTGTGTATGTACCCTGAGCATTGTTGTCCATTTCACAGTGCACAGCATTGTATTTCCCAGTTTAAGACCCTGATTCTTAAAGATAGAAGATGATTCCATGGGTAGAAAAACCCCAAAAAAATGTGTGTGTGTTTCCTAATCCAAAGTAAAGAAATTTATTTCTAGTTAGGAACCTTATTCACTTTTTCCCTTCATGGATTAAAATACTACCCCCATAGTCAGCCTTTTTGTTTTTATTGTGCATTTAGAATGTCCATTCATTCACAGGATAAATTTATCTAATTGGATCTAAAGGCGACATCTCTTTCATTATACAAATAACTATGGAAGATTTTCCTGCAAGTAAGTATATAAATACTATCTAAAGTTTCTGTTGTCATTCCTGACTAGGAAATACAGCTACAGGCAAAAGCTAACAAAATGGCCAGCTTCAAAGAGGCTGAGTCTTTCTGCTTTATTATTTTTTCTTTCTTTATCAAAGCACAGTAAAGAATTCATGGCTTTCCTGTGTGTGTGCCACCAGCTTTCTTAGTTTTTCCTTGTAACCATTATAATCCAACAGAACTAATTTCATGTTTTTGTATGCTGGATATCCAGGATGTGTCATTAAGCACCAAGCAGGGAGAATTTTAAACTTGAGAGTGCCAAATGCTGGCACAGCATGTGGCAGGGGATGGACACAATTATATCCCTCCTCTCCTTGTGCAATCCCCTTTTTAATTCCCTCAGTTCCCTTCTCAGCTTCCACCTGAGCACCAGTTCTGGTTAGGGACTGGAATGTGTCTCCCAAATGGATACCTAGGTTTTTAAAGTCAAACCTAATTGTAAGGTTTTTTTTTTTCTTTTTCCCTTGCTACTGATGAATAGAACACGAGCTTGAAAATGGGATTGTCTTCCTGCTGATAGACTGCAGGGCTTTTCTGTAAACAAAAAAGTATTTATGGAAGTAGGTGTTAGTTGTGGCTGTTCATAGCTGCCTTGAGGTATCGAGGAACTGTGGGAATATCTCTTTTAGGGTTTTTTTTGCCATTCATCCCTCCAGTAGCTGTACATCTGCTGTATAAAACAGACTAGGAGAACAAAGACCATTGTGGATCTCATGGGTGTTTGATTCATCAGCTCTCTTTCTGCTTACAGAAAGTTTGGCTGTGTTGAAAAATATTGTTTATAAGTGCCAGAAAAGCTTTCAGTTTCTCTGGTCTAGTTTGAGATTTTTAAACTTTTGGAAAGTAAGGAATTTAAAAGCATCTTTTAAAAACACCCCTTTAGACATCCAGCTATTAGATTATTTAGAAAGGTTTTAGGGAAGAAACCTTTCATGAGGTAGCAACCAGATTTCAAACAAAGGTCCAAAACACAAGAAATATCAACAGGGAGAAATACATTGCTTCTTTCCCAGAATTTCTTTTGGTGAAGTCTTTGTATTGCTTGTGATTTATTGTCTAGTTCTATGCTCAGAAAATGGTTTGTCTCTCACTTTTTTTCATATCAGATGTCCATAATGCATGACTATTGGATTTTATTTATTTCCTAATTTCCAGTCTAGAATCTTCAAAACAAGTTTAAGGGCTTAGGGGTTTTTTCCTTTCCTTGATTATCACCAGCAGTAAAGATTATTCAGGCCAAGCTAGAAAGAGAAGTATCAAATTTAAAAGAGAAGAACAAAACAAAACAAAAAAAAATGGACATTAGAGATTCACTCATATTTATGCTTTAAATGTGCCTACTAATTTCACTTCCAGTGCAAGCCAGTGCACTCTGGCACTTAAGAAAACATAGCAAGTAAATAGGAGAGGAGACACAGAGTGAAGAGAATGTTTTAATCCAGTCAGGTTTGCCTGCAAACAGGTAGGCTCAGCTCAAGTCTCACTGCTGAAGGGCAAAGGAGAGATCAGGGAGAGTGGGTTTGGATCATAGGTCCTCTCTGAGATCTCTGAGATGTGAACTGCCCAACAGTGCATCCCAAAGGAGCACAGCTCTGCCAGCTGACTCGCTGTGCTTGGATAAGTCAGGTTTGCTGGAACAGTCGGGTTTTGCAAACATGGCTCATTTTAAATGAGATTGCTAAGGGGATGATTGTGCTGGCAGCTTAGCAGCCAAGATACAAGGGACAGTGACTTTTAGAAGGCATTTTTTCAAGCCCTTTTGGGCACAAAGCTGTTTATGTGGGTGTTGGTTTTTTTTGTTGTTGTTTTTCCTGAATGACACCCTAAATGGGATGTAGCTATTTTATATGGCTTTTCTGCTCTTTTTATGTATTAAAGAGAACAAGAATTTTCACTGGAGGCCTAGCTGGAAAAGACAAAATGCCCATATGGTCTAACATCCCATTGGGGAAGGCAGCATTGATGCTCTCAGGGCTCTGAGAAAAGAAGCTGCAAATGTGAGACTGAAGGAGGAAAAGAGAACAGTGCAAATGCAGATAACTTGTCCAACCTGTGAAAAAAAAATAATGTTTAAGAGCATCAAAGTTTGTGCTGTGATTAGTCAGCAAGTGAAGAGAGGACAATGGACCTGCACAAGATGATGATATTGAGAGCAAACATTTTGAGGGAGAAAATGGGAAAGGAGGTTTAGCTGAGAATAATGGCCAGAGAGTGATGTACAAACTTTCTTTTTTAATTCCACTGTTCTTTGAGATTGAAAATTTTGCTCATCTTGCCAGTTAATCAAAGTAGCTGCCCATCAGGGCAATTTCCAATTAAGGAAATTGCACAAAGCTGTTTTTTTCAGTGGAAGGTGTTCTGTTGAAGCTAGCATGTCCTTGCTCATTATTGCTAAATAATAAGTGCATAAAAAATAACGTGTGAGATGTTCCAGGCCATAAGGCTGGCTGTGTGCAGCACATGGCTCACCTGCTGGCAGGGTCTGTGCTTCTGGGCTCTGTTACTTGCCCTCTAGTAGCAGTCTACACTGATGTCTTTTTCCAAAGCAGAAGTCAAATCCTCCAGAGATGTGCAGTGCATCGGAGCTGCTGTTTTCTGGCCAGCCATCCTTGCTGTACCTCCATGTTAGGAAGTACTCAAATACTCTAGCAGGAGAATTACTCTTTTAGGCATCCCATGAATCAGTAACATCTGTATTCCAGCTTCATCTCTCTGTACTGTTTGCTGCCTATGCAATTATATTTTGTCTTCTGCTGAGGTCACTGTCATTGCAATTGTTTTAATTGCAGCTGATGAGTCGTGAGCTTTTGAAATCATTAGTGGTTACTATGAGCTCTAGCAACAGAATAGCATCATTTCTTCCTTGCTGTTCTTAGTCTTCCATGAAAGTGAAATCTATACAGAACTTAATTACATTTTATATCTTATGTGTTGTTTTAACTGAACTAATATTTACAAATGGATTTGATGAATATCATTGCATTTAAAGGAAGGACCCCCTCTGTGTTGTCTTTTCAAGTTGCTGAAAAGAAATCAGAAAGAATGAGTTCTTTAGAAAACTTTAATTACTAGCTGATTTCATTGACCTGCTAGGCTGGTGGCATCTGCCTTCCAGTCTTTTTCCAATAATTTCTCTTTCATTTGGATGTTTAGGGATACATTAGCATGTGGCCATAATAATTACAAATTATAATGACTAAAAATTAGGGGGTTTCTGCCATCAAGAGTTTTTCTCATTTCAGCTCAAGGCAAAATACAAACACAGAGTTCTGTTCTTTTCTTTGTACTGGGGGGATGAGATTTGCAGATGAGTGTAGGAGGAAGGAAGCAGCTGATGGCAAGTTTAAAGAAGATAGGAAACATTTTGAGGGGACTTTTTGAAATCCCTGACTACCATCCCTCTGTTAGAGGGCACTCTGGTTTCTTGTTTCTGGCCACAACCTGAAGCAACTCTTGAGCAGTAAAGGTTTAAATCTTGGCTTCAGTTGTACTTTATGATTTCAGCTCTCTGACTTAGCCTTGTCCATCAGTTTTATGTTTTGCCTTTGTGTTTCTAAACTTTTAAATGTGGTAAATGAAGTGACTGCAGGCATTTAATTAACAAATACTAACAAGTTCATCTGCTGCATTCAGCCTCTTTTTAAGTAGCTGTTCTCAGCGAGAAAAGACAACTGTGTGTTGGTAACAGCAAATTGTACATTTTCATAACCGAATACATCTGCCAGTTAAAGCAACTCTTGAGGCACTCCCTGAACCCTCCCTGACCAGTCTTTTGGCCCCCTCATCTGCTATTAGACTTCCAGTGAGAGAAGTTGATTTTTTTCTGATCTAAATCTTCAGACTATGCAAAGGTATGACCCGTTTCACAGCCGCTTTACCTTTGAGATGGGGACCTTCTACGTTAGACCAATTACCTGCAGCCAACGATCCCATTCCTCTCCCAGATGGGACAGGAGGAATCCAGTTATACTAGGCAGCTGGGACATGGGGAAAATCACCTCTATTGTTCCTCCAGTCCCGGACTTTCCAGGTACAAGCCCAAGAGAGGAGTTGGGTAGAAGCTTTGAATTCTTCCTCATCCTTTGGGTGTCAAAGGGTTGGTTTAGTCCAGACAGCCAGCACTGCCAGAGCTTCATGCTCTGTAATAAAACTTGTACCTGTTGCAGCCCATCTGTAATGAATTCTTCAGTAAACACAGAAATCCATGACACCTCAAGCATTCCTTGCTTGCCCTGGCATTCCTGACTGCAGAGCCCTGTGTTCCCACACTGCAGAAATAGAGGTTTGGTGTGTGCACTGCTCAGAAGTCTCTGCAAATATTGGACTATGACTTGCCCTTTTAACTCTACCACTTGCTTGTCATTCTCAATTCAATAGTAGCAACTAACTAAAACTTACTTTATGAATTTCTTAGGAAACGTAATGATGAAATTCATTTTTAACCTGGCTACCTTCTCTGTCTCAGTTTTAGCTTCATACTTTTGCTTCTTTTTTCTTTTCTTTGTCACCTTTGTTGGCAGCTGAAATGTTCATTTTCCTTTAATAATCCAGTCCTTACATTAGGCTAAATTAGGAAGGGAAGAATTCCTAGACCAACCTGAAGACAATTCTTGCTTGATAAGAGAATTAATATCTTTCCAAGGAGAAGAGAGAGGAAACCAAACCACCATTAATTTAATAAATTTTCCATCTTAATATTTCGTGGGAGGTTGATGCTTCTTACATAACAGGGGATTTTGTCTACCTTTGTTCCAACACAGCTGCTCTTAGCCAGATGTGACCAAGAATTGCCCTAAATGCATTTTTTTTGTTTAATTGGGCAATACATCTCTTTTGGGGCATGTAAAGTGTGACTGACAAACATCTGCCATGAACATGACTGCCTCTGCACTAGAAACATGCAAATAGATTTGCCCTGCTCCAACAGTCACTGGCAGATGCCAGTTTCCAGTGAAAAGTCTGGAAACTTTTCAAACATATTAGTGAGTATTTAGAAATGCTTCTGACTTGAGTCTTCTATTTTCTCTCATTTTATTCTCTCAGTGTCCTTTATTAGCACAGTCATTTATAGGAAAGTTGAGATGCTGCAGGCGTTTTTCTGTTGGTTTTGCCTTTGCTGATGCTGTTTCTTTATTTCTTTATTTCTTAACTAAAATTTACAATATCCTGGCTGTGGCATCTGTTTCACCACTGCTGTAATATATGAATTTTTCCAAGAGTTTACTTCTCTTCCCTTTTAACAGAGCTGTACTGATGTATGTGAGAGTGAGAGATAAAGTAAGCAAAGAGTTTCCATTATAAAGGTGATTTTTAAATTACTTTTTTTTTGGGTACTGTGGGGTTTCTAGTGACATTGCTGTCTTTCCCTGGGAGTAGGACACAGGTGTAGCTCTTTGAGGAGGAAACAGTAGGGCTGGAGGGAGGTAAATTTCTGTGTGGTGTTAAGCAAATAGTTCCACCTGAGCAGATTTTCTGATTTTTTGTCACAGTTTATTTGTAATATTTATTTGTTTCCTGCTTTGAAGAGAAATGAGAAAAGGAAGCTCTTGCATAACATCATCAGTCACAAACCAAAACCATAGCACTCAGAAAGTCAATATTTTCCCAGTTTTTCCACTTGTTTTTTGTATCTCTTGGTTAAAGGGGGAGCATTACAGTATTATCCTCAGAAAGGAAGCACAGGGGTTTGTTATGAAGGTACATGAGTGACAGTATCCCATTCAGCCTGGGGGTGTGACTGTCACTGCAGGGGCACTCCCTTGTCCCAAAAAATGATGCTAACAGTCTACTAATAGCTCATTCCTCCATTGGAGGCTGCTAGATCAGTTGTGGAGTCCCATGGAAGTCCCAAAAATCGATTATTGGGACTAATTAAAGGCCAAATTATCATGGACCTCCCCAGAGGGCGGTGCTAATTTTGTGCAAATTTAACTCTGATTTCTGGCAGCTCCATTTGTGGCTTACTGGACACTCATTTATCAAAGTTCTAAACTTCACAGATTTTGATCCTCAAGTTGCTCTCTCACAATGGAAAACAGAGATGAGCATTTCCATGGGGCTTGACAGATCTTCTCCCCTCAACTCACATTTTTCCTGCAACTTCTGAAGGCACAGGGCAGCCCGGTGTCAGTACCCATTCTGCTGCTGATTTGAAGGCTGTGACACTGAACTGATGAGTGAATTTGTAAAGCAGAGTTGAATGAATCAAAAATTCCCATCGTCCACACCAGGTTTATTTTTTGTTCTTTTTCACAGAATGATTCTGAATGGTTACTAACGATGAGGCCAACGTGATGCAAAGCAACTTGAGAAATGGTGTGGTTTCCTAAAGAGAGCATTTAAGAGAAGCTGCTGTAGTATTGTGCTTTCAATTTTTTATTTGATAATCTGATTTTAAATCAAACAAATCCCGCATTCAGAGTATAGCTTTGTGTTGGGTTCACTGTGTTACCTGTGTCCACTTAAATCCCAAGCTTGCAGCATTACAGTTTACAGCAGGAAGCAGTTTTCTGAATTAGCTGTTAAGGATTGCAGACAGAGTGAGGCAAATTCAGCAGTCACTAGTGATTCAACACAATGGCCATGAAAATAAGTTTTATTGATCCACACCTAAATAGGTACATAAAATATTTTTTGTTTTATAACTAATCCCTGTAGGAAAGGCTAAGATATATTTCTAAATAAAAATGTTTCCTGAAAGAGATGAGTATAATTCAATTCTAAAATATTTTGCTTTTGCAATACTTATAAAACAGCACTAATAAAAATTCCAGAGTAATTGGTCACAAAGCACCAAGCTGGTTTATTAAATACACACTCTCATAAATAGATAAACCATAGATCCTGAATGAAATTCTTTCCTAATAAAGGATCCATGTTCACTGGCATTTCCTCCCAGATATCTCCTCTTGCTGGCAGAAAGCAGCCTGTGGCTGGCTTCCACACTCTCTCCACACTGTGCCAATGAAAGCTGCTCCACTCTTACTCTGTTGTCACTTGCAGGACATTTTGTGGCATAAATCAAACATTCCTCTCTGCATGTGAAACATGGATGGAATTAAACCAAGTCTGTCTTTGCTGGGGAAGTGTCAGATGCAGGCTGCTCCCTGTGCTGGAGATTTCCCAGGTAACAAAGAGCTGTGGCAGGCTGGGGTCTGTGTGTGTTGTGGCAGGGAATCCATCCCTGCCAGGCTTTTGTAAGTCCTGCCGTGGCCATGGTAAGGAGTTTATCTACCCAATTCGTGTCTTCAGGGAGGAAAATGCTGCATTGTGGCTGAAGCAGCCCTGGCACAGAAGCCTTCCTGCAGTGGGAACTCACACTGTCAGAGCTGAACTACGATTCTGTTTCTGGAGAAGCTGCATAATGCATTAAAATAAGAGCTGGGAAAGGCTGAACAAAATTTTGACTATTTCTGACACAAGGGCAAAAAGACAATTACATGAATACTTGTTTGAATCTCTGCAAAGGGTTGATATGGCAAAATCTTGTTATATGCAGACAATAACTAATGCTTCTGCTGCTATTTTTAATGGGGTATAGACTCCTGGCAATACCCACATCACCTTTAAAAATAAAGAGTAAAATCTGTTGATATACCAAATGTATTCCTTTTTATATTAAAATGTCTTTTGGGATACCATCCTAGGACAGAAACAGTTTCTCTCCTATGTAAATTAATTTTGTTCAGCTTGCTTGGATATATACAAAATGAAGATGAAACATCTCTAACCTTTGACAGGTTTTTCCATTTGTTAGAGTGGAAAAAGAAAATTCTTTTTTCTTCATCCCTGTGGAGAGTATTTCTTGAATAAACCAGGAAGCCCTTCCAAATTTTTTTACCTAGTAATTAAACCACTGATGAATTTTGAACTGGTATCAAACATTTCTGCAGTTCTGCTCATTCAGTTCAGTCAAAACTCAGTTTACTTTTGAAAAATAATCTCAATGAAAAATTTCTAATCTGGCCTAGATGTTTTCCAAGAAATGGATCTGACACATTTGGAACATTTCTTTTAAGTCCTTGTCCAAAAACCCTGTAACTTGCTTTTCCCATGACCTCTAAATTTCTGCAAATAACTTGGATTAGCAACAAAACGTGTGAGAAAATACTGATTTGTTTGGCATTAGAAGGTAAAACACTCTGTGCTCATGCAAAATGGGTCCCTACTCCATCCTTGGCTTGGTGATTTTATCAACTGGCAATTTCCAGTGACGTGAGGAACGAGGGATGTCAGCAGGTCACCTGCATCACCTAAAAGGAAGCACACCTGGAAAAGGGGGAGAATTTAAAAAGCAAAACTGGTTTGAGAAAGTTGATTGTTTTATCTTTGTCTTTTATTAGTTCTGACTGTGGTCCTCAAAGGAAGGAAATATCATCACAACATCTGTTTCCAGAAATCTCAAAATCAGCCAAAGGTAAGGTTTGTGGGTGTATTTTTGTGCCCACTGCTTATCTCTAAATACAGTAGTGATAGGCACAGACAAACCTTTTTCAGCTGGAAGAGTCTCTGAAGACTTTCCAGAACAAATATTTAATGTTCCAGTTTTCCTTTCAACGTCCATGCGAGCACAGAAATCTCACCAAGAGCTTCAAAAATCGTGGGGAATTTCCTCAGAAGTTTTGCTCTATATAATTTCTGAATTTGCATTTTACAGCTCTGCTCAATCTACAGATACCAATTTCCTATTAAATGCTCTTTTTTTTGGTGACAAGTGGTTTGATCAGGATTTGAACAGGCTCTGCACTGCTGTTACCCAGTCTCCATGGCCTCCTGGATCTTGGCCTCTGGCTCTGTCTCACCTTACTTTTGCTCTACTGCAGATGTGTAACAGCTTCTGGTTTTGAGACAGGGTAGAGAAGAGATGCACTTGCATGTGTTTTGTGGTGGAAGAAATAACAGAAAGGAAAGGAAATTTAATCACCTCTTTCAAGAAGCATGAGAGAAGAAAGTTCCACGTACCTCACTGTCTCTTTTAGGTGACCTTATTAAGTTTTTTTGAAGCTAGAAGGCAATTTAAAAAGAAAATCTAACCTACTTAAACATTTGCACTGCTTCAAGGACGGTTCAAGAGATAGTGCAAGGCACAATTAGCATTGGCCCTGGCACTGGCTGTAAACTGCATGCTTAAAATGAGTCACAGAAAAAAATGTAGCAAGTAGTTTTACTATTACTGTCAAAAATACACTTTATTATTAAAAAAATAGACTTAATTTATTCTAATTAGGTCACCTGTTTTAGAGAGGAGCACGTAAAATAGCAGCAAAGCACTGATGAATTTTTGAATAATATATTACTTTTATTACCACCTGAAACCCATATTTAACTTCCTGAGTACAGAAAAAGGATAGATGATGTAAGAGGAGACTTCTATATTAGTTGTGCCTGAAACATTAGTTCCTTCCAGTTTGCTTTTTCAATACACAAGCAAATTAAAAAAAAAAAAAAAGCAGAAATAAAGAATACTATGATAGACAACAAGGAATGAAGTGACAAAACTAGTGAGAACTGTAGTAAGATTTGGGATGCAGCTGATGAAAGTGTGGTCCCAAAGACTGAAAAGAGAATAGGTGTGATTAATGAGCCAGCACTGCAATGCCAATTGTGGTAGTGACAGGAATACGGAGAAAAGTGGAGAAATGGGAGCTTCTGGGGAAGAACCTGAGGGTGGATAGCTCAGCTGGCAAAAACCTCGGTAGAATAATGGATTTAATTGCAATTTCAAGACTGAATGACCTGTGCAAATCAGGAAAAACAGAAAACTCTTGTAATGGGATGGAAGCAAGATGGCAAAGCATGGCTGAAATAAGCACTTCTGGACTCAGACTGCTTAGGGTGAGAATGGTGAAGCAGTTTTCAGGCACAAACTACACTAAAATTGCTATCAACTACAAGTTAAGGAGAATTAAAAGAGAAGGATAAAAATAGGTCTGTAAGTAAGTATGATTGAGTTGGAAAGGCTATACTAGAGAGCTGAGAAAAGGACCTTGGAATGGGGCTGGCCTTGGAATGGGACTGCCCTTGGAATGGGGCTGCCCTTGGAATGGGGCTGCCATTGGAATGGGGCTGGCCTTGGAATGGGACTGGCCTTGGAATGGGGCTGGCCTTGGAATGGGGCTGCCATTGGAATGGGGCTGCCATTGGAATGGGGCTGGCCTTGGAATGGGACTGGCCTTGGAATGGGGCTGCCATTGGAATGGGGCTGGCCTTGGAATGGGGCTGGCCTTGGAATGGGGCTGCCATTGGAATGGGGCTGCCATTGGAATGGGGCTGCCATTGGAATGGGGCTGGCCTTGGAATGGGGCTGCCATTGGAATGGGGCTGGCCTTGGAATGGGGCTGCCCTTGGAATGGGGCTGCCATTGGAATGGGGCTGCCATTGGAATGGGGCTGCCCTGCTCTCTCTACCAAGGCTGGGAGCAGGGTCAGCCTCTGTGGGAGATGAGGATTTGGTGAGCTGGCAGCTCAAAGACAGGAGCAAAGTATTTAGACAAGAGGAAAATATTGTAAGAGCAGACTGAGGAAAAAATGGGCTGGCTGACAGCAGCAGAGCTGGGAGTGCCAGTGTGGAAATGGAGGAGAAACTTTCAAGGAGCTGAGGAGGGAATTTGATGTTGCAGAAATACTTCAGCTTGTGCAGTGATGGATGTGCCTGGACACAGTCAAGTGCTCCCCTTAGTCATGGCTTAAGAACAGCAAATTAAGAGGATTAAGAAGGATGTTTGAGGACTCTTTGGGATTGCTCTGTTGTTGTAGGGCTGAGTAGCTGAGGCTCTGTGGCATTACTGTTGGGGAAAGGAGGAATGATTAACAAACCTAGGGCAATGCCCATTGTAGTAAGGCTCTTGAGCTCAAATAGCTTTGAAAATATGTCAACTACTCCAAAACATTTAAATACTAGCAGTGTCCTCAAGTTACAGGTAGAAAAGTCATCTGGAGTTTATTTTAGGAATGGCAGAAAAAGCCTTCAAGGCAAAGGGCTGTGTGTTCAAAAAGGTTATGAAATCACTGAAATGAAGTCGGGAGTTATGAGTTAAAGTAATGCAGAAGAATCTAAGCAGAAAGTTAAGCTACAGCACAAAAAGTCAGGACAATGTGATAATTACTTCATCATATTGATCTGGACACCAGTGTGGCTAAAGAAGAGAAAAAACCTTGTTGGTGGCATATATGGAAAGGAAGAGGGGCTGTAGATGGCCATAAAATAAAATAAAATAAAATAAAATAAAATAAAACAAAATGCTTTCAGCAAGGGAGAGATTATTGAGCCTGAGAACAAAAACGGGTAGCTGATGAGATGGAAATACATTCAAGGTGGAAGAAAACCAGGAACAAATTACAGCAGAGAAGGCAGGGAATTTCTGCAATGACTTGGTGATGCGTTAGAAACCAGCTCTAAAGGAGGGCATTGAGCTCAGACCTGCAGGTGAGTGCCAGGATGGCAGGAGTACCCTGGGAGGCTGGGTGTGGACCTGCTGCCTGGTGTAGTTTGCAGTAAAAGCCATTGTCTCAAAGCACAGTGAGCACTCAGAGCACAAGGGTGATGTGCTGGAGCAGTGGGCACCGGACCAAAAACAATAAGCTTGCTGCTGGATAGTTCAGCCATCCTAAAAGGCAGGTATGATACCATAGCCTGATCCAATTGTCTAATACAACAGGGAACTCAGCTCAGAGAGCTCTTTGCTGACTATTTTTCTTTTGTAGCCAATAATGATATTCATTGCAGTGTAAGATGCTATTGCTCTGACTGCATTACTCAGTGGCTTAAATGCTTTGACCCAAGTTTCTTGATCCTTGATCCTGTCCTGTCTAAAATGAAATCTCTACCCAGAGAACACCTTGAAGCAGCACTTCAGAGCTCTGTGACAACCAATGAACTTTATCAGGTCAATGAATTAAAGCTGTAGCAGAACTTACTATCCAGAGCCTTGCAATCAGTGATACAATGCAAAGTCAATTTTAGAAAACTTTCTGTGCTCCCAAAAGACACCTGCAGGATATAAAGTTACTCTAGTTTCTCTTAATTTTTGTCCACAAGGTAGTGAAAG
This sequence comes from Catharus ustulatus, assembly GCF_009819885.2. NCBI lineage: Eukaryota > Metazoa > Chordata > Aves > Passeriformes > Turdidae > Catharus > Catharus ustulatus. The sequence continues at coordinate 28,380,394 of NC_046228.1, read as the reverse complement.
ACAACTGGAAGGGTTTCTCCTGTCTCTCTAATTTTAATGCATTTGCAACCATTTGCAAAGTCCTAAAACTACACAGGCTATTGAAAATGTTTCTTAAATATGAGAAAACAAAACCATGTGATTTGCCTCAGAGCCTAACCTGTGGATATTTGGACAAAACTCTGCTTTTGAATAGGTCAATCAAAACCAGCACACTTACTGTAGAGCAGCTACTATGTGAGATTTGAGGTGGAATTTTTTTTTTTTTAATAGTATGTGCATCTTTTGTTACCTTTAGAAGGTGTCTGTTCCTAGATAAGCTTTGTTCTTTATGTATTCATGCCCTTGTTTCTGAAATTGGCTGTTTTTATGTATTCATGTACTGCAGTTGCTGTGCCTCAGCCATGGACCACGCTGTACTGGCAGTCAGTGCCTAAATTCATGCACTCAGAAGTGAGACCACAGCAGGACTGTGGGGCTGGCTGTGCTGAAGGGCTCTGCCTTTTCCGAGGAACCAGAGGTGCTGGCTGCACTCTTGTTGCCGCACAGCTCACTTAGCCCTTGCTTCTAAGCAGAAATTTGTCCAACATGCATTGATTCCACACTAAGAATTGTCTGCCTTGTCCTTTTAGGCAGATTTGGCTCTCCCAAGTGGTTCTCCAGAGCTGGTTCAGGAGAACTGAGTTTCCAAGGAAAGTAAATGCTCTCATGCTTTTTGTTCTGAAAACTTCTGTGAGACAACAGCTTCATCAGAAATAAAAACTAATCACAAAGTGCTGTCAATGAGCTGATAAATGACCAGCCGAGCATTCCTATCTAAGTATTCATTTGATTGTATAACGCTGTTGATCTCTCAGAAAAACCACACCCTTGGATGAGATCAAATGCTCAAGGTGAAATCAGCAGAAGGAATTTGTGAGCATCTGAGAGGCACCAAGAAGCAGAATCCTCCCACTGTGGTATCAGAGGTAAGTGTCCTGGCAGTGAGTGGCACAGGATTGCAAATCTGTCCACATCTTAAACCAGAGGGAACATGAAGTATTAAACACAGACTTTTTAATTATCCATCTGTGAAATCTCACAAGCTGCTGTTGATTATTAGCTCTCACACTTACTTGTGGGGCTGCTAAGTATATGTTGCACTGCTTTATTTGTTTCAGAAAAAGGGAAGGAAAAAGGATGGACTAGAAAAATAGAATAAAGATCCTTCAGGCAATTCTTTTTCTACATCCCAGGAGAGAGCTGAGAGCCCATGAGTTGTGATCCAGATCAGCAGGGTGTTGCAACACAGAAATAATACATTGTGTTTTGAAGGAGAAAATGTGTTGTATAAGTCAAATTAGAATTCTACACTAGATCACAACATTTTAAACTTTTTAATTTACATTTGTAAGGTGATCCAGCTCATACTTCCTGTTACCTTCTTAATAAACTTTATTTTTCTTTTCAAAGCTGAAATAAATAAAAGATGGGAAAAAATCAATATGTAAACAGGTGGAGAAATTTATTGGCTGAGAGTGTGGGCAGAACTAATTTAGATAAGGCCATGCTTTTGCAGTAATCCAAGGTTTCAAAATAACCTTCTTTGCAAATGTTTGACCTTGTGAGTAAATCCACAGTTGGTGAAGGTGTACAAGAAAAGTTTGCTTCACTTCTGGTATTGATTAACTAAAAACATAGGCATTATTTGCTTTAATCAAATTTTCTTGGGTTTTTTTTTTGTTCTGTTTGGTTTTGGGTTTTTGTTGGTTTGTTTCTGGGTTTGTTTGTTTGTTTGTTTGTTTGTGAGGGGTTTTTTTTTTGTTGTTGTTTTTTATAATTTCTCATTAAAATATAATTGCCTAGAAGATTGCAGAATGTACCTTCTACCCCTGGCTTCAGAGAGAGCTTTCAGAAGAGTGGAATCTGTTTTTCCATGTTTTTCCAAGAAAAACACCATATAACAATTTATTCTGCTCTCCTCTGGACTCCTGAAAAGCCTGAGATAGCAGAATAAACTACTTCCTCTCTGCCAGTTGTTAGCATAAATGTTCTTTATGGAACAAGATACCAGTTCTTTGACCAGTATCCCATTTAGAGATTTTTATTTGGAATTATGCAGAAGGCAGCATTTTTATCCCCATGGTTTCAATTTTATGAAAGTTCAGTAGTGAGGATCTTTCTTTGAGACAAGCAGTTCATTAAAAGAACTTAGAGTGTGATCCTTTATAAACAATTTCTCCATTTGAAGATAGAGCTTTAGGTAGGGCTCTATTTCAGCCAAAGGCAGGATTGATTAAGCCTTCATAGTGGGTCCTAAAGAAGATGTGTGCTAAAAGCTGTGTTAGAACCATGTGCTGTGGGACTCTGGCCTTGCTGGGCTCAGTTTGGGCTCACAATTTTAATGTCAGTCCAGGCTGTGGGGTGCCCAGCTGAAGCCTGGGCAGATCTGACTTTCCCAACAGATCAGTCTGCAATACAATAAACACAGCATTTCCCACTGGTCTGTCAGGGAGGAACAACAGTGGAGGTAGATAAAGGAATTAGTTCTGTGGTGGCTGAAAGAGCTGTAGCTAATGGGAGCAGCTGGACTCTCATTCTGTCTTGTGTGTTCAACAAGTTTGGAGTTGCCAAGTCTGCCTCTGATCCTGCAGTTGTGCTGTTCATGCCTTGCCTGTGCCTCCCAAACAGCCAGGAGGCAGCTGCTGCTTCACAAATCCACCTTTGCCAGCTGCAGTTCTCATCAGCCTTGACAAGTGGCCAGTTTTCTGCAGGTCTCTGCTTCCCACCTGGTGTCCTTTCAGCTGAATGAGAGTAGAAAATGGTGAGGAGATCCATGCCTACACCCATGCAGGGTGTTTGAAGGGGCAGCTTGACATTCTGGGCGATCTGTGCCTGTCCTGGGACAGGTAGCAGGGTGTTTTCACTGTATGTTGCACCAAGTTGGAGACACCAGGAAGGGGGCTGAAGGAATAATGCAGAATTAGCTAGGTTGGGAGAGACCTTTGAGCAGATCAGGCCCAACCTATTCATGTCTTGGCAAGGAAGATGTGCAGAATTCCTCATTCCAGCGGTGTACAGACTGAGAATTGCCATTGTAAACCTTCACAATGTATTCTAGCCATGCTCCTAAGCCTTCCAACTCACGTGGAACAAAGGAATTGCTCTTGTGGGGCTGATGAAGGAATTTGTATGAATGCTAGCTGGTGGTTTGGAAGCTTTCAGCAGCTCAACAGGGCCACTCCTTTTCCTTCTGCTTCCAGGAGAGGTCAGGGAGTTAACCTATACAGAAGTGCTGCTCATTCTCATGAAACAATTATGTCTGACAATCCACCTGTTAAAATCTTTTCAGATTGGGGTAGAAAAGCAACAACAACAAAGATCAATGCTTCCACAGAATTTTTTACACCTTTCAAGACTCCTTACAGACGCAGGGTATCAGACTTTCAGCATCCCACCCAAAAAGACTCTTGGTTCTGCAAGATGTATAAGGACAAATAAGGCAAGAATGTTACTTTAGTAGGGCTTTCTCCATAGACCAGCATCTCCAGGATTTTATTATTTATTTGTCTGAGTGGCTGTGCAAACTTTATGAAACTTTAGCATTTAAAACTCAAGTAAAAATGAGTAATATTTAATTGGTATCTTTTTCTATACCATACTGGGCCTGTCACCACGGATTTTAAATAAAGGACTAGTCTAGCAAAACTTAAATTTTCTCACATCCTCTGCTGCCTCATTATAAAGACATTTCAGACAAGACTAATTTTTTTTTTTCAAGTTCCTTTATTTCCTTAGATAGCAACAAGCACTGGAGGGGGAGAGGCCTCTTGGCTGAACCTGTCAGCCATACATGGGGGAATATGAATCTTGACTTACCAACAGTCATCAGATCTCTCAAAACTTTAGTTCTGGCTTGGGTAACATACAGATATTATTTCAGACCACTGACTAGCAGTATGTTATCAGAAGAGGAGAGGAGCCTGAGAACTGTTTCCTTCACACATTGGCAATAAAAAAATCACTGCTTTTTTATGTTCTTTCACACTTCTTGAAACAAAATTTCTCTCACAGATGTTTTGTTCAGAGCTCAGCTTGATGGGAAAAGACATATGTGGGGAACACATGAATTAGCATTTTCACATTCAGACTTGTTTACTGCCACATGCTGTGGAGAGTCTTGGCCAGAAGGTAAAGGGGCTTTACCTCCAGACAGTGACTAAAGTGTGACTGTGATTGAGTATTTTCCTCTGGTTCTAGCACTAGGAGTTTGTGCAGTTTCTCCTGTACATCTGTGTGAGGAGAGGCACTGCAGCAGGAGTGGAAGCAGGATGGCAAGGGCTCAATGAGTTCAGCCCTGGGGTTTCCCTGGTGGAGCCTGGCACTGGCAGGAGGCTGGGGGCTGGCAGGGAGGGTGGGGAGCACCCCATCCACTGCTGCCTTCACAAAGGGGCACCTCAGCTCTGTCCCACTGCTGTAAGCCCAAAATGAGTAATCTCCTGGAGCTGTGCTGTCAGTGTCAGCAATGGGAGTGAGATAATTTCCTGCAGGACAGGTGAGAGCTCAGTTCAGCATGGCAAGCCCCATCTCACAGGTCCCTCAGCAGCAGAGCACCACAGGCATCACTGGATGTGGGAGCTCAGCAAAATTCCCACAAATCCTTTTAGGATTATCAGCCTTGTAAAGGTCATAAACCCAGCCAGGGGTAGCTGTGAGAATGCCAGCCCCACATATTTGCCTGAATGCTTCAGCCCTGTGTAGTGTTTGCATTCCATACGTTACTTCAAAAGTGTTTCTTTGGCTTTTTCATCTCATTTTGGAGATGCAAAATCATCGTTTTCCCTTTAAGAAAATCTTCAATTTCTCATTTCTTATTGTATTCAAGTTCCACTGAAGTGTTTTCTGACTAAAAAAGCAGAAATTTTACAGTGACAGTAGAACTGGAAACATTTATTTGAATCTGTATTATCTAAATATTTTATTTCTGGGTTCCAAGACATGAGAAAATTGTTGTTTGTTTTTTTTCCTTGAAATCATAATTACTACATTGGTAATCCCTCATTTTGAAATTCACCAATTTCCTGTTGGTAGCTTCATTTCTATCATCAGTGTCTGGCCAGTTCAATCAACTATTCCTGTAGGATATTTTTCTGTGTTTATGTGTATTTGCTAGTGAGGAAAATTTTTAAAAATCCCCAAAACCACACACTAAATAATGTATCAGAAATCTCAAGAGGCTGAAAAATCCTCTTATTTCTCTTACTCTTTTGTTAGTTTAGAAATAAAATACCAGAATAGAACTTCTTCTCCCCTCAAACTCAATACAATTTATTTAATAGGCTATCCTATTGCAAATAATTTAAATACATTGAAATAGATATTAGATTTATATAAACAAACAGGTTGAGTAACCTGAAGGGAGAGTAAGCTGAAATAATCTTATCACAGGCACAATTTAGACTTTGTTTTGGTTTACTTTAGAAGATATATATTTCTAAGTTATGCTATATTGGGGATTTCTTTGCACATCATTTAACATTAAAATATAAAATAAACAAGCAAGGTAATGTCTTATTTAAATATTCATAAGTGGCTGACTCTGTGTTTGTGTGTACTTTCAGACCTATACTGTCTCTCAAAGGAGATGGAAAATAATTTATTATTAGTGCATATTCTTATAGTCTAAACATCACCCCAGAACAGGAAGTTTTGGCAACACAAAGTCTGTCTTGCACACTGTGCCAGGAAAAGACTTGTCAGGAGATATTTGCTTGTTCTCTGTTGTGTGTTCTTAACCTGATGAAAGGCAAGGTGATCATTTTCTCACACCTAGAATTCCATGGTTTCAAGAAGTCACCAGGAATCTCAAATTTGTCTTCTAGTAGTCAACATGTTTTCTAAACTAAATCAGGAGAAACTGGTCTGTGTCTTTACCCCATTCCTGAAATGAAAATGGCAGCCTATATGCCAGAAAGTAAGCAGAAAGTAATGATTATAGTGTATCATATTTTGTATTTCTGAAAAGAGAAAATAACGGTACTTGGGTTGTTTCTTTGGGGAATACATTTTTTTTAACCCAGTAGCAAAACAACTCTTCTCTCGAGAAGAATTTCATACTTTTGAAGATGAAAAACTAAGGGCTGAGAGATATCTTATTTCTTCACTTCAGAGTCAAAAAACCTACCAGAAGAACTTGGAAAATTACAACATATTCAATGTTTGATCCATTCTGTTCTCAGCCTTAAAAAGAAATGATTAAAAATTCATTTTGAAGTTAGCTTTGCATGTATCCTGTAGATACAAGCCTGGTTGACAGAGTGGGTTCAGATTTGTAGACATCTTTGTACATGTAAGAATAAATAAAAAAGAGGGCTAAGAATAGATGAGAAAGTGCAAACCTGTTTGTTGGGTTTTGCTGACAAACTCTCAGGAGTGATATGTAATACACTGGACTTGATGCAAATTCATCATGGGGAGGTTATTTTAAATATTTCATGTGCTGGTATGGGTCAGTTTTCTCATTAGGGACTAACACAGATAGTAGTTTACTTTGCCTGTGTAGCTTCTTTAGATAAATTACTTCTGAATTTTACTGCTTCAAATACTCATCAGGTGAAACCTGGAATAAGCCATAACCTCTGGCAGCTGGCTAATGATCCATTCTTATACCTTTACATGCTACTTGCAGTGCTCTTGTGGAAATTGAAATGCCCAGGTTGATCTTTTTTAGCAGAAAATGGGTGGCAGAAGCTTGGTCACTCCTGAAAACATTTTGTCAGGGAAGAAATTCACATTCATGGCCAGACAGAGAAATCCTGCCCTTTGCCAGGGTGTTCCCTGCAAAGTGAGAACACTCTGATAGTGCTGTACTTCTGAGGGGCTACTGCAGCTCAGAGAACTGACTCAGTGTTGGTTTTGAGGACTTTACATTTACATTCAGTTAATGGAAAAATGACATAATTAGCAGACTTAGCAGGAGAAAAGCAATCTTAACTTGAGAATGCTTTCAAGTAGCTTATTTATTGTTCTTAAAAGACACCATTAAACTCCTTCATAAAGTAAGAGAACGTGCCCCATCAGAAGTTTAATATTATTCTATCACAAAACAGATTTTGGCCATAGTATTTTTACCTTTGTCTTTTTTCCCATGAGCTTTCTCCTGTGTAATGCTGAGGATTACTGGGAGGGCAGAGGCTCCTCACTCAGATCAATGTGATGCAAAGCCAATGTCACTCCAAACCCAATGAGAAATGACTCAGGGCTGATGGAGAATTGCCAGTCCCATCTGGTGGTGACACTTTTTCCCTAAGTGAAGTCTTAGCTGACTGTATGTGATTTTATTTGGGATGTACCTTCTGTAATTGAGACAGAAACGGCAGCATGGATGTGAGAGATCTTCATACCTTCCTTGCTGCTCTCTACATCTCAGCCACTTTTCTTCAGCACATTTATTCTCCTAACTCCTAAATTCAGATTTGAGTGTAGCTAAGAACTGCAGGATGTATTTCTGTTGTGTTAGGATGAGGCCAGAACCACTGAAACAGCCCAGAATGCAGGGTGAAACTGAATGATGGGAATCCACCTGGCAATTCACCTCACACTTCACCCTTTAACTTGTAGGACCTTTCTGACTCGGTAGGCTCATATTCTTTAATTTCCCTTCTTTCACAGGCTGAGGGGTTTGACTGTGTCAGGTAGCAGAAATCAGGCTGCAAGAATGGCCTGTGGCCTCACAGAGGGAATGCTGCTGTGCTTCTTGTGGTGCTGTGCTCGGGAGCTGGAGGATGTTTTTGCTGGAATATCAGCTAAACATTGCTTCAATAGGCAAAGACAGTAAGTGAGGAGGGGAAAAAAAAGTCTTATACACCCCCTAGGATTTAATATTTGCTTGAAAATCAGAAAAGATGACTCAGGTCTGAAGGTCCTATCCCTAGACAACAGTACTGGAAGGCAAAGCAAGCAAAACAAAAAAGCAATGAATGTTAATTGGCAAGTATTTGATATATTGTTGACAAAATAGCTTGATAGCTACAATAGCCACTGCTGCTCCATGTTTTGGTTTCAGGGAGAAAATGCCAAGGTAGTAGAAGTTTCAACATATGAAGGATAAACAAATGGGGGTGGAGGGGCCAGGAATGGGGGACACAGGGTTATTTAACATGTGCTGACAGAACTCACGTGGCATGTGAAATCCACATCTCAGAACCTGTTCTGAAGCCTCTGGTTGCCATCAACAATGTACCTAAGACCTAATTTTTCTCTAGACAAGCAGTGAAGACCAGAAGCTGTGATTTCTCTAACAGTTCATGCTACCATAGTACTCCACTGCATTATTCATGTTTTCCTGACGCATGACACATTTGGTGTCAAGTCCAGAACATCTTTCAACTTAAAAAAGAGAAGAAGGAGAAGGAGAAGAAGGAGAAGGAGAAGAAGGAGAAGGAGAAGGAGAAGAAGAAGAAGAAGAAGAAAAGAAAGGAAGAGAAAGAAAGAAAGAAGAAAAAAAATATTTGGAATGAGAGGAAGAGAGAAAGAAAGACAAGAAAAGGACATCAGGTCTCATGCAGAACCATCATTAGTTGTGTTGGTATAACTGGCAGTATGAATAATGATCCTGAATTCTTTACAGAAATAAAACCACAGCACTTCACTTTTTGCTTCTTTGTTCTTCTTCTTCTGTTGTTTAGCTTTTTAAGGTGTTGCTGAAGAGCTGAGGATGTCCTTGAACTTGGCTATTGGGTTCAAACTCCTCCAGATGGGAGTGTTCTTCAGGGTGACACTGGGTCTTTGGCTCCCAGAGTCATCCTGACAGCTCTGCTTTGTGCCACATTTCTGATGTTCTCCAACTTACTGCCTTTACACAACACTTTGCCACATTATTTATTTTCCTTTATTCCTGACAAAACTTCTAACCCCCCCTTCTCTGTAGGCTTCAAAATTTAAGGACATTATAACCTATATGATACCTCTGCATGCCTGCCCTAGCAACTGGGCTCTTGAATGACATTTATCATTAATTTGGCCATTTGGTTCTTCCCTGTTGATCAGCTGTCAAATAAAAATTCTCATTTTATTGTGCATGTCTTTGAGTTGATGCAGATATTTGAGCATTTTCAGGAAATGCTTTCAGTATTGATTTATTGTCCATGACTTTATTTTTTTGGTGGTGAAAAATGCCATTCTGGGAGTAAGAGAGACCAAAACCTCCCAACTCTCCCCTGAACACCACATAAAACATTGAGCAGTGCTAGTGGAAGTGTCCTCACATGAGTTCAGCCTTTCTGCTCATTCTAAATCTGAAGAGATCACTTTGACACAGGGCATTAAGCAGTTTCCTGTGGTGGTTTCTCAGTCCTTGGTCTCTGGTGAGATTGCAAATAGAGGTGAGAAATTCTGTCAGCTGTGATTGTGTTTTGGAAGCTACACACACTCCTTTTTTTAGGAAATTCTGTAATTTCTCTACAGTTTTCTTTTCGGAGTAGCTCACTTTCTCCATCCTAGTGAATTGCATGAAAACTAATTAATAATACAGTCTAATTATTTTTTTTTTCCTGGCAAAAAATGAGATTTTTTTTCAGTAATAGGAAGATTTAAAAAAAAAAAAACAAATATGAATATTGGCTTTCTGAACTGTTCTGCCAAGGCCTGAACTGCCACCAGAGAAAGTAAAAAGGAAGGTGTCCGTGTTTTAGTAATGAATTTTTTGTCTTTTTTTGTTATCAAAACTGGACTGTGAGGTTTGGATTTTTTTGGTAATTTAACCCATCCTCTCTTTCTTCAGCATCTTTTGTCAATTTATTGTCAAAGTAAATGATACTCCACCAGAATATGATGTCTACTTGTTGCTAAGTAGAAAAAAAAAAGCAAAAATTTTGGGCCACTCTTTTTTCCTCTTCTCTTCCTTTCCTCTGTCTTGTTCTTTTCTACTGTATCTGCTTTGAATTTTATTTTTTATCTTCATTTTATTCCTGGGCTTAATTTTCCCAAAAAATTAGGGCAAGGCTCAAACTATGACCAGTATTCTGAAGAGACATCTGTATTGCAGTGAGAGTGAGGACTGTATTCTTTGCTTGTGTTACCACTTTGTGGTAGTGCAGTGCTTTGAAATTTGCAGGAAAGACAGCAGAGTTTGCAGTTCAGAGTAGTGATGTTAGGGACTAGCCCTTGCTTGATCCAAGTTGTTAAATCAGGTGAAGTCCACAGATCACCTGTTTTATCTCCTATTTCATTTGACTGATCTAACTCATTGTCAGCCTGTTCTGTGCATGTATGGACAAGGAAAGAGAAGAAATGAAACAAGGTTCAAAGGATTTTTGTGCATCTTCTGTTGGGACTATGTTTGAAAGCTTCTTCCTAATATTCTTGCAAGAACATTTTGTCTCCAAAGCAGAGGTTGCCTGGCACACTGTACAAGCACTATACTTTAAAGAAGAAGACTCCAAAATTTAAAAATCAAAATGGACAACATATTAACTGAACTAGTTCATTTTGAAGAAATATAGAATGTGATAGTGAAGGTACTTCTCTGCAATTTATCATGTGATGTGGGTCTGAGAAATTGCGGCTTGCCTGGTCTCTTCTGTTGCAGCTTCTCTACCTTCTCTTCTGAGTTTTTAAATTTATTTTTTAACAGGTCTGCATTGTGAATTGAAAAGTTTGACAGCCTAAAAACAGATCCTCCAACATCTGCAGTTGTAGTTGAAGGAGAAATCATCTCTTATTGGAGACTGGAGGGAGCAGGGACCACCATGCTGAGCACAGACTTGAAAGGTAGGAGTATCTTCAAAAAAAGCAATTGAATGGCTTCCTGAATCCCCATTTCTGCTCCTTAAGCTTGCTGTGTCACATTAAGAGCCTTTCTCCTTCATCAGTTCATTGCCATGAGAATAAATGAGCTGTCACACACTGAGGACTCTGGGCTAAATCCTGCCTTCAGATGCCTGGAATTTCATTTGTGTCAATAGAAGTTTCATCCACGTGCACATCCATGCATTTCTGGGCTTGTCAGGTGGCATTTGCTTGGCGTTATGGATTCAGTAGATGGAGAATGGGAGGAGCTTTAATTTTTAAGGGGAAGTCACAAGTTAGTCACCTGCAAATGGGACATATTTTCTACTTTTTTTTTTTTTTACTTTACACATGAATTAATGAAAAAAAATAAATCCACAATCAAGTTTATGAATTACTCTCTATAAAAGGATGGGGTTTACTGCAGTAAATTAGATTTATTTTGTGTTGTACATGATGCCACAGCTTTTTGTATACAAAACAGGCACCTGTCACAGTAAATTGTATTAAATGCAGTATTGGGCATCAGAGGTGGCCAGGTGATTAGAGCTGGACCTCATTGAATCCAATCAAATGTTTTTGTTGACTTCATCAGAGATTTTTTTATTTGATAGACATAGAAATAAAGTGTTGTTATTTCATGATCATATTTAATGCTTCGCTGCTAAGACTGAAAATAAAAGGATATATGCCCGCTTCCTAGAGTAAACCTTTGAGAGAATGTGGATTTCTTCACAAGTATTAAACCTGTAAAAATATATTGGTTTTGCAACAAAGTAAAATCTCACTATCTAGACCACATAAAATAAAATCTACTATTACAACACTGCAAAAAAAAAAAACCAAAAACAAAACCAAAAACTTTTCTAAAGGGTATTGGAGTTCCGGCTATGAAAGTATTGTATTTGAGAAATAATAGTTATTGTGAAAAAGTAAATCAGTTTTAACAGAGGTAGCACTGAGTGAAAGATCAAGGGGGCTGGGGGAGACATTGGTGACAAATGTGTTGTGACAATGCTGTAATAAGATGTTTTCATTAGTACTGTGTTTCCTCCTTCCCCTGGCAGAGCACAGTGGTTTTGTGTCTGGAAATGAAAACAAGCCTTACCATGATGGATCAAAACTTGGAGAGAGTATTTCTATTTACTTTTGGGGTTTTTTTAGTTTGTTTGGTTGAAAATGTCACCTACTCCAGTCTGAGAAAGTAAACTCCCCTGCAGCAGACCCTGGCAGCAGACTTGTGACAAGGATGCTGAATGTGCTAAACCAACACCAAGATGATCTATAATACAAAGGTCAAAATAAACTTTACAGGGTAAATAGGAAGGATAACAGGTGCAGCTATTTCAGAAACTTTTAAAGTGACTCAAAGCCTGCTGACTAAAATCAGTGGGAGCCAAGACTGGGGCATCAAAGAAAAGTGAAGGAAAAGTTTGTTTCTAGAAGTTCTCTTGCTCATCGTGCTATTACTTTTATTTTCCTCCCTCCTTTGTAGGTAGGGTAGGACTTTGTTTGTTTGTTTGTTTTTTAAAGTTCCTTTGTTATTATTCTTTAGTTCTCCTCTTAAAAAGCAACAATTTGAGAACTGAATTGCTTCCAACCCATTGGACTGAAAGAAAATATTATCTGGTTACCCTATACTTTGAGATAAAATAGGTTTAGTATCATTTCCATTTTAAACACAAAAGCTTATTAAAGCTGAAGACAATTGTGAAGAAAATTGCCAACAGAAAATATTAACAAACCCTCCTGAATAACAAGTATATTCCCCAACATTATTTTTTTTCAAGAAAAAAACTAAACAAATCTAATAAATGAATTGATAGCTTTAGTTAACATCAGTATATATTAGGCATAAACTGCCAAGAAAAAAAATTAATCGAGAAACAAACATTGCAATATTTATGCAGCTATTCTCAGTATTAAAAACAAAAGGACAAACCCCAGAAAATGTGTGATGAATAATGCAGTCATTTCTAAATGGAATTAGTTGTTATTTTAAGTTCTCTGTGTCACATCACAATGGTTTCTAGGATGTGAAGTGGCAGGGAAGACCTGGAGGCCAGTCTCTCCCAGTGAGTGCCTGTCTGCTCCTCATGCTCTTTGTAAAGGTAGCAGGAGTTTCATCTGGGAAGTCCTTGCATAAACAGCCCTGGAGTTTTTTAGAACTGGATTGGTTTGAATCGATGATTTTGAAATTTTGGAGAAAATAGAGGTCAGAGAGGGTGAAACATCTCAAACCAGAAGCTCAAAATGAAGGCAACGTGTCTGAAATTAGGGAAAAGAAGCATTTTCTGCCCCTCTTGGCCAGCATTCCAAGTGTGTACTTGAAGGACTTGGCAGTATTTCAAGTGTCCATTAACACACTTCCCTTTTGGAATTACTGCCGCTGCAAGGGTTCAGACTCAGGGGATATATTCAGTGTGCAGCTGCAGAACTGGCACCAGGGCCACCGCCTGAGCTCTGCTCTTGGGGGCAGCACAGAGGTCAGCCTGTCACCTGGCCTTGGTGGCCTTGGTGGCCCTGTACACACTCACCCCCAGTCTTTATAAAGGACATTGTAGCTGAGCTGTGGCAAACAGCAGAGATGGCTAAAGCTACCTGTGCCTCCCTACAGGGATACAACTCTTTCCCTGTCTCCTCTGTCACCATCTGCTCTCTTGCACTGGCCAAGGGAGCAAGAGGAGAGAGGGGAGCTCTGAATTGCACACTGCTGGCCTGGAGACTGCCAGGTTTGCACACTGAATGTCTCTGGCATGGTGGCCATGGAACATCCTCTGTCAGTCGTGTGCTCAGCTTCAGGGCACAAACATCCTTACTTATGCTATGGAGGAAGCTTTGTCACAGGAGCCAGGCGTGAATTTTTTCTGGAATTCAAAGGTGACCTTTTGCAATGTAGCCATTGACAGTAGCCCTAGAATAGATGGATCTGTGGGGTGTTCTTTCTTTGCATAGGGTGAGATATGCAGATATATGGAAACTTTATACCTTTCTATTTCCCTACCAGTCTGTATTTTCTGAACCAACACCCAATTTTCAAGATGTTTTTTGTTCCTCTGGTCATACTTTCTAGTAACTAGGTCCTTGCTAAATACCTTATGATTTATTTGAGCGGTATCAAAAGATATGCTCATTTCCAAAGTGCTTGGAAAAGTGTCAGGTGATTTCCATTATACAACCCATCCTGTTTTGCATGAGGAGAACAGGCATTCAGGAACAGTTTATGGAAGTTACGAGATCTCAAACTGCCAAAATTACTTTCACACTTCAAAGTCTGAGTCTGCCTCCTTTCTTGGAATTTTCGGATATCCACAGGTATTCTTTTGGACTCTGCAATATTTCATGAGCTGGAACATCTTTCTCATCCATTTTCTATCTCTGAAGAGGGGGTGGATGTGTCTCATTGATTCCATGCCCCAAGAGGAGGGTATGTTATCCAGAGCTGCACACATGCACAGGGTGCACACCCCATGCAGTACCTAGCCAAGGTTTTAGCTGAAGCTGTAGATTTTCATCCCAGGATGAAAGGCTAAGTTAAGTTTCATGAAGAACTTGCAACACATTCGAATGATGTCACTGCTATTTTTCTTCCATGTGTTCAGGGACTTTGAATTGCCATAACTTGTTCTAACATTAGCAACCCTTCAAATTCCTCTCCTCTGTGCCTAAGTTCCAGCACATTAATCACCCTTCTCTTAGACATTCAAGAGAAAAAGAACATGTTTTCATTTCATTTGCTCTTTCTGATATATGTCAAAAGTGTGTTTGTGTTTAGTTTTTGGTTTGGTTTTTTTCTGGAAGAAAAGAAACCTTTTAGCTTTTATTCTTTTCTCTTACAGAAATCAGCAATGTCAAGTAAGGTTTTCCCTTTTTATGCTGACGTAGGTCCCTCATGATAAAAGTAAGATATGACTCATACATATGTTACTGCAGAAACATCTCTACACAAATAGGCTGAGGTAAAAGCACTCACTGGAAGCTTCTTTTTGTATGTGGGATGCAGTGTGTGTCCTGACTGAAAACTGGCCAAGGTGTGAGTGGGTCTTGCACAGGGCTTTAGGTGAATTTGATTTCTACTGGAGCTCTGGCTCTGGGTGCACTGCAGGCCACTCCAGGATCCACAGCACAGACATGTGACAAGAGATCCCACCCTAAACAGCTGCATCTGGCACGTAGAACCTTACAGTGAAACAGGCAGCAAAGATGTGGCATAAATGTGCCCAACTAGAGGAGCTGGAGAGGCTGGAAAGGGAGGGGTTCAATGTCTGAGAGCACTGCAGGAATTAGGAAACTCTGTGCAGCCCCTTCAGACTGCTGACGAGAGAATGACAAGCTCAGGAAAAGTTGACTAACACCAATTTGACAGAATTTGTTTTTGACAGACCATTTTGTAATTTTAATTCCTCCTGAGACTCTTTTAATAGCCTAAAATAGCTCAGTTATGATTTTACTTGTCCCTGTAGCAAGCAAGGGATCAGGATATCAATGCTGACTTCCAGAGCAGTAACAGAACACAGGGTCATCCCTGAAAAATTCTGTCCACAGGTAGATGGCTATGTGCAACTCTAGACTTGTTCTGTATCATTTTATCATGGTACAGTGATTAGAAATGTATCATAAAATATAACCCTCCAGGCTACTCATGCTAAAAGTGACTAAATAGCAATCATATCATTTTTCTCTCTGTGCATACCTAATGGGAACAGAGTACAAGTAATTATTGTACAAGGGGAAAAACATCTGTTGTGAATATGATATAGGAAAGATAAGTAGCTGAACTGTGTATCTGAGAGTGTTTCCAAGAACAATAAATGTACTATATGTATTCAGGCTTGAAATGTGTTCTATGGTAGATACATTAATTACTAAAATTGCAGCCCATGAGTGAAAAAAAGGCTTCAAAGTCCTTCTGATATTGTGGGGGGAAGCAGTGTGGAGCAGTGGGGGATCTGCCTTTTTAAAGTAAATTTGTACCTGAGTGCTTTTTGCTGGCACAAAGGCATTTTGAGATTATCTGGACTATTTACAGCTCCCTCCTCTGTATCTGCCTGATGCACGAGGGACTGGGAGGCAGGAGAGCAGGGATAACACCTTCATACCTGTCCATCCCTCAATCAGTCTGTTCCCTTTGTTTCCCCACCTCCTGGTCAAAGGGCTGTCTCCCATCCAGCACGAGCAGAGCTTTGTTCCCAAGGAAGTGCCCACTCTCCCACTTGTCAGCAAGCAAAGCTGTTCTCTGCCACTGAGTTCTGCTGGATCTGCATATTGAAGAAATTTTTGAGATTTTTTTTGAACCTCACAGTGACCATGCACTTTGAAATCTGTCACCTGAGTGTGTAAGCAGACAAGTTTCCTCACTCCTGAGGCATTACAGAATATTACTAGAGGAAAAAAGTAATCTGTCAGTATCTTGTTCCCTGGAAACCTCATGGTCAGGTGTTTAGAGAAAACAGCTGTAATGGAAAAACTGTTGGACATTTAAATGGTCATTGGAAATAACTCAGGTGTCCCTGCAGAGCTCACAAGCCTTTGCATAGATGTTCTGAGCTGAGAACTTGGTGCCAGAGGTACAATTTTCTCCCAAATTAAAATCAGTGTCAGACCTCATCTTGAATGGCAATATTAGAAGCAAATGTCAGTAAGATCTAGCTCAGCCATTCCTCCAGAGTTAAAGGACAGCTGGAGCAGCAGTGTAGGAACCTCTGTGGGGCAGCAGCAGAGCATCTTCTCAGCTGTTCACCTTTCCATCACATGCGGTTTAACTTCCTTCTTTTGAATGATGCTAAGACATAAAGAGGCCCAAATACCACACAAAATGTCAGTTTTATGTAATTATGAGATCAGTGGAAGAAAAAAAAATGACAAGAGAAAATCCAGGAGAAATATCTATTTTGTAGTCACAGAATCAAAACACAGATCTAGAACAATATTCCAGATTAAAAATGTTTTTATACCTTGCATAAAAGCATGTATACACACATAGAGTATTTCTGATGCCAAGTATGGTAGTGATGTCCATCTTTTGTGGATGCAGAGCTGGTGTCCAAAATCTAAAATGACATTGAATAAAATAAGTTTTGGAAAGGCAGAAAGAATGGCCTCAGTTAATATCTGGCTCTGAAACATAACAATGACTCTGTACTTGTCAATGAATAATTTGCATTTTTATGGTTTTTCATTGCTGGATGCATATGCAGGAACAAGATGGCCTGCAGCATGGGTTGCTTTTACTGTTGCATTCCCTGTATCCCCACTCCAAAAGAAGATTGGTGTCCATAGCAGGAAAGCATCAGGATGCTTCTTGGAATCCTGGACACTCACCTCTTTATCAATAACCACAAAATAACAAATCTACCTATGATCAAAATTCTTCTAATAATCAGTGTTAACTTCTATAGCATTTGCAAAATGGAAATTTATGTGTAAAATAAATTGGGGGGGAGAAATCTAAGTTTTTGTGGAAACAGCTTTCACAAATAATCAAATATTAAAACAGAGGAGAAAAGATTAATGAGGAGAGAAAAGGAGAAAGAGAAAATAATATATTTCTTGCAATTTTTCTTAAAGCTTTGCCATTTCAGCATATGACAGTCCATTCCTTCCTGTCCATATGTCTCAGGTATTTCCATATGAAGTTAAGTTCTTATAAAGATGCTCAGTATTTGTTCAATGATTATTCTCCTTTAAATACTGTTGTGGTTTCTGTGAACCCTCCATCCAGGTGGTATATGAATATAATACAATACTTTATTAAAGGAAAGAGCTGTAAGCAGAACTCTGAAGAGACCTTATTCATGCACAGTGGAAGAGAAGTAACAGAAAGTCAATTAGCTAGCTGTAAAAATCTCAAGGAAAGCAATTTTAGGGGATAAATCCAGAATTGAAAGACTGGAGAGGAAGCAGACTAGGACTGGATGATTAAAATTTATCAGGGAGGGTAGAGAGCAGCAGTTATGTTGCAAGAACACACACCATCACCTCCCTAATCCACTCAACTCTAATAACCACAGCCAGAAAAGGACTGTTCATGGGGGCTGCTCAAACTGCATTGAAGCAACTTGGCCAGCCCCAAAGAGACTTGGTGCAGCACCCTTCCCACCAAAGTTTCTGACAGGAAAGCAGTGGCACAGCTGAACATTGCAGTAGTGGTTTTGGAGACTGTTTCTAATGAATGCTTCATTAGAAGTGCAGCTTCAGTGGCAGAAAACCAGCAGTAGGGGATGTTTAGCCAGTGCAAGAGAGTTGGTATTTCAAACTCCAGAGAAAGAATGAATAGTGGTCTTATTTCATTTTTTTCCTCGTGAAAGATAATGCTGGATTCATTCCTACCACCAAAGGAGGTGAGGATATTTGCTGTAATAGATTACACTTATTTTTCCTTCTTCCAGGTTCTCTGGGGAAGCCAACGTGAAGCTTGCATTTTCACTTACTCTGCTGTTGACCTTAGTCTTATTTAGGCATTGCTTGGTTATTTTGTTTCTTTTAAGATACATTTCTCTTTCCCTGTCTCTAGTGTCTTGATGTACTTTTCCAAATAAGTGGCTGTGGGAACGAGCTAATAGTGAGAGTCACAGATGGACAGGCTGCACTTTAGAGTTGGCAGCTGGGGCCTGGAGACAGGAAGATAAATCTCTTTCAGACTGCTGGGTTACTGGGGAGAGTTGATTAGGGGGTCTCTGAAGTAAACACACACTGCTAGGTATCCGAGGAGAGATGAGAAGATGGTTTTGGTTGAATTGAGGGGTGTACTCAGCTGCCTGAGCCCCTGCTGTGGGCCAGTGGACAGCGTGGGGTGGCACAGAGCAGGCTGGCCATGGCACAAAGCTGCTCTGGTCACAGCCCTGCCAAAGCAAGCCATGGAATCTGAGAGTGCCAGGGAACAGAGTCAGGGACTTAAGGACTTAGGAGACAGAGACATCCTGCTTTCAAACACTCTGTCAGTTCCTGCCTGTTCACATTTATGTTTTCTTCCTTCTTGTGTGCAAGGAAAACATCCTATAAACAGGCAGAATGTCATTTAAATGTCACCACTTACTGTCCTTTTGACTTGAAAGGAAAATGAAAAGAAGGATTAGTTATACCAGGGCTAGAGGTGGGTGTCCTTTGCCTTTCCCTTCCTCTTCAGTGTCAGCAGCAGAGCCCAGAGACAGCTGTGGCTCAGGATGAGGTGTGTCTGCTCCATAGACACAGAGACACCTGCAGACATGGTCCTTGGTGACACTGGCATCCCAGGAAAGCCTGCAGATAAGCAGGACACCAATGTACTGCTCTGGTTCTTTTAATTCTGCTTCCCCCCAATGCCTAGTAGCAGGGCTCAGGAAATGTTATTTTAACCGAAGCTGAGGATTTTGGGAATATTATTGAACAGGTCAGAGTCACCATCCTAAAAAGAAATTACAGTAATTTCACAATTATAAGCCACACCATTTTGACTAAAATTTTGGTCCAAACCCAAAGCACGGCTTATAATCAGGTGCGGCTTATATATGGACAAAGAACGAAAAGTTGCTGTTTTAGTTTGGAGGACAAGTGTCTGCTGAGAAAGGCAGGAACTTCTCTTTGAAATGGAGAATGTAAACCCCCTCCATCCAAATTATTATAATTTTGAAATCAAGAGGCTTTCAGTCAAAGATATGGGAATTAGGAATAAGAGTTCTTTTCTAGGGAAATTAAAATAGAAATACAGTGCTACAAAGAAACAAACTCCAAACCCTGACAAAGTCAGAGTACAACCTGACACCCTGTCAGGCAGGGTGTTGGCAGCAGTCCCATTCCATGGTGGCTGCATCCTCCTGCAGTGACAGATATGGCTCAGCTGGAGCAGTGCTCCTGTACAAGGTGCAGTTTCCCTCTGGAGCTCCAGTGGTGATGTGGAGAAATCCGGTTTTCCTCTGGAGTCCAGTGGAGAAAGGGGCTCCCTTAGTGTCCCAAAACCTCTGTTTTTATCTTGGTAAGAAATGTTGGGCTCTTCCCCCTGGCTGGAGCAACTTCCAATGGGATGCAGTAATTTTATCAGTCCCACAGTGGGACTCAATGGCCATTAGCAGAAAATGACTCTCTGGAGGAAGGATGGGTTGTGAAAAGATAAAGAACAATGCCCTGCCTGGTTTCAATGGATGGCCCATTAGCAGAATATCTCCCATTGAGATAAGGATCACTGCCCCCACCCTCAACAGATGGTGATAGAATAGATACCTTTTATCACACTCTGTATTGTAATGTGCGGCTTATAATTGTGAAATTACTGTAAATAATTTACCCTCAAGCTTTACAGAAGTCGGCCAACATACAAAACCTCATATTTTCAGAGCACACGAGGATATGTTTCTGTTCTTTAATGGTGTTTTATATGTCGCTTACAAACTGCCATTTTCAGAAACATCATATATGTTCCTTGGTAGTTGTTGTAATCAAGCAGTTTCTAACCTTCTTTCAGGAAGATAGAAGACTGGGAATCACTGGTACAGATACTCAGTTTTTCTTTTCTATGAATAAGTCATGGCACTACAAGGGGGTATGATGGGAATGCTTTTAACAGAGCTGTGTCTCTTCTACAGCATTGTTATGCAATGAGGGAAGTCAGAAAATACCTACTTAGTATATGCATCATTGTGCTAATCCTTGCTTGTTTCCCACATGATGGTCACTTGTGATGTTTCACTATGAAAAATAAAAAAAAAAGCAAAGCAGGAAGATTTTTCTTCTGAAGTTTTAAAATATAATTTGCATTGTCACAAGCCTTCCACTGTGAACATATATTGTGGATTGAACTGCATTTTCCTCCCTCCTGTTCAGCTCCAATTTCCTTGCTTTAAAGTTCCCTGTTTCTCCCAACAGCAGCATGATCCATGGCCATACACAAGGGTTGGCCATTTCTATCTTTTCCTTGCCTGCATTAGTACTGACAGGCACATGCCTATTTAAAAAAAAAGGCACCTGGTATTTTTAAGCTGTGTCAAATCCTGCAGCCATTCTTAGTGACTTTCTTGGGGCACAGGAAAGCAAAGGGAAAAGTTTAACTCGGGGAAGTGACCACTCCTGTTTCTGAGTCTCACAGTGAGTGTTAGTGCTTTGTTTTTCTTCCACAAAAAGAGGCAGAAGGTTGGATTTATTTGGTATTTTTCCCTGGCACATAATTAAACCCTTAAATCAATAAAAAGGAGAAATAAAGATAAATTAAACTGAAAGAAAAGATAGATATGTAAGGCTAAAATAAATTCTTCATTTTGTTTCTGTGTTGGAGTTTGGTCAGACTTTGGCCTGAGCAGAAGAAATGCCAAGGAAGTTTGGACATGGAAAGACACCTAGGACAGACACCATGTGGTCTTCTGGCAATCTCCTGAGGGATGTGCCCTCTCTGCAGGCTGAGATCCATATAAATGCATTTAATAAGTACCATTTGTTGTTTCTAAAACACAGAACACAATCAGTCCTGCCAGGGATCTGTAGTCCATGATCAGAGATAAATTTCTGTATTATTATTAGTTAAGCTTACTTCAGTATCAGCTGAATATGCACAGCTTGTTAAAACAATTTTCATGTTCTAAAAGTAGATTAATTTTAGAGGGTTATCCCTTCAAAATCCCTTTGCTACCTTTTCAGAGTTAGAGTTATCCTTCTAAGGATAAAAGGATAGCAAAGACTCGTGCCTGTCAAACATCCAAAAGAGAAAATTAGTACATATGGATTTATTGACTCCATTTCACTGATAAAACCTGCTTTTGTGAGCAGCAGTTGTCTCAGCCCCTTGCTAGTGATTGGTATGTCATGTCCTGCTGACAATTCCAACCCTGGGACTCCTGAAGACCTCACCAGATCTTTGCTTTTGGCACAAGAATTTAATCTATTATTTCTGTACAACTTCCAGGAAAATTATGATAATTCAAACTCTCTTTGGTCCCTATGTGTAAACTTAGAAATTATCATTTTAATATAGGTCGATTTTGAAGTTGCTGGAATCTTCAAATATAACATTTTTAGTTTTTGGTTTTTATAGATTCACACCAGTAACCTTTCTTATTTATTCCTGGAAGGTTGCATTGGCAAAAATAGAGGGTGAGCTGAGATTTGAAGAAAAATCCAGAAGATGAGTGCAGTCTTGAGAGACAAAGCGTGGAATAATCTGAGTGTGGTTTTAGGTCTCTTCACACATCTCACAAAAGTTAATAGAAAGGTACTGCCATTGTAACCCACATAACACAAGTGTTTTCCAAAGATAAGGGAAGACTCTGGTAGTCTCAGAAAGTTTTTTTTAAGATAATGCCAACTTCCTCCAAGAGTGCATTGGTGCATGAGCCTGGCTATAGGCTAAGGACAGTTACGTAGAAATGTCAGGTTACTGCAAACAAGAATTTAAAGTTTATTTTCAATGTGTATTTATGCCATACTTCTTTAAAAAAACCCAATAACTTTGTATTTTAATACTAGGCTTTTCATTCTCAGTAATTCAAATATTTAATGCCCTAGCAAATTTTAGTTTGCTTTTTAATAGCATAAACTACATAACATGCATAGTATAAGGGAAAATAGTTTTTACTCTCAGAGACACAGTTTAAAATGTTTTCATGTACACTTTTCAGGGAAATATGAATTGCACAAAATATAAATTTCCCTGATTACAACTCAGAACTCATCTAAACCCTTAAAGGGAGGGGAAGGTACACAGAGCAAATGTTGCACTCTGTACTGAACCTTAAATCAGACTAAGTGTTTGCAAGTGTTTGTGTTTGCATTGGCTTTCATGAACCTGAGGCCACATTTATCACTCCAGCTCTTTTAGGATGGTCCTAATGCCCGATTGCACCATATTTAGAAGGAGGCAATACATTTCTAATAAGCAGCCTCTGAATAAGGACTGAGAGCAAAACAGCTGCTTGTCCACTTTGGGGAAGGCTGGGTCCCAGCCGGAGCTGGAAGGAAGGTGTGGTGTTTCTGAGCATGGGAAATGGCTGCAGCAGACTTTGCTCATCGCTCCCACCTGACCCCCATGCACTGAGGGGCTGGCACTGGTTGTCACGCACCTTCTGAACCAGTGACACGTGCTGTGTTCGTCATCAGGAAACAGCTCTAAGTCACACAAGGGGTTTGCTTTTGTTGTTATTTTGGGTTTGAGCTGCCAGTGGAGGAAATGCAGACCACTCAAAGGTGCACACTTAGTTCCAAATGCTTTTTGTTACAGTGACCCTTAAAGTTGCACATTCCCTTCTTCAGTGCTGACAAAATACAATTAAAGAGTTGCAAATGGAAACCTAGCTGAAGATCTTTTCCTTTTGGTATCTGTTCAGGATTTCCACTGGTGCCAAATAAAATTATATCTATCCCATATCTAAAGCAGGCTGCACAGGCTAACTAATAATTATACTTTTTATAAAGGAAGGCAAACTTCTGAGAAATCTGTGGGTTTTCCCCCATTATTTCTTTCCATATCTTTTGTCAAAGTGCACTGGATTCTTCATGAAACAAATGTTCCTTTCTTCATTAGTGCTCATGCTTGGCTAGAAAAGCCATCCCTGGCAGGTGTGTGAGTCTGGGTTGTGTGATGATTAGCAGGAGGGTAATGAATCAGCTTGGGCTTTACACCAGTGGGATAAATCACGGGCTCCAGCTGAATGTAAATAGTGTGTTGTTCTGTTTTATAGCATTCTACCAAAACCCTGTGCTTAGCAAAGAAAGAGATTTTAGTAATCTCCAAAAAGTAGGGGTGGGAAAACTTAATGTTGCTTTGCTTTCAACAAAGTCTGAAAACTATTTTCACCAGATAAGTTTTGTAAAACCCCTTCTTGGTTCATGATCTTTTTCACTTCTAAATATGAATGCTATGTAAAGCTCTTTTTATATGGTGAAAAAGCATTTACTTTTTCTCCTAGACTTCATAAGGGAATAGTGTAAAAACAAACCCAAATCAAACCTTTATATTTTCATAAAAGCTAGATTAAATTAAAGCTTCAAAAGTTTCAAGTTCTGCTCAGAAATTCTGATTTTTGTTTACATTGCCTCTTTGTTACCTTGGAAACACTACTCCATGCAGAATAGCACAGTGGAAATGTGGGTCCCAATTGCAGTTCTTAAATTTCTCCTTTGCAAAACATCTCCCAGAACTTGCAGATGTAGAGGGAAATTTTTACCAATGAGTATTTTAGTCTTTTTCTCCAAGTTTAGTGTTTCCTTTTGTTAATATTTCTTGCTAACAAAAGAGAAAAAATGACCTTGAAATGTACATGTACATCTTGCTCCACAGTCACCTTCCTGTAATATCACAAAAACCTCTGCTCATAAGGCAACAAACTGCACTACATGAGCAATACAGGCTCTTGTTGCTGATGCTGAAGTGTTAGGTCTTTCCTGAGACACTGATGTAAGAGAATAGAGAGAGAGACACATATTTCAGCAAAGCAATAATTCAGCCCAAAATTTTAATATAAAGAACACCAAGGCAGTATCCTGTTATCTGAATTTTAATGACTGTATCTTTTTTATCCTGTCAGTTGTAGCAAGGATGTGAGAGGTTTCATGAAACATTAATGGCTCTAACTGCAGTCCTCTCCATTTCCCTTTTTCTCTCTTTTTTTGTTCTCCTGATGTGATGTAAAATATGAATTTGTGCAGTGGAACTGCTTTCTGCACAGGGCTGTATTGCTTGCTTGATCTTGCAGCAGTTTGGTTCCTGGTTGGGCTGGGAGCTTCCACACAGGCTGTCTAGGGAGAGGGAGAGGGCTGGAGGTGCGGGGAGAGGAAGATCTTGCTGATGACAGATCATAAACCATTTTAAATACAGTCCTTTTTTCAGGGACTTTCAAATAAAGGGCCAGCTGGGTGTTCTGCAGTAGCCTCAGTCTCATCTGCAGACTGATGATTGCTGGCTGGAGGAGCTATTCAGAAGGCAAAAAGCCACAGGGAAGATCAGATCCTCTCCCCTCCTCAACCCCCAAGGAAAGGACTGAGAATGGGGCAGAGAGGGACTAAACCTGAGCAGTGTCCAGGGCTCATTGGGTGCAAGGGCACACCAAAGCCTGTGGGCACTGCTCTACATGCCATGCATGCACTGGGGATCCTGGGCCAAGTCCTGAAGGACACAGAATTCCTGCCAGCCAGTCTCCAAGACCTAAAACCCATGCAAAGAGTTGTTGCCATGTGACTAAGTGCTCTCACATTATAAATTCCAGGGGAGCATTGTAGGAAAATAGAGAGTTCCCAAGCCAAGTGAAGAAACCTAGAGGCAAACAAGCAGAGCTTAACACAGGTGCCGAGGCCAGGCGTGTTTGGAATCCAGTATGTGAGGTGCTGCAAAAAGCAAATTCAGCACTGTGATGCACAAGATGCATAATAGGAAATGCTCCTGTTTATTCAGAGGAAGCCTGTTACAACATAAATATACATTGTGTGGTGCCATAATATAGTGACTACAACGTGGCAACAGCAGATGTGAGCCCTGATGTGTTTATTTTCATCCTAAGACAGTATGATACCAATGTGTTTAGTGAGAGGGTGACACCACACCACTGTGACATGTGTCATGCTGTCTGCCATTCCCTGGGACTGGGATATTTGCTAGCAGATGTTCTGCCCTCCATGAACATCATCCTGAGAAACAAACCCACAGGCTTTGGGGAGCACAGAGACCAACAGAGGTTGTCTCTGTGCCTCTGTTCTCTCCTTACCTCCCCATTCCTCAGGCAGCTCCATGAGTTGGGAACAGCCTGACCTCCAACACTTTCCCTGTTGTTGCCTCTGCAAAATAGATGGCAAAAATGTGGCTTCCTCTTCCAGAAGCTCGAGAACAGTTTTCCTCACTCTGTTGGGAGTTTGTGTCTGTCTGGAGGCGCAGGAAGAACAGGGGATATCAGGGATATGCTGAGTGAGGCTGAGGCCTTCTAGAATAAGTATATTTTAATTAAAGCAGAGGTGTGTGTGGAAAGGTGAACAGAGAAGCATTAGCTGCTTTGTTTTGTGCTTCAATAAGCATTATTTCAGTTTTCTGTGATTTTCTGTTCTGGGAGCTGTGCGGAAGGTTGGAAGGGTGCACTGGGTCTGTGAGTGTATGATGGCCTGTGAGAAAGAGCCTGGGACTTTGTACAGTAAATAAAACAGTATTTAATAACAGCACTGGTCTTTCAGCCCTGAGTTTGGTTAGCATGGGCACCATGAACAGCTGGAGAAACAAATGGTGTGGCAATGCAGTGTGTGCTGTTCAGCCACGGACCAGTGGAGTGCTGCCCTTCACAGAGCCAAACTGATAAACGCAGGTGTTAACAGGTCTGGTGCATATTTAGATTTCATCCATTAAAATGATCTATTTTGGAAGAAGCTTGCAAATTAATAATCAAGTTACATTCTCTGTGGAACAGACTTGTCTGCTAATACACTGCAGAGCTTTGATAAAAAGAACTGCGGAAAAAGTAAGGCCCAAAGAAAGTCGATGTGAAATAAAATTCAGTTCTGACTCTGACTATGCTAATTAAGAGCTCACACATTTCACCATGATTAACTGAGACACAGTGGTGGAGCTCAATATACGTGGGAGTTCATTTAGTTGTCTGTAGTTCTACGTTTTCATTTAACAAATGCTTCTTGATTTAAATGGAAATCTCTAATTGCAAAATGATCCCTGATTCAGCATGTCACAACAAATACATACATTCTGTTACAACAAGAAAACTTTGCCTGTTTATATTATTTTCACTATTGTCCCAGGCTTTCTTAATCTTCCACTTTCCTTCATTCAGCATACAGTTCACAGTAGGTCTGTCTGAAACAAAACAACAACAAAATGGGATGCCTATTATCAATGAATCAGTGGCATTTACAAATGGGATTTAAAACAATCTGCTGTAATAATAGTGGATGGTTTGTTTGAAATCTGAGTTTTCTTCCTGACAGAATCAGGAAAGGTTTTGATGGAAAACTAAAAAGGTGACATTTTGTGCTAGTTGACATCAATATGTTTCCCTGGACTCTAGAGAGATTCTCCTTATTGCAGAGTCAGGGCCAAAATTAGGAGATTAAGGGTTTATATGACAGGCAATTAATAGAAGGATGTTTGTGGGAGGAATGCCTGTTTTTTCTAGGATAAAAAATGGGGGGAGAATATGAAGGAAAGAAAGGGTAAAACAGAAAAAGCCAGATAAAAGGAAGGGAAAAATCCCCTGAAATGGAGTAGGCCAGTCTGAGAATTCCCATGCACTGCTGTTTTGAGGAGGAGACTGGATTTGCATGCAGTGGAATGAACAGTAGAGGCATCCTGTGCCTGGCTTGGTCTGTCCCCACCAGTGCAGCAGCAGAAATCCCTGCCTTCAACATTAATCTGGATTCACTGAAAGCAGTGCACACAGGGGAAATGCTTCTGTTGCTGTAATATTCTTTGGGAAAACAGGAAGCACTTGTAATGGAAAATGTGCAATATGAGTGATAAACAGGGTCACCGAGGTCCAGTCCTGCAGAAAAATGACCTTCATTTGTTTCCTAAGTATGAAGCAGGAGGGAGATAATATTTCCTCTGTGTCAAAGCTGATTGTTCTAGAAGTAATGTGAAAACCCTAAAGTTGGGGAAACACATTAAAAGTAAGGACATGGTAGCCAAAGAAGAGAACACAGACTAAGACAATACCTCCTGTCCCATTTATTAAATGCTATTTATGGTTTCAGCTAAGAATATACATCCAGGGCCTGAACATATATAGAAAATCACAGTACACTATAAAAGGGTTCTCTGATCCTATACAGGACTTTATTAATAACTGGCAGCTTTATCACAATATACATTAATTACATGTAGAGCTACATTTGCATAACGCCACAGCTGTCCTTTAAAGCACAAACACTCAGCTGTTTGGTAGATCTAAGCATTTTGTCTGGATTTCGGAAAATGTGCCTGTTAGAAGATTTAACTAGACCATGAAATAAGACGATTTCCCTGCTATTTTTGCCCATGTAATTCATTCAGCACAGGTGATGAGGAGATACCAGGCACCAAAGGAGTTATATTCTTATTGTCCTGTGGTTGCTGGGCAGTCTGTTTTCTCCACTTGGCATTAAATTCACTGCAAAGGTACTACCCAATGTGGTATATTCAGAATGTTCAACCAATGTAGGGAATTTTAGGGGTTTCTTTTTCATTGGGGTTTTTTTTCATAATTTTTCTTTTGCCAAATATCAAGTCCTCAAACAGGAAAATTATGACATATATATGTATATATAATTCCAATCTCATAGTGATGAAAGTTTCTTTGTCATTATTGCATAAACCTGTGAATTAATGTCCTTCCAGATGTGTAATATTTTAAATAACAGCTGGCTGTGGAGGAAGGAAGTGTCATTTGCCTCAGGACAGACAGACAGAGCAGAGATGTAGGTCTGCCCACTATGAACCATTCCGAAGCTCCTTTTAGATGCTGTGGGGTGCCACATCCTGCATCTGTCACACTGCTCTGCAGCTGGGCTTGCTTCCCAGGTCATTGCCATCACTTTATGTCTGTGTGGTGGAGCTCCTACTTCTTCCTGAGTTAGTGTGCAGAAATGTTGACTTTTCAGAAATTCCTGGCATGTGAATAAGTGCAAGAGTAGCAAGAAAAACAGCAAGTTTTGAATACATTCGTTGTTTCCAACTCAGCTGCTGAGTATGCAATGCTGTTGTTTCTGACATACTGCTGTCTTGCATAATACTGTTGTATTTTTCTTTTCTTTGCACTACATTATTGTGCTTATGGAGTAACTGGAGCCTCTTTCACCATTGCACAGAGCTGAGCATTAGCTTTCAGAGAAGTTTTGAGTATGTTTGGGGATCTATCATCTTCATGTAGCTACTGTTCTCTGTAACAAATTTGTGTTAAGTACTTGCCCTTAAGTGTTTCCATTGCTGGAGATCCAATTTCCAGAAAGTCATCTGTCCATTAAATACTAGTTGCACAGTTTTTTGGTCTCATATCCTTGTTCAATTTCCAGTGAGAAACTAACTTCAGCTGAGATTCCTCCAGGTATAAATCAGTGTAATAGAAGGCAGAATTTGTCCCTTCCCTTTTCAGCCAAATTGTGTGCTTTCAGTGTCTGGAAAACTATAATCTTCTCTCTTTCTGATCTTGCTTGATGCTTTCCAGAATCCCCTGAAATTTACTATAAAGATTAAATAATCCACTTTACTTGCTGTCTAGGTGGTGTAATACCACATCTTTAAATACTTGCACTGCTGTCCAGCTTGCTATTTCAACAATTTGCTGTTTAAATACTCCTTCTGCAGGTGAAATATCTTTAAAACTGTCACTTAAAAAACGCATGTAGGGATAGGTGATCTCCTCACCTTTGCTCCTGTTTGTCTCTTGCCTTTCATTTTTGCTTTCTAAGCAATGTGCTTTTCTGTCCAACCTTTGCACATTATTCATCCTTCTCACCTCATTTTCAAGACCTTGTCCTGAGTTTGGAATTCTCCCTTGGACCAGAACAGTCTGCCACTACTTTCTCCTCTAAGACCATCAGTATTTAGTGACCATGTTTCCACTGTTGATCACAAGTTCAAAGCTTTTTGTCCAACTTGCCTATCTCATATTAACCTGAAAATCTAACTATTAAATGTCAGCTTCCTTTTGAGTCAGCTGGTAGAAACTGATCTAATGGGCTGGAACTGGGAAAGTATGGTGGCCTGGGCACGTGCATTGTATTCCTTTGTGCTAATCCAAACGGAATGGGATGAATACAGAACTCCTGAAAGTGAGATATGATTTGGGTCCCAAGTAAACTGTGCTCCAGGGGTGTTCCACATCAGAATGTGGAATATTCCATGCTCCCCTCCCTGGGGCTGTCTGGCACTGCAAACAGGCAGCAGTTGTATGTCTGAATTTATGCCAGAAGTAGGTTAACTGCAAGGAGAGACGAGATCAGCACCAGTTAATCCCTGGTCCTGAAACAGCAGCTCTTACTTTCTTAAAGTGAAAATTTGCTGTGCATAAGATGCAATCTCTGTTTTAAAGATGGTATTTATGTTGAATATAAGTGATGATAAGCCTTGTGAATATATGGCAGAGTGCCAAGGTGACACCAGCCTGTTCTTGCTCTGGGAATCAGGAGGGCTGGCAGAATGCAGGGCAGGGCAGATATTTGCTCTTGTCGTATACACAAGAGCCACCCAATACTGTTCCTCGTATTCTCATTTACTAATGCCTTTCCTACAGTGAATGGAAATGACTCTGCCTTTCTCACCAAGTAACCAGGTATGCAAACATGTCCCTGGACAAACCAAGCAAACAAAAATTGAAATACTGATGGAATCCATGTAATGATGCAACACAGTCAAATAATGAAACCATATGGATTCCTGAGTTTGCCTAATACTCACCCAACTTTCACAGATGTTTACAGCAGGAAAGTTACCTTGATCTGGGTTCAGATTAGGGTTTAGGTTCCCCCACCTTATGAATTTTCTCATTTCAGTGAAAGCTATTGGAGAAGATCAGACATTTTTTAATTCGATTTTTACTAAAGGTTTTGGGGTGCAGAAAAATAACCTGTAACCACTTCTGCCCAATTCTTTATTATTTCAGTCATTTAAGCAGCTATTCTTAGGTTCAAGCAAACAAAGCTTTCCTGTTTTCCATAGTTGCATAATTAATCTGTAAGAACTTTGACATTTCAAAGAATGCACTGTTCCGAGCCTTTGCTGCTATCTGCATATTTCTCTCTAGATTTCTGGCCTGATATTTACACTTAATGAATGAACATGAACTCAGACTCTTGAGGTCTGATCAGGTTTTTTTGTGACTGACTAAGCCACAGAGGACAAACTTTTAGGTATTGTTTCCTTTGTTAATATCTAGTCTGCTCCAAATTGCAGCAGTGAAAGATTTGCTGGATCCCTTAGAAGTTGTGAACATTTCAGGATTTGGGCCTCTTGGCTGCAATAGCAGCAGGAAAATTTCCATTCTGGTATTGTCTGCTATGCTTCAAACTGGTGTAAATTTTGTTGCAGCACAAAATTTTGTAGCCTTTTGAGGACCATGGGTGAAAGAACAAAGAGACAAAGCTGAGCATTTCTAGGCTTACAGTGAATGAAATCACAGTTAGGCCATTGGTTGTACATCTCACAATGTGTGGTTTTACTGGCAGATGACTGAGAAATTGAGAAATTCACTTTTGATGACCTCTCCTGGTTTTTTTTCATGATAGTGTGAAAAACCAGTACTGCTACCCCAAGGTACGTGGTACAAAAATAATCACATTCTCCCAGTCTGCTGAAAGTGCAAAGAAAAAAAATGAGTGTAGTCTTTTTTCTTTCTTTCTTTCTCCTTCCTTCCTTCCTTCCTTCCTTTTTTAATATTCTGCTATGCTAAAGGAAATTGTCTACATGTCTCTCTGAAGAGCAGTTGTTCAAGAACACTGCCCACTGGAAAACTGCAGAGTTGCCCTGTGCCCCATGACATTCAGTCCCCAGGTACCCACTGGGAAAGAAGATACTGTGTAAATCAGGGCAAGGATCCAACAAGACATCACCTGGACTGCAAAACCTTGGGTAGTAATTATATAAAATCCCGGGTATTAATTATATAAGATATTGCACTTCCTGGTTAAACTTGGGTTCAGCATGCGTAGCTGAAGAAGGTAAATTACCTCAGTATTTATTGATCTATTTGTTTAGGCAGCACTACTTCCCTCACAGTACACCTCCTGGATCTCTGATATGGCTGTTTTCCACTCAGAATAAAAACAATAGCCTCGTTGAGGTTGTTCCTGTACCTGCGGGTCTGCAAGGAACAGAGGTGATTGACACTAACTTCAGTGATATTTGGACCTAGCACAGGGAAGAGCTGCAGGAAATCCCTGGAATGCCAGGCTTTAACATGCAGGGTAGTACTGGCTGGTGATCAACTAATGGTGAGGTGCAGACTGTACTTGTTAGAGGAAATACTTTCTTCATGGCAGAAAAATTCCCTTTGGACACTTAGCAAATCATCCCTAGGAGACTTCACTGCAGCTACAAGCACCATCTCCCATCTGGCCACCTGTGGGCTCTGCTCTGTCCTGCTGCATCCCTGAAGTTTTCTGTGGCACCACACCAGCTCAGCTGCTGGCATGAGCAGAAGGGAGCTGCTCAGCAGCAGCTGGCAAGGGCATCCCAGCAGCCCAGATCTAACCAGACATGAAGCCCACTGATCCAGAAAGTGCTGGCATTTCAAGGTTAAGTGCACAATCTGGAGATGTTGTGTGTTCACAGAGTGTGTACCTAATATGTATTTAGCTATACTAAATACATACAACTTTTCTTCAGTAAGTAATGCTGCATGGATGGAGTACTGAAAATGGTATTTATGGATAAGAAGCAATGGTTAAGTGTTTGACAATAAGCCTCTGTGTGTGTGTGTGTGTAGGTGCTGGTGTTGAATTATCAGTGAAAACAGTCCTTTAACAAATATGTGAGTGTATTTCATTGAGATCACGTGTGATTTCATACCCTGGTAGCTCCACAAAAGGCAATGTGGTGTGTATGCTACTAGAATAAAACCAAAACATTACACTTAATCTACTTGTAAAATCGGGGGGAAAATGCTAACTTGTTCTCTTTGGTCTCAGTACGTGAAAACCTTCTGTCTGTCCTGTAAAGGCCTACACACAGACTCTTCCAGGGCACAAAAACTGGAATTAAAAATGGGAAGAAACTATTGTGGAACACAAAACTGCCCATGTTGCATTTCTGAATATATCTTCATCTTTGGCTATGAGGGCAACTCTCAGGAGTGGTTCAGTTTTGGGTTTGTCAGTCTTCTGGGAAGAAATTGTCACCATCTGCAAAGGCAGCAAAAAGTCTTATGGAATATTTAAAAGAGTATGTTTTTGTTTTACTATATAACTCTGATAAAATCATGTTCTTATTAGCATACAGCAGGTTTTGTAGGTAGGAGGTGACATCATAAAACCTTTCCATGAGAATTAGGTGAAGGTATTTGGTAGAATCAGTAATTCATTATTAAATAAAATAAAGAATAATTCACTTTTGATCATTTAATCAACAATCTGTTTTTCAGGGATTTTTTGAGTAAAATAGATGAAATCTTACATCTGGATGTTTTCAAAACATCATTAGATCTGCTTTTATTTTTTTTCCTTCTATCATCTTAGAACATGCACAGGCTAATCATGAGCAAGATGCACACAAGAGATAAATTCAGTCAAAAAGGGTTATCAGCTGGTCACTGCTAAATTTGGATTGCACTAAAATGGAAGTTCTTCAAGTATATCACGATTTTGTTGTTATTCATAAAGCAGTGAAGTAGTAGAGTGTCCAGTGCAAAAGCTTTGCTTTACCCCTGTGCAACTGAGCTAAGAATTCTGAATGAAAACTCTTGTGCAGTCACACTAGCAACTTTTTTCACATGCTGAAACAGAGGTCTAATAAAATTATCATTAAACATGCCATTATATTTGCAACACAGACATTCATTTTTGTAGTCTTTTAGAGAGCTTATAAGAAGTAAACTTAGGAAACTCCTTATTCTTTACTTTCCTTCTTAATCTATCGCATGTAATAATTTTTCTCCCGACAATAGACTGTAATTTTGTTATGCTGCAGAAATTTCTGTATGCATAATTCTCTAATAGCACCATGTGGGATAGAGGGGAATGATCCCTCAGGTCTCTGCCCCAAAGAACACACAACATAAAGAGCATGAGAAAATGGACAGAAGCAGGATGGGAGGATCAGCATTGTAAGGGCAATTAGATTTCCTGACCAGGAAAATACCAGTATTTCAGATTGTCTTTCAAATTTTAAAGGATCTCACTTGACTTAAAAGAAATTACCAAAAATTGCTAAGAAATGTGAAAATATTTAATTTCTTAGCATTTTAAATGCAAAGAAACAACAAAAAAAAATCTCCGTATCATAAATTGGGTTAGGCTGGGGATATAGTTTATGGAAATATTTCCAGTTCACTTTGTTCAAAATTCCCATGAGCATCAGCTCACTCTCAAGTATCAGCATTGCCATGTTTTAATACCCAATCTGCTTTTCTGGCTAAGATTTTTTAGACAACTTGCACATATAAATTTCAATCAGCATTCTCTACAGGACTTTTAAAAAATACTACTGAGATCAATTTAAAATAACATTTCCAATGAAATTTTAAGCTTCTGACAATTATTTTCAAAAAGTACTTCCCATATACAATTATGTTATTAAATTGTTGTCCATATCACAAAAGGGAAGACAACAAAATTGCTGTTAAATGAAAATATAGAACAATTTTGTACTCATTTAAGGACAGGATTGCAGAAATGGGATCATGATATGACACATCACTTTTAATTTCTACAAAAATGTACCTACTGTATATTTTGGTTTATGTGCTTCCTAAGCTTTGAAATTCTTCGGGCTGGCTTTGTCTCCAGAAATGCAGAAGTTAGGATAATTGAAACAGAAATG
Organism: Catharus ustulatus; assembly: GCF_009819885.2. Taxonomy (NCBI): domain Eukaryota; kingdom Metazoa; phylum Chordata; class Aves; order Passeriformes; family Turdidae; genus Catharus; species Catharus ustulatus. Next base: position 28,346,250 of record NC_046228.1, on the reverse strand, counting down.
GGGAGAAGTGTGTGGGAGGTGGCTGTAAAGAAGGGATACACCCTAACACCCCCCAGCACAAATAGATCATTGGGAAGATCTATTATAAATGACTTTGCTCTCCCTTTTTAGTTCCTTATTTTGCTGCCATCCTCCATCGATCTCCCAATCCTCCAGCTGCCAGACAGTTACACCCTACTCTTAAAAAAAGCTTTTACATCTCTCCTCTGGCCTTCCCCAGCAGTCACAACCACCTTGTACAAGTGACCCTGCTGCAGAGCTTGTGACATGTGCCTGAATAACGTGCCAGGGTTGAACTCACACTTTGGCTGAGTGGTGCTGCTGAGGTGATGCTGCCTTGCAGGAGATGAGGCTGGGGGTTTCTGAGCAGCTGATAGAAGCTTCCCAGAGGCAGAATAGAATACTGATGGGATTCTGGGGTTAATTAACCCCACATAATGAGGTTAATTAACAGGGTAGCAGTTAGAAATAGAATAAGAAAGGATACTGATGGCTTACCATGATCTTGTATTGTGTCAGAGACATCTCTGCATGTCAGGAGATAGGATTGCAATGCAGTAACTCATTTATGGTCCCCTCTCATCACTAGAAAATAACTGTTTGATTAGTTTGAGTGGTGAGGATTCATCGGGGTGACAGTGATTACCAGATAAGTAGGAAAGGAAGGAGTGAGAACAGCAGAACTAGAAGTCCTCACAAAGAAAATTTTAGGAAATGGTTAATAACTTGGTTTTCTGAGGTAATTTTGGAGATTGAAGTGTACAAAATACTAAACCAAACAAAAAAATCCCAGAAGTTGTTCTGAAGGATTGGGCTGGAAGAAAATCAGTGACTTCTTTGACAAAAGGGAGAGAGAAACTGAACAATAGTAAGAAGTACCATGGATCAATCAGGAGTTTAGAAAAAACTGGGCAATGATGCAAAAAAATAAATAAGGTAAAAATGAACCAAGTATAAATAAGACACAAGGTTAAGGATGATTGGCATGGATATATTGAAAGAAAGCTGGAAAAGCTGAGGCCCAAAATTAATTAGCAGAACATAAAAACTGAGTAAAGAGCTGGCATCCTCACAGAAGAGATCTCAGTGCAGGAACAGCAGACAGCCCAGAGCAGGGAAGGACTGAGATGAAGAACCTGTAGGACTGAAGTGAGGATTTTCATCAGTCTGAGGAAGGACTCCTTGCCCCTTGATGTAGTCAAACATCCCCACTGAAAAGAGCAACTCCATAGCCTTGCTGGCCTGGAGATCCAGTTTTGCTCACCAGGTGCTACTAAGCAGGTCTGTGTGCAGCAGCCAAATTTCCTCTGCCTTGGGCCCTCTCCTCCAGCCAAACACCATTTTTCACAACAACAGTGAAGCGTTTGAGAGTTCTTTTCTTTCAAACATGATCTAAATTGTTTTCCAGGTTTGGGGGCTGAGTGTCTGCCAGCAGTTTTGCATAAGCATTATCTCTTTAGGATAAAAAAAAGAATTGGGAAAATTATAAATCTTAGTTGTAAAAAAAATACAAGAAAAAACAATTTAGTAAATTTCTTCACACCAGAGGAATGAATGCAGAGAAGCCTGCTCTAATCTTCTATCTCATCAAAACAGTACCTAGATCAGCTATGATGTGTTTTTCCAATATCTTCATTTGAACTGTGGGAAAATCTTCAGTAAACCCCTATTTGTGGTTTATTTTGGTTCTGACAGCCAAGAGACTTATCCAGCAAAAAGTGGTTTAAGTAAAAATGCAAATATGCAATCCAGCTCTCAGGCTTAATAGATTGCAGTACTTCCAGTGAAATCAGCATGATTTCTAAAATCTGAGGGCAAATTGCACTTCCTTGTTTGTGCCAAAGACATGGCTTTATACAGTGCTCTGTGAGGTCTAAGGAAGTCTCAGGTAGTGTTGTCCTGCATGGCTGAGAGTGTGAGGCCAGCACACATCTTCCTGGAGAGGTTTCAGCTTGGAGCTTGTGTTTTGCAAGGAGACAATTGCCACTTCTCAACTGCTGCTAATAGACATGTGTGATCTGAAAGAGACCCAGAGCTGCTAGTGCCCAGTAATATCAGGCTTTTTTTCTCTGCTAGTAAAAACAGTTATTCTCACAATAAGATGCAGTGCTTGCCAAAGGAATAAAAAATGGCAGTTTTTACCTTAATAGGAGCAATTTGAGAAACTGGAGTCATTTTAGGAACACACTTCAACACGGCTGGAAATGCATTAAAGGTGTTGGTGTCTGACTTTGTTGAAAACGAGGGCTGGCAATAGAAGGAGCCAAGTTGAAAGTGAGTGGTGCACAAAAGGAGCTCGAGCACACCAGCACCAGCAAACCTTGAGCAGGGTCTGAACAATTGCTTCAGTCTGAGCAAGGAGACTTTAGGGTAGTGCTGCATTTGTCCTTTATAAAAATTGATTTTTAATAAATATGACTTCAAAGATTCATTCACGTCGACTCGTATGTGTATCTTTGCCATTTCCATCCAGATCTGTCATTCCATTTAAGTAAATATTGTTTGCAGTAGTGCTTGTGTGACAGCCCTGGTGAGCCAATGGCAGCAAAGGGCTGGGACTGGGTTGATGCTTATCTGTAAATTATTGGAGTCATATCTGGCAGAAAATGACATTTTAGTGGTTGCAGAGAAGATGAGCTAGTGTCCTGGAGATACCATTAAGACTACTGGGAATGTATTGTGGAGTATCAGTACACTTTCCCTACAGAGAGAGAGTCTGGTACTGCAGTAATCTCAGCAACAAGCACAAAGAGTGAATGGCATATCTGGAAATGGTGGTTTCTTTGTCTCCAGCACAGGCACTTCCTAAGCAGTAGCTTTGAGTCCCTTTTCATTGTCCTTGTCAGGAAATGGAAACCACCTTTTTCTGCCTTCTGCTCATTTGTTACTGTGCCAGGTGACACGCTCAATGCCTCTCCCTGTCCCACCTTTCCTGTGCCAGGATCAGCAGCACAGCCAAGGCTAAAGGGGGTGATCCTTACCTGTACAGATATGCTGAGCTGTATTCTGCTATTACTGTGTTATTATGAATAGTTAAAACAACGCATCATCTCTAAAGTACAGAACTGGTACATTTTAGAATCCATTAGCCCTTTAAAAATAATTGGATATTTTCTCATCTTTGTTAATTTGCAGCCTTTGGTAATTCACACTGGGTGATCTAGTCATTAGTGCGAATTATATTTAAGAAATAAAACTTAAATATATTCCATTCTACAAAAAACCTCCAAGTATGGTAGGAAAACAATTGTGCTGCCAGTTACTTGATTTGTGTGGTATTATATTAAAGAAACCCCAGCAGAATTTAACTTAGTGCTTATTAAAGAAACCCCGGTAGAATTTAATTTGGTGCTCTAGGTTTGTGGTGTATCACAGTTTATGTTATCATCAAAGAAGCAAAATTTAATTATAACTGAAACACTAAAACAAGTATTTTGTTTAAAAAATATTGTAAAAAAAAGAAAAATATATATATACTTGTTTTCTTTTTCTCTTCCAATATCTTGCTGGAAAGAAGAAACCATTTCTCACTGATTTTTTCAGAGTGGAATAATAAACACAGACAGACTTGCTATTTAACAACACTATTATTAAAGACTGTAGAATTATTGTCACAAAGAGATACACAATTGCTACAGTAAAAAAAATTCTTGCAGCTCTGGTGCCAGTATAATTCCTTTTTGCCATAAAAATAAACAGACTTTTAGCTACAGAGTACATGTAATAAAGGTGTTGTCAGATCAGAAAAGAGGGGTTCTCATTAACTGATTCTGAAAATATAAGTTGATGTTTTTCAAATGGATGCAATCAGAAGAATGCTCTTGCAGCTTTAAAAGCAAAGAGTGCTAATGGAATCAAAGGAAATAAGTTACAAAATAAGTTGAAGGAAAATAAGATAGCAGAGAATGTTCTTGTAGATATAGGGCTGACATAAGGACAGAAATGCATCTACAGATCTTTACTTTTGTGAGTGAACCATTTAATACAGGACCTCAAACAAGGCTGGTGATAATGAAGTGTAAATTCATAATGTATTTGTTCAAAGTAGAAGACAGAAAATGACAGGTAAAAAAATCAGTACTGTTTTTTTCTAAATTTTTTGTTTGTTAATTTGTTGGAGTCTGTAATCAAGGGTCTCTCTCTGAATTCTTCAGAGAGAAAAGAGAATGCAGGGATTGAATTAAAACCTTTGGATGGACTGAAGTATGTTAAGCCACTCACACATAAAATACAGGTGTAAGTTTAAGTTTTTGAAAAAGTAAGTAAGTAAGTTTTAGCATGAGCTTTAAGTGCTTTTAGTGAGTAAAAGGTCTCAGATGCCAGAGTAGAAGTGCAAGTTTTCATAAAGGTTGCAAAACGCAGTCCTAGATACCAGTGTTTTTGTGGAGGTCCAGGAACATATTTTTTGACATAATAAAGATAGACCATGCAAGCAGTTTATACATAATTTAGTGAGCTAAGAAACTAGAATTCCAATAAATTAAGAAGTAGTAGTACAAGTTTGTGTCTTAGCTTGTTGGGAAGTTTCTATATGAGAACATGAATTGAGGACAGCTAGTTTACAGAGAGAGAGACAGAGATTCCTCCCAGATCACCATCATGGACTAAAAGAAAAAACATGGGGATATTAATTACATTGCTGTACCTCCTGCTGACACTGAGCAGAATTGTTCTCTCAAGGAAGTTTGGTGCACATGCATGAAATGCACCTTTGTCTAATGTGGCCCAGAATAGCCTAAAAAAAGAGTCATGAGAGTGTGGTTCCCTCAGGCTCTCGCGGCCAAAATTCCGAGCTTGACCCGGCTTTCAGGAAGCTCCCTGCGCTCTCCCAGCGCCGTGCGGGGAGTTCGGCCCTTGCTAGATGCCAGGAGCCCACCAAAGGAACTACCCTGTGCGAGTGCAGAGCGCAGAGAAAAGACAGCGAAAGGCTCATGAGGTTACAGAGAGAGAGGGAGAGATCCCTCCCTGATCACCGTCACGGACACAACAGGCAGAACTTGGGCATATTAATTACATTTATTACCAACAAATCAGAGCAGGGTAACATGAAGCAAAAGAAATTTCAACAAGATTCGTAGGCCCATACTAAACCTGGCCCCACAAACCAAATAAAAATGGAATGGCTTCACAGTGACAGAAAACAGGGTTTGATCGTGTGTTCGGGAGAAATTCTTCCCTGTGAGGGCGGGGTGGCCCTGGCACAGAACGCCCAGAGCAGCAGAGGCTGCCCCTGGATCCCTGCAAGTGTCCAAGGCCAGACTGGACAGGCCTTGGAGCAAGCTGGGACAGTGGAAGGTGTCCCTGCCCATGGCAGGGGTGGGACTGGCTCATCCTTAAGGCCCCTTCCAAGGCAATCCATTCCATGATTCCACGGATTGATGTTTGTGAGACAGAGTCATTTGGTGACAGCATCACCTGGCGCCGGTTTGCTGCAAGCTCTGATGTCACCCAGCACCACGGTGACACGAGCGTTGCTGCAGCGACATGAGAGGGACCACTGTGACATTGGCAGCACCACTGTGACACAGCAGCTGCCACAGCTGCACCTCAGCTCTGCGTTCCAGGTGACTGCAGCCAGTCCTGCCTCGCCATGGACCTGGTGACACGTCTCGTGCGTGCTCTGCTCCTGCTGGCCCTGCTGCTGGCAGCGGCCCCCTCGCCAGGAGTGGCCAAGGAGCTCTGCCCAGAGCCCTGCCACTGCCCACAGCCTGGGCAGCTGGACTGCCGGCACTCCGGCCTGGCCACTGTGCCCCCGGCCAGCCGCCACCACGCCCTCACCGTGCTGTGAGTCCCTCTGCCCCACAGAGCCCTGCAGCTGCCCCTGCTTGGCTCCTGGTGCTGCAAACCCCAAGGGGGACACCCGGGGGACTCCCTGGGCAGAGACTGGGGGGGTTTGGGGGCCTGAGCTCAGCAGGAGGGTGAAGCCAGGCTGGGCACGCTGGGCCTTCTGCAGGCAAAGCCCGCCTGGGTTTTCCTGAGAGGGGCCGGGGTCTTTGCTTTCTTTGCAGCGATTTCACTGGCAACTCCATTGCTACTATTGGAAAATACACCTGGAAGGAGTACCCATGGACCGAGACCTTGTAAGCGCCTGCAGCATTGCAAATGGCAGGAGTTTGGGTATTTTCCGTCCTTTACTCTTGGGTTGCAGCAGCAGCCTGGCCACCACGGTTTCCAGAGGGATTCAGAGCTCTGCTGCTGTGCAGGGAGGGGTGTGAATCACCAGGGCTTCCCAGCATGGCAGGAAATGCCATGAGCTGCATCTCTTGCAGCCCAGGGCACTGTCCCTGTGTCTGTTTGCCCAGGGATCAAGCTGTGGCAGCTTCAGGCGGCCAGGAGCAAATGCCTGCTCTGGCCAGGAGTGGGGACGATGCCTGCAGTGGCCCCAAGAGATGCTTCAGTCAAGCTGCTGCAGGAGATTTTCCCATGACAGTGCCATTTGCTGCTGGCCAGGGGCCACTGTCACAATGTCCCCGTTGTGTCCCCTTGCAGAGTGCTCAGGGACAATGAGCTGCTGGCAGTGAAGAGCCATTCCCTGGAGGGGCTGTTCCTGCTGAAGCACCTGTAAGCACCGTGCCCTGCCCAGGGCCAGGGGCTCCTGCCTGCCCCTCCCTGGGGCCCTGCTGCCCAGCCCCGCCACAGCCGTGGGCACGTGGCCTTTGTCCCTGCTGGGATCAAGGCTGCAGAGGCAAGGGAAAGCGACAGGGCAAATGGAAGTGACATTTTTGGTGTTCTAACTGCAACAGGGATTTGTCCTGCAATGAGATCCTGACCATCGAGGAACGGGCTTTTGAGCCACTGCCTTTCCTGAAGTTTCTGTGAGTGATCAAGTTGCTTTCTGGTGTTTTCAGTGCAGTCTTTGCAATGGGCGCCTTTCTTTTGTTAGAAAATGCCCCTATTCTTGTCCCTAAACCTGCCCTGCTCAGAGCCCAGCTTAGCTGCAGAGGTCAATGCTGATGGCTGCCCAGCCACACCAAGGGGACAGATCCCAGCAGGGTTATCCACACAGAGAGGAGCCATCAGAGCAGCCAGTTCTTGCAGCCTTGGCTGCACCCTGGCACAGAAATAGTGTCAGCCCTTGTGCCCTTCACTTCCCCTCCTGCTCAGGCTACAAACACTGAGAAAGCAGCAGTTTCTTCCCTCTTCCATCCTGGATTTGCACCTTTCCTCCCAAGAGATGCTGCTTGCTCCCTCTTCCCGTAGGACAGGCCCCATTCCTTTGTGTGACCTCCTCTTTCCCCAGAAACCTCTCTGGGAATGGCCTCACGCAGGTCCGCAGCGGCACTTTCCAGGCCTGGCACGGGATGCAGTTTCTCCAGGAGGTGTAAGTGGCCCCAGGGCTAAAGAAAGGCATGGCAGGGCGAGTCGCTGCAGGCTCTCTGCAGGGTCAGTAGGCAAGAGCAGCTGTGCCCTCTGGAAAGCCCTGACTGTGCCTGTGGATGTCAGCCAGGGAGCAGCAGGAGCGTGCAGCTGGAAGGGCCCTTTCCCCTGCCCTGCTCATCTCCTGCACGGCTTCCTTGACACCGGCCAGGCCATCGCCACGTGCCCGGCACACCCAGCTCCCGTCCCTGCCATCAGCCCTGACAGAGCTCTCTTGTTCCTCAGGATCCTCAGCCATAACCCGCTGGCTGTCATTGCTGACGCTGCCTTCTTCAAGCTGCCCTCGGTGATGTCTCTGTAAGTGTTGGCTGCTTTGGAGCAGATCCACAGGGATCTGTGTCTCTCTCGAGCGCCCTGTTCTCAGGAAAGCAGGGGAGGTGCAGCAGCAAATCTTCCTCTTGCCCAGCCTAGTCTGCTGGAGACACAGCTACCCCTGGCTCCAGCAGAGCAAGGCTAAGGTCCAGCGGTGCTGGTGTGTCCCCAGCTGCAAAGCAAGCCAGGAACTGGGACACAAACTTTCAGGGATGAGAGCCCATCCAGGGTCTGGGCTGTGGAGTGGCCGCAGGGCTCTGGGAATAAAGTGCACTCCTGCTGGAGCACTCGTGCCAGCAGCTCCAGGCCCCTGCCTCCTTCAGGGACTGGAGCTGCCCTCAGTGGTAGGCAGCAGGAGGGTCAGGAGAGGGGCAATCCTTTCTGGTGGCATCTGTGTGCCACGAGAGCTGCAGGACCTCGCTCCTGATTCCAACAATGGCCTGGTACAGAGCAGGGCAAGGCAGAGAGAAGCTGGGCTCTGCAATGCCTTCTCTTTGAGCAGGCACAAGTGGATGCCTCTGCCAAGAGCACCACGATGACCAGGGCCCTGGGCTTGCTCTCAGATCAGAGGTGGGGCAAGGTCACTGGAGAATTTAATGAGGTCTTTCCAATGCTTGCAGAGACCTGAGTGCCACCCAAGTGACTCCGCAGACACTGCTGCTGCTCCTGCAGACCACGTTGAGCTTGGAAACCCTGTGAGTGTGTGGGACAGAGCCCCAGGTGCCAGCAGGCCCTGAGTGCTGGGACAAGGGCACTGTTGGGGAAACAAAACCCTGTGCCACACAGGCAGAAGAATCCCAGTAAGCTCAAGAGTGGCTGCTTCTTCCTGGCAGCCTGCAAATACTCAGCAGCTCAGGGGCGTAGTTTCACCTTTTGGGTGACTTGCTGCAGGTTTCTCACAGGGGAGTTTGAATGGCAGGCGGGTGCATTTCTGTGCCACGTGGTATTTTGGGAGCAGTTCCACATTGCAGGATTCAATCCCCTTTGGAATGTTTTGCATTGGGAGTGAGGGGACTTTTCCAGAGCTGTGGCACACAATGGAGCACAAGTCCCATGCGTGGTATCCGTTTGCTCCCTTAGCTGGTCTGGGAGCCATGGGCTGGGTATTCCTGCAATAATCTCCTCTTGTCTTTAGCCAAGTGCCCAGGGAAGTGGCCTGCTGCCTGTGCAAGGAGAGTCCCTTCACCGAGAGCCCGTGCAGGAGCATCCTGTTCCCCTGCAAGAAGCTGTGCAGCACCAGCGCCCCGCAGTGCGGTTGGTGTCCGGAGGGGCTGGGGGGAGCTCAAATCTGCCACTTCTCTTGAGCCTGGGGACATGCTGCAGCACTGCCACAACTTGGGGGGTCCTGATCTCCTCTTGGAGTACAGGACTTGGACAAAACACCTGGGGTTGGAAAGTTCCTGCTGATTGTCCAGATCTTGTGTGTCACACAGTGTCTGGAGAAGGAACAGCTCCCTGGGATCCCCAGTGCAAACGTGTAGGGAAAAGGGCATAATGGCATAATGGGATGGATTGAAGGGCTCTTCTCCCCTCCACAACACATCTCCCACTCTGCTCTCGCCCTGCCTGGCCCTGAGACGAGCTCCTGCAGCTCGGGGTAACTTCTGAGCCTGTGTTTGTGCTCAGCCGCTGACCTGCTCTCTTGGTGTTCTCCAGCTCAAAGAAGTCTGGTACAGACACGGGGAGAAACACTGGACATGGAACAGCCCAGAACACTGAGCACCAGCCCAATGTTGAGCCTCAAGCCCAAGGAGCCTTCACTGGGAGATGACAGAACTGCAACACTTGTGATTGCCCTGACCCCGAGCGCTGAGGATGATGTCAGCAGCCTGGACAATTCCAGAAGCAATTCCTATCCCCCTCAGCATCTCTTGGGGCACACAGGCATACCGAGTGTTGATGACGTGAGGACCCAGCTCAAGAAGAAGCTGCGCGAGAGGAAACTGCACACGTCCAAAAGCATCCAGACTGCAAAAAGCCTTCTCCCATACCAGCGCCAGCCTCCCCGGCTGAAGGACGTGTTGGAAAAGACACCCTCAAGCTGGGATCAACAGGAGATGCAGTCACGTTCAAACCGATACGGACTAAACCCCTCGGATGTAGGCGGTGGATTACACCGTGCTTACGGTGCCTCTGTCACTGCACAACGCAGAGATGAGGAGGAAGATCCAGCTCCCAGGAGGAACTACATCAGGAGACACAAACGGCACAAGAGGGACGACAGCCGGAATTGGGTTGGACATAAGCAGCTTTTGTACCAGGTTTGGAGGTCGGGAGTCAAAGTGGAGCCAAAGCCCAGAGCTGACCAGGGTCTAAAGAGGAACCTGGATTTTCCCTCTGACCCGTTGGTTCAGAGCCGCCCTGCTGCCAGCAGCTGGGGAGAGGCCTTGGCTGAAGAGGAGCAATCCTCTCTAGGCAGGCACACCCTGATCTCCCCTGACAGCACAGAGGAGAAAGGCTCCATGCCCCTCAATAAACCTTGGTGCCCCCGCAGTCCAGACGTTGCGCTGGTTCCAGGAGAACTCTTGGAAACCGCGCTTGATCAGCACCAGCAGCTTCTGGAGGCGAACAAAGGGCTGCAAACGTTCATGGCCCACGTGGAGCGAACCCTGAAGATGGACTGCAGCCTGCCCCAGCTGAAGCAGGCCTGTGCCAAGATGGTCTCAAAGACCAGGCTGCTAGTAAATGTGCTCCGTGAGAGGCAAGAGAACCAGGAAGCCTCTGATGCCATGGACCAGTGTCCTCAGCAGGAGAACATGATCATCCACATGGCTTTGGGGAAAGGCAAGAAACTGCCAAGGAAGGTAGGAGAGCTGCTGGGCACTGCTGCCTGTGTCCTTCTGGGCAAAGGAGAATGGAAGGATCAATCCTCTGACCAATGTCATCTTCCTCCCTTTCCTCACTGCAGAATCTGGAGGTTGTGGTGTACGTCATCATCTCTGTGGCTTTGCTGTTTTTCTTCATCTTCGTTTATGTGATACTGAAGTGTGTCTTCCAGGTAAGACAGTGTCTTGTTTGACACACAGCTGTCTGTCTCGTAGCTGGAGTGCCCAGGTGATGAGCCCCAGGTGCCCCTGCAGATGCCCCTGCACATGCTGGTACCACAGGAGATGTTTTTCCAAGCCTGGAGGTTGTGGCAGCTTCCACAGTGCCTGGCTCAGCAGGGTTCAGCCTGCCTGGGGGAAGCTGGTCCTGCCTTCTGTCCCCACTCTCCCCAGCTTTGCTTTGCTCTCCTGCCTTCAGCCACACAGCAATGAGAGTTTTCTCCCTCTCCTCTTTGGCTGAATATTACAGGAAAGCCAATGTTTACAAATCTCCCATTTTCCACCCCCAGAAGCGCTCCCGACCTGGTGAACCTGACTGCCAACGCTGCCACAGCAGGACCCTCTGCCTGAGAAGGTAACTGCTGCCTGCCCATGCCCCTGCTGTGCCACCAAGAGTCTTTGCTGTGCACAGAAACTCCTCCTGGAGCCCTGCAGCCACGCAGGTGCTGCCAGTGCCCAGGACTGCCCTGGCTGTGTTTCAAACACATCGTGTTTGGGGGAGCCCTGGGAAGGGGGTCCTGAGCTCCTGAGCCAGGAGCTCCCAGCCCAACCAGTCCTTCCCATGGCAGCGCTGGGATGGATGTCCTGGGCTCCAGTGCGCTCCCAAATCTACGTGCTCACAAGCCATCCCTGTGTGTTTTCAGAACACTCTGGTCTGCTGATGGCTCTGCCCTACTTTTCCCCACTCTCTCCCCACAGTGGCTGGTGAAGAACTCACTCCCATCCTCTCCAGTTGCCTTTTCCATCCCGCGCTCATTTCCAGCTACTCCAGCCGTTGCCATCCCTCTTGGGGCTCCCCATCTCCCTTAGGCTCTGCTGACACACCCCACCCGAGCAGGGAGAGGTGCTGGCACCTGCTGCAGCCCTCCCTGGCCAGAGCTCCCTGCATACGGACCGGGAGCAGGGACCTCTGGGGATGTGATGCCCAGAAGCCTTTTGCTCCCCACTGACCGTGCACACTCCATTGGTTTGCAGCCCTGGAAATGGCTCTTCCCCACTCCTGCAGCGGCTGCTTCCCAGACAGGGAAGAGCAGAGCACAGGCAGCCCTGGTGCCCACAGCCTCCATCACCAGCTGCCTTCTCTTTTTATCCCTATTTTCCCTTTCTGTTTTTTACAGGTTCTGTGTAAATCTGCCACAGCGAGAGAGGAAGGATAACCAGGAGGCACAGGATGTGGAGCAGAACTGGGCAGGGAGCTCCTCCGAGAGTTGCCCCTGTGCTGACAGTGTCCATGGTGCTTCCCAGTTGAAGAAGTCTGAGTTGTCGTGGATTAAACGCATCAGGCGTGTGTATGAATCCGAGAGATAAGCATCCCAGGAAGAGACATGCAGAGAAGAACTCAGGAGGAAGACTCTCAAGAAGAAGTTAATGGGATGCCAAGAATTCTTCACCTCCCCATTTAGTATAGGAACTGCTTAGGCTCTGCTTGCATGCTGTTTCATTGCTGTTGTTATTCCCAGGATGCTTTTTGCTTGGCTGTAGTTTTCTTTCTGTCCCTGCTGAGGGAATGCCAAAGGTTGCTGCAGGCAACCACGAGCTCGGGACACCCACAGAAGGCATCAGTACCTCAGGGATTTCCTCACCCCTTGTGCCAATGTTTCTCCCTGCATTTAATAAAAATTAAGATTGTCCTCGTTCCTCCTGGTGTTGCTGATGTATTTGTAAAAGCAGTTTCTCTCCTCCCTTGTGGCATTGACCAAATTCAGTTCCAGCTGGGCCTCTGCCTTTCTGTCTTTCTCCCTGCATGCCCCAAATTCCTCCTTGCTGTCGTCCAGCAGTGCTGCCCTTCTTCCAAAGCTGCAAATTCTGTGTTTTCCTTGAGTCCCAGCAAAAGCTTCCTGCTTAGCTGCTCTGCTTCCTCACCAGTTCGTCTTTGGGCACACGAGCATGGCCTGTTCCTGCCTGCACCTTCAGGGATTGCTCCTTGCAGAATGTCCAGCCTCCCTGGACTCCTCTGCCCCTCAGGACAGTGTCCCAGGGAGCCTCTCAACCAGCGTGGCTGCACTGTCTCACCCTGGGCAGCCTCTCCAGCCTGGATGGACCTTTCTTCACATGGTCATAGTCCCGGCCCCAGAGGCCCAGAGCCTCCACCGTGTTGTGTAGAGGGAGCCGGGAAGGTGAGCTGGGCCAGGAGAGGATTCCCCTGCTGCCCCGAGCAGGGACCTGTTTCCATTTCTCTGTTACCTTTGCCAGCCCTGGTGCCACTGCCTGGCTCTGGCAGTGCCAGCAGCTCAAGAACTGCACGAGCTCCCTCTGAGCCACCATGTGCCATATTCTGGCTGTGGCTCAATGAAAAGTGGGAACCACGGCTGGATTCTTATTGCGGCGGCCGATAAGGACAAAGCCCAACTCTTGGAGGAGGAAACTGTCTGCCTCCTGCTTTATCCAGGTTGGACATGTCTTCCTGCTCTCTCTGGTGCATCAAATCTTTGGGTTCTTCCACATATCCAGAGGTGCATTCCCACAGCTGTTGCTCCCCTTGGAATTGCCTGTGCCCTTGTGTCTGCCTGTGCCCAACAGCTGGCCTGGACTGGTGGTGCAGGTACAACGAGCCTCACCTGGCACCGTCAGTCACCTCCCCACTGCTCAGCACTTGGGCTTCCCTTCCAGGGCCCTACTTCTGCTGCAACGTGGTTTCCCATTCCAACAAGGCCTTCCTGGATATGACACAAATCACTGCGTAACATGTCACACCACCAAAGGCGCTGTCACTGCCCTGTGTGAGGGGACAGTGCAGAGAAAAGACAGCGAAAGGCTCATGAGGTTACAGAGAGAGAGGGAGAGATCCCTCCCTGATCACCGTCACGGACACAACACAGCAGAACTTTTACATATTAAGTACATTTATTAACAACAAATCAGAGCAGGGTAACGTGAAGCAAAAGAAATTTCAACAAGATTCGTAGGCCCATACTAAACCGGGCCAAACAAAACAAATAAAAATAGGAATGGCTTCACAGTGACAGAGAACAGGGTTAGATCGTGTGTTCTGGAGAAATTCTTCCCTGTGAGGGCGGGGTGGCCCTGGCACAGAACGCCCAGAGCAGCAGAGGCTGCCCCTGGATCCCTGCAAGTGTCCAAGGCCAGGCTGGACAGGCCTTGGAGCAAACTGGGAGAGTGGAAGGTGTCCCTGCCCATGGCAGGGGTGGGACTGGCTCATCCTTAAGGCCCCTTCCAAGCCAATCCATTCCATGATTCCATGGATTGATGGCTCTGAGACAGAGTCATTTGGTGACAGCATCGCCTGAGCGCCCGTTTGCTGCAAGCTCTGATGTCACCCAGCACCACGGTGACATGGTGCTGCAGCGACATGAGAGGGACCACTGTGACATTGGCAGCACCACTGTGACACAGCAGCTGCCACAGCTGCACCTCAGCTCTGCGTTCCAGGTGACTGCAGCCAGTCCTGCCTCGCCATGGACCTGGTGACACGTCTCGTGCGTGCTCTGCTCCTGCTGGCCCTGCTGCTGGCAGCGGCCCCCTCGCCAGGAGTGGCCAAGGAGCTCTGCCCAGAGCCCTGCCACTGCCCACAGCCTGGGCAGCTGGACTGCCGGCACTCCGGCCTGGCCACCGTGCCCCCGGCCAGCCGCCACCACGCCCTCACCGTGCTGTGAGTCCCTCTGCCCCACAGAGCCCTGCAGCTGCCCCTGCTTGGCTCCTGGTGCTGCAAACCCCATGGGGGACACCCGGGGGACTCCCTGGGCAGAGACTGGGGGGGTTTGGGGGCCTGAGCTCAGCAGGAGGGTGAAGCCAGGCTGGGCACGCTGGGCCTTCTGCAGGCAAAGCCCGCGTGGGTTTTCCTGAGAGGGGCCGGGGTCTTTGCTTTCTTTGCAGCGATTTCACTGGCAACTCCATTGCTACTATTGGAAAATACACCTGGAAGGAGTACCCATGGACCGAGACCTTGTAAGCGCCTGCAGCATTGCAAATGGCAGGAGTTTGGGTATTTTCCGTCCTTTACTCTTGGGTTGCAGCAGCAGCCTGGCCCCCACGGTTTCCAGAGGGATTCAGAGCTCTGCTGCTGTGCAGGGAGGGGTGTGAATCACCAGGGCTTCCCAGCATGGCAGGAAATGCCATGAGCTGCATCTCTTGCAGCCCAGGGCACTGTCCCTGTGTCTGTTTGCCCAGGGATCAAGCTGTGGCAGCTTCAGCCGGCCAGGAGCAAATGCCTGCTCTGGCCAGGAGTGGGGACGATGCCTGCAGTGGCCCCAAGAGATGCTTCAGTCAAGCTGCTGCAGGAGATTTTCCCATGACAGTGCCATTTGCTGCTGGCCAGTGGCCGCTGTCACAATGTCCCCGTTGTGTCCCCTTGCAGAGTGCTCAGGGACAATGAGCTGCTGGCAGTGAAGAGCCATTCCCTGGAGGGGCTGTTCCTGCTGAAGCACCTGTAAGCACCGTGCCCTGCCCAGGGCCAGGGGCTCCTGCCTGCCCCTCCCTGGGGCCCTGCTGCCCAGCCCCGCCACAGCCGTGGGCACGTGGCCTTTGTCCCTGCTGGGATCAAGGCTGCAGAGGCAAGGGAAAGCGACAGGGCAAATGGAAGTGACATTTTTGGTGTTCTAACTGCAACAGGGATTTGTCCTGCAATGAGATCCTGACCATTGAGGAACGGGCTTTTGAGCCACTGCCTTTCCTGAAGTTTCTGTGAGTGATCAAGTTGCTTTCTGGTGTTTTCAGTGCAGTCTTTGCAATGGGCGCCTTTCCTGTGTTGGAAAATGCTCCTGTTCTTGTCCCTAAACCTGCCCTGCTCAGAGCCCAGCTTAGCTGCAGAGGTCAATGGTGATGGCTGCCCAGCCACACCAAGGGGACAGATCCCAGCAGGGTTATCCACACAGAGAGGAGCCATCAGAGCAGCCAGTTCTTGCAGCCTTGGCTGCACCCTGGCACAGAAATAGCGTCAGCACTTGTGCCCTTCACTTCCCCTCCTGCTCAGGCTACAAACACTGAGAAAGCAGCAGTTTCCTCCCTCTTCCATCCTGGATTTGCACCTTTCCTCCCAAGAGATGCTGCTTGCTCCCTCTTCCCGTAGGACAGGCCCCATTCCTTTGTGTGACCTCCTCTTTCCCCAGAAACCTCTCTGGGAATGGCCTCACGCAGATCCGCAGCGGCACTTTCCAGGCCTGGCACGGGATGCAGTTTCTCCAGGAGGTGTAAGTGGCCCCAGGGCTAAAGAAAGGCATGGCAGGGCGAGTCTCTGCAGGCTCTCTGCAGGGTCAGTAGGCAAGAGCAGCTGTGCCCTCTGGAAAGCCCTGACTGTGCCTGTGGATGTCAGCCAGGGAGCAGCAGGAGCGTGCAGCTGGAAGGGCCCTTTCCCCTGCCCTGCTCATCTCCTGCACGGCTTCCTTGACACCGGCCAGGCCATCGCCACGTGCCCGGCACACCCAGCTCCCGTCCCTGCCATCAGCCCTGACAGAGCTCTCTTGTTCCTCAGGATCCTCAGCCACAACCCGCTGGCTGTCATTGCTGACGCTGCCTTCTTCAAGCTGCCCTCGGTGATGTCTCTGTAAGTGTTGGCTGCTTTGGAGCAGATCCACAGAGATCTGTGTCTCTCTCGAGCGCCCTGTTCTCAGGAAAGCAGGGGAGGTGCAGCAGCAAATCTTCCTCTTGCCCAGCCTAGTCTGCTGGAGACACAGCTACCCCTGGCTCCAGCAGAGCAAGGCAAAGGTCCAGCGGTGCTTGTGTGTCCCCAGCTGGAAAGCAAGCCAGGAACTGGGAGACAAACTTTCAGGGATGAGAGCCCATCCAGGGCTGGGGCCGTGGAGTGGCCACAGGGCTCTGGGAATAAAGTGCACTCCTGCTGGAGCACTCGTGCCAGCAGCTCCAGGCTCCTGCCTCCTTCAGGGACTGGAGCTGCCCTCAGTGGTAGGTAGCAGGAGGGTCAGGAGAGGCACAATCCTTTCTGGTGGCATCTGTGTGCCACAAGAGCTGCAGGACCTCGCTCCTGATTCCAACAATGGCCTGGTACAGAGCAGGGCAAGGCAGAGAGAAGCTGGGCTCTGCAATGGCTTCTCTTTGAGCAGGCACAAGTGGATGCCTCTGCCAAGAGCACCACGATCACCAGGGCCCTGGGCTTGCTCTCAGATCAGAGGTGTGGCAAGGTCACTGGAGAATTTAATGAGGTCTTTCCAATGCTTGCAGAGACCTGAGTGCCACCCAAGTGACTCCGCAGACGCTGCTGCTGCTCCTGCAGACCACGTTGAGCTTGGAAACCCTGTGAGTGTGTGGGACAGAGCCCCAGGTGCCAGCAGGCCCCGAGTGCTGGGACAAGGGCTCTGCTGGGGAAACAAAACCCTGTGCCACACAGGCAGAAGAATCCCAGTAAGCTCAAGAGTGGCTGCTTCTTCCTGGCAGCCTGCAAATACTCAGCAGCTCAGAGGCGTAGTTTCACCTTTTGGGTGACTTGCTGCAGGTTTCTCACAGGGGAGTTTGAATGGCAGGCGGGTGCATTTCTGTGCCACGTGGTATTTTGGGAGCAGTTCCACATTGCAGGATTCAATCCCCTTTGGAATGTTTTGCATTCGGAGTGAGGGGACTTTTCCAGAGCTGTGGCACACAATGGAGCACAAGTCCCATGCGTGGTATCCGTGTGCTCCCTGAGCTGGTCTGGGAGCCATGGGCTGGGTATTCCTGCAATAATCTCCTCTTGTCTTTAGCCAAGTGCCCAGGGAAGTGGCCTGCTGCCTGTGCAAGGAGAGTCCCTTCACCGAGAGCCCGTGCAGGAGCATCCTGTTCCCCTGCAAGAAGCTGTGCAGCACCAGCGCCCCGCAGTGCGGTTGGTGTCCGGAGGGGCTGGGGGGAGCTCAAATCTGCCACTTCTCTTGAGCCTGGGGACATGCTGCAGCACTGCCACAACTTGGGGGGTCCTGATCTCCTCTTGGAGTACAGGACTTGGACAAAACACCTGGGGTTGGAAAGTTCCTGCTGATTGTCCAGATCTTGTGTGTCACATACTGTCTGGAGTAGGAACGGCTCCCTGGGATCCCCAGTGCAAAGGTGTAGGGAAAAGGGCATAATGGGATGGATTGAAGGGCTCTTCTCCCCTCCACAACACATCTCCCACTCTGCTCTCGCCCTGCCTGGCCCTGAGACGAGACGAGCTCCTGCAGCTCGGGGTAACTTCTGAGCCTGTGTTTGTGCTCAGCCGCTGACCTGCTCTCTTGGTGTTCTCCAGCTCAAAGAAGTCTGGTACAGACACGGGGAGAAACACTGGACATGGAACAGCCCAGAACGCTGAGCACCAGCCCAATGTTGAACCTCAAGCCCAAGGAGCCTTCACTGGGAGATGACAGAACTGCAACACTTGTGATTGCCTTGACCCCAAGTGCTGAGGATGATGTCAGCAGCCTGGACAATTCCAGAAGCAATTCCTATCCCCCTCAGCATCTCTTGGAGAACACAGGCATACCAAGTGTTGATGACGTGAGGACCCAGCTCAAGAAGAAGCTGCACATGAAGAAACTGCACACGTCCAAAAGCATCCAGACTGCAAAAAGCCTTCTCCCATACCAGCGCCAGCCTCCCCGGCTGAAGGACGTGTTGGAAAAGACACCCTCAAGCTGGGATCAACAGGAGATGCAGTCACATTTAAACCGACACCGATTAAACCCCTCGGATGTAGGCGGTGGATTACACCGTGCTTACGGTGCCTCTGTCACTGGACAACGCAGAGATGAGGAGGAAGATCCAGCTCCCAGGAGGAACTACATCAGGAGACACAAACGGCACAAGAGGGACGACAGCCGGAATTGGGTTGGACATAAGCAGCTTTTGTACCAGGTTTGGAGGTCGGGAGTCAAAGTGGAGCCAAAGCCCAGAGCTGACCAGGGTCTAAAGAGGAACCTGGATTTTCTCTCTGACCCGTCGGTTCAGAGCCGCCCTGCTGCCAGCAGCTGGGGAGAGGCCTTGGCTGAAGAGGAGCAATCCTCTCTAGGCAGGCACCCCCTGATCTCCCCTGACACCACAGAGGAGAAAGGCTCCGTGCCCCTCAATAAACCTTGGAGCCCCCGCAGTCCAGACGTTGCGCTGGTTCCAGGAGAACTCTTGGAAACCGCGCTTGATCTTCACCAGCAGCTTCTGGAGGCGGACAAAGGGCTGCAAACGTTCATGGCCCACGTGGAGCGAACCCTGAAGATGGACTGCAGCCTGCCCCAGCTGAAGCAGGCCTGTGCCAAGATGGTCTCAAAGACCAGGCTGCTAGTAAATGTGCTCCGTGAGAGGCAAGAGAACCAGGAAGCCTCTGATGCCATGGACCAGTGTCCTCAGCAGGAGAACATGATCATCCACATGGCTTTGGGGAAAGGCAAGAAACTGCCAAGGAAGGTAGGAGAGCTGCTGGGCACCGCTGCCTGTGTCCTTCTGGGCCAAGGAGAATGGAAGGATCAATCCTCTGACCAATGTCATCTTCCTTCCTTTCCTCACTGCAGAATCTGGAGGTTGTGGTGTACGTCATCATCTCTGTGGCTTTGCTGTTTTTCTTCATCTTCGTTTATCTGATAGTGAAGTGTGTCTTCCAGGTAAGCCAGTGTCTTGTTTGACACACAGCTGTCTGTCTCGTAGCTGGAGTGCCCAGGTGATGAGCCCCAGGTGCCCCTGCAGATGCCCCTGCACATGCTGGTACCATGGGAGATGTTTTTCCAAGCCTGGAGGTTGTGGCAGCTTCCACAGTGCCTGGCTCAGCAGGGTTCAGCTTGCCTGGGGGAAGCTGGTCCTGCCTTCTGTCCCCACTCTCCCCAGCTTTGCTTTGCTCTCCTGCCTTCAGCCACACAGCAATGAGAGTTTTCTCCCTCTCCTCTTTGGCTGAATATTACAGGAAAGCCAATGTTTACAAATCTCCCATTTTCCACCCCCAGAAGCGCTCCCGACCTCGTGAACCTGACTGCCAACGCTGCCACAGCAGGACCCTCTGCCTGAGAAGGTAACTGCTGCCTGCCCATGCCCCTGCTGTGCCACCAAGAGTCTTTGCTGTGCACAGAAACTCCTCCTGGAGCCCCGCAGCCACGCAGGTGCTGCCAGTGCCCAGGACTGCCCTGGCTGTGTTTCAAACACATCGTGTTTGGGGGAGCCCTGGGAAGGGGGTCCTGAGCTCCTGAGCCAGGAGCTCCCAGCCCAACCAGCCCTTCCCATGGCAGCGCTGGGATGGATGTCCTGGGCTCCAGTGCGCTCCCAAATGTATGTGCTCACAAGCCATACCTGTGTGTTTTCAGAACACTCTGGTCTGCTGATGGCTCTGCCCGACTTTTCCCCACTCTGTCCCCACATTGGCTGGTGAAGAACTCACTCCCATCCTCTCCAGTTGCCTTTTCCATCCCGCGCTCATTTCCAGCTACTCTAGCCGTTGCCATCCCTGTTGGGGCTCCCCATCTCCCTTAGGCTCTGCTGACACACCCCACCCGAGCAGGGAGAGGTGCTGGCACCTGCTGCAGCCCTCCCTGGCCAAATCTCCCTGCATACGGACCGGGAGCAGGGACCTCTGGGGATGTGATGCCCAGAAGCCTTTTGCTCCCCACTGACCGTGCACACTGCATTGGTTTGCAGCCCTGGAAATGGCTCTTCCCCACTCCTGCAGCGGCTGCTTCCCAGACAGGGAAGAGCAGAGCACAGGCAGCCCTGGTGCCCACAGCCTCCATCACCAGCTGCCTTCTCTTTGTATCCCTATTTTCCCTTTCTGTTTTTTACAGGTTCTGTGTAAATCTGCCACAGCGAGAGAGGAAGGATAACCAGGAGGCACAGGATGTGGAGCAGAACTGGGCAGGGAGCTCCTCCGAGAGTTGCCCCTGTACTGACAGTGTCCATGGTGCTTCCCAGTTGAAGAAGTCTGAATTGTCGTGGATTCAACGCATCAGGCGTGTCTATGAATCCGAGAGATAAGCATCCCAGGAAGAGACATGCAGAGAAGAACTCACGAGGAAGACTCTCAAGAAGAAGTTAATGGGATGCCAAGAATTCTTCACCTCCCCATTTAGTATAGGAACTGCTTAGGCTCTGCTTGCATGCTGTTTCATTGGCTGTTGTTATTCCCTTGGATGCTTTTTGCTTGGCTGTAGTTTTCTTTCTGTCCCTGCTGAGGGAAGGCCAAAGGTTGCTGCAGGCAACCACGAGCTCGGGACACCCACAGAAGGCATCAGTACCTCAGGGATTTCCTCACCCCTTGTGCCAATGTTTCTCCCTGCATTTAATAAAAGTTAAGATTGTTCTCGTTCCTCCTGGTGTTGCTGATGTATTTGTAAAAGCAGTTTCTCTCCTCCCTTGTGGCATTGACCAAATTCAGTCCCAGCTGGGCCTCTGCCTTTCTGTCTTTCTCCCTGCATGCCCCAAATTCGTCCTTGCTGTCATCCAGCAGTGCTGCCCTTCTTCCAAAGCTGCAAATTCTGTGTTTTCCTTGAGTCCCAGCAAAAGCTTCCTGCTTAGCTGCTCCGTTTCTTCACCAGCTCGTCTTTGGGCACACGAGCATGGCCTGTTCCTGCCTGCACCTTCAGGGATTGCTCCTTGCAGAATGTCCAGCCTCCCTGGACTCCTCTGCCCCTCAGGACAGTGTCCCAGGGAGCCTCTCAACCAGCGTGGCTGCACTGTCTCACCCTGGGCAGCCTCTCCAGCCTGGATGGACCTTTCTTCACATGGTCATAGTCCCGGCCCCAGAGGCCCAGAGCCTCCACCGTGTTGTGTAGAGGGAGCCGGGAAGGTGAGCTGGGCCAGGAGAGGATTCCCCTGCTGCCTCGAGCAGGGACCTGTTTCCATTTCTCCTGTTACCTTTGCCAGCCCCAGTGCCACTGCCTGGCTCTGGCACTGCCAGCAGCTCAAGAACTGCACGAGCTCCCTCTGGGTCCCCATGTGCCATATTCTGGCTGTGGCTCACTGAAAAGTGGGAACCACGGCTGGATTCTTATCGTGGCGGCCGATAAGGACAAAGCCCAACTCTTGGAGGAGGAAACTGTCTGTCTCCTGCTTTATCCAGGTTGGACATGTCTTCCTGATCCCTCTGGTGCATCAAATCTTTGGGTTCTTCCCCAGATTCAGACGTGCATTCCCACAGCTGTTGCTCCCCTTGGAATTGTCCTGTGCCCTTGTGTCTGCCTGTGCCCAACAGCTGGCCTGGACTGGTGGTGCAGCTACAACGAGCCTCACCTGGCACCATCAGTCACCTCCCCACTGCTCAGCACTTGGGCTTCCCTTCCAGGGCCCTGCTTCAGCTGCAACGTGGTTTCCCATTCCAACAAGGCCTTCCTGGTTATCTCTCTGGATATCCAAGGAAGAGGCTTTGCAGTTGTGCTTCTGAATGCTCCCAAGCTGTCAGGGTCAAGACTTTGGTGTTCCAAATGTCTCCTGCAGGCACAAGGGCTCGGCAGGGTTGGTGCGAAGGGGAATGACAGGTGTCCTCCTGCAGGGATCATGGCACTAGTGTCCCCGTGGTGCTGGCTTGCAGCTGCACAAGCAGCACTGTCCCCTCTGCACCCCTGACGTTTCCACCTGCTCCTCCTTCCCTTTGTGCTCCCTCACACCTGCCTGGCTCCATTGCATGGAGCCTGATGCTTGCATTGCTGCACCTCCTGCTGACGGGCTGCTCTCTTTGAGCAGCATCGTCTTCTCCAGGAGGTTTGGTGCACATGCATGAAATGCACCTTTGACTAATGTGGCTCAGAATAGCCTTAAAATAGTGTCAGGGTGTTGAAGACAGGAAACACAGGCATCAGGGAGGAATTTCTTCATGGAAAGAGCTGTCAGGCCCTGGAAGGGGCTGCCCAAGAATGTGGTGGACTCCCCATGCCTGGATGTTTCCAAGGAATGGCTGGAGGTTGTTATAGGTGAATTGTTGATGATTTGTTTGTGTTAATGTGTGTTCACCCAGTTGTTGTTGTTTGTGTCGATATACGTCTACCCAGTGAAGTGTAATTGTTGTTTGTATGGAGTATTTGCTGGCAATGTTTTATGTCTTTGCAAATTGTTAATGTTCGCTGCTGTCTGTCCTTTTTCCCTGTTCCAGTACTTCCTTATTTATCCACGCCCACCTGCCTGCCTCTTCCCCTGTCCCAGTATCCACTCCAGTGTCCCACCTTCACAGCTCCCTCTGAAATGATATGCAAACACAGGTGCTCATGGGACACTATTGAGAGTAAAAAACCCTACAACGATGAGATAATGTAACATCCAGGATTAACAGAGGTACTCCCAGGTCTGGAAAACAGTGCTTAGCAAGACTTTATCATCCAGAGCTGCTTTATCCATCGCCACGACCTCTATTGCACTCGGACACCGAGACAAGCCTTGAACACAAGGTAGGAGTGTTTTTGTAATAGTCCTGTGGGGATGGCAGCCCCAACTCTGCTGAGAGACAACGCTGCAAACCACCTCGTGTGCTTGGTCTGGTCGGAGCTGCAGTGGTGTGTGTGTGACTCCTCGGGCTCCCCAGCTAAAGCTGACCTCCAATAAAGGCCTTGGGAACGGCCAGGTGTCCTGGCTCAGCTATTTCAAGATGGCACGGCGTGGTCCGGCCTGGCTGCCGAGGTGGGGATTGGGCACACATGGACTCCCTCAACCCGGAGGTCTTTTCCATGGTCAGCAACTGTGAGCCTGCGGGACTGTGTGCCCACGGCTGGAGGCCGCCCCGGCCCGAGCGCTGCCGGAGCCGCCCCGGCCCGAGCTCTTGGCCCGCGCGTTTCTCCTCGGTCCCGGGGCCGCTGCCGGTGCCGCTGCCCGGAGCCGGAGCTGTCTGTGCGGCGGAGCGGCCGCGCTGCCCGCCCGGGGCCGGGGCGCCTGTGTGGGCGCTGCTTGCGGGACCGTGGCGGCCTTGCCAGAGCTGCCCGCGGCTTCCTTCGCACGGGGGCCGCTGCCGGTGCCGCCGCGCTGAGGCGGAGCTGCCCTTTGCTCTCGGCCGGCGCTAATGTGGCGCTACGGCCGCGTCGGGAGCTGTGCTGTCAGTGTCCGGGCGCTGCCGCCTCCCGAGCCCGGCAGCCGGAGCGCTTCGCCGCCGGGACTCGCTGCAGCGGCGCTTGCGGCGGGCTCGTCCGGCCGCCGCCGCTGCTGTTCCCGGCGCGCTGAGGCGGCGCTGCCGCCCCTCAGGCTCCCGGCGCTTCCCGCCCTTGGCGCTGCGGCTCCCTCAGGCTCTCCCGGCCGACGTGCCGAGATGGGCCCGGCTTTCGGGAAGCTCCGCGTGTTCTCCCAGCGCCGTGCGCGGGGAGTTCGGCCCTTGCTGGATGCCGGCTGCCCACTGTTATAAATTACTCACTGCAATCGGGGAGCCAGTCAATAAGGCAATGTATTAATTGCTTGACAAGGAACGGGCAAGCAACGCTTGGGACGCGGGCAGTCTGTGCTCCACCAACACGCCCCTGCTCCCCTGCTCCCTGCCCCTTTACAGGCAGTTTTTGGTGGGGCCGTGTCGTGCTTACTGTGCTGGGTACAAGCCCGAGCCAGCCCGAACACCTTGGCTACCATTTAAGTAGCAGTACTACAAGCCCCCAACTGGTCTGGACAAGGCTCGAACACGTTGTCAGGTTACATTCCCAGCGAGCAGATAAATCTGCTCATGTCCACACAACTCCGCGTTGTCCTTCTTCGTAAAAGTTGATCCAATTCATAATCACACTGACAAAAGAGAAAAAAATACATAAAAAGCCAACAATTTACAGCAAAGTGATTGAAACAAAAATAGTGAAATAATTTGATTTCCCTGTGTGTCATGTCCATGCTTTACTTTGGATTCAGTATTCTTGTTTATTTTGATCCCTTGGTGTATTTTCATAATGACACAAATCACTGCGTAACATGTCACACCACCAAAGGCGCTGTCACTGCCCTGTGTGAGGGGACAGTGCAGAGAAAAGACAGCGAAAGGCTCATGAGGTTACAGAGAGAGAGGGAGAGATCCCTCCCTGATCACCGTCACGGACACAACACACAGAACTTTTACATATTAAGTACATTTATTAACAACAAATCAGAGCAGGGTAACATGAAGCAAAAGAAATTTCAACAAGATTCGTAGGCCCATACTAAACCGGGCCAAACAAAACAAATAAAAATAGGAATGGCTTCACAGTGACAGAGAACAGGGTTAGATCGTGTGTTCTGGAGAAATTCTTCCCTGTGAGGGCGGGGTGGCCCTGGCACAGAACGCCCAGAGCAGCAGAGGCTGCCCCTGGATCCCTGCAAGTGTCCAAGGCCAGGCTGGACAGGCCTTGGAGCAAACTGGGAGAGTGGAAGGTGTCCCTGCCCATGGCAGGGGTGGGACTGGCTCATCCTTAAGGCCCCTTCCAAGCCAATCCATTCCATGATTCCACTGGATTGATGGCTCTGAGACAGAGTCATTTGGTGACAGCATCGCCTGAGCGCCCGTTTGCTGCAAGCTCTGATGTCACCCAGCACCACGGTGACATGGTGCTGCAGCGACATGAGAGGGACCACTGTGACATTGGCAGCACCACTGTGACACAGCAGCTGCCACAGCTGCACCTCAGCTCTGCGTTCCAGGTGACTGCAGCCAGTCCTGCCTCGCCATGGACCTGGTGACACGTCTCGTGCGTGCTCTGCTCCTGCTGGCCCTGCTGCTGGCAGCGGCCCCCTCGCCAGGAGTGGCCAAGGAGCTCTGCCCAGAGCCCTGCCACTGCCCACAGCCTGGGCAGCTGGACTGCCGGCACTCCGGCCTGGCCACCGTGCCCCCGGCCAGCCGCCACCACGCCCTCACCGTGCTGTGAGTCCCTCTGCCCCACAGAGCCCTGCAGCTGCCCCTGCTTGGCTCCTGGTGCTGCAAACCCCATGGGGGACACCCGGGGGACTCCCTGGGCAGAGACTGGGGGGGTTTGGGGGCCTGAGCTCAGCAGGAGGGTGAAGCCAGGCTGGGCACGCTGGGCCTTCTGCAGGCAAAGCCCGCGTGGGTTTTCCTGAGAGGGGCCGGGGTCTTTGCTTTCTTTGCAGCGATTTCACTGGCAACTCCATTGCTACTATTGGAAAATACACCTGGAAGGAGTACCCATGGACCGAGACCTTGTAAGCGCCTGCAGCATTGCAAATGGCAGGAGTTTGGGTATTTTCCGTCCTTTACTCTTGGGTTGCAGCAGCAGCCTGGCCCCCACGGTTTCCAGAGGGATTCAGAGCTCTGCTGCTGTGCAGGGAGGGGTGTGAATCACCAGGGCTTCCCAGCATGGCAGGAAATGCCATGAGCTGCATCTCTTGCAGCCCAGGGCACTGTCCCTGTGTCTGTTTGCCCAGGGATCAAGCTGTGGCAGCTTCAGCCGGCCAGGAGCAAATGCCTGCTCTGGCCAGGAGTGGGGACGATGCCTGCAGTGGCCCCAAGAGATGCTTCAGTCAAGCTGCTGCAGGAGATTTTCCCATGACAGTGCCATTTGCTGCTGGCCAGTGGCCGCTGTCACAATGTCCCCGTTGTGTCCCCTTGCAGAGTGCTCAGGGACAATGAGCTGCTGGCAGTGAAGAGCCATTCCCTGGAGGGGCTGTTCCTGCTGAAGCACCTGTAAGCACCGTGCCCTGCCCAGGGCCAGGGGCTCCTGCCTGCCCCTCCCTGGGGCCCTGCTGCCCAGCCCCGCCACAGCCGTGGGCACGTGGCCTTTGTCCCTGCTGGGATCAAGGCTGCAGAGGCAAGGGAAAGCGACAGGGCAAATGGAAGTGACATTTTTGGTGTTCTAACTGCAACAGGGATTTGTCCTGCAATGAGATCCTGACCATTGAGGAACGGGCTTTTGAGCCACTGCCTTTCCTGAAGTTTCTGTGAGTGATCAAGTTGCTTTCTGGTGTTTTCAGTGCAGTCTTTGCAATGGGCGCCTTTCCTGTGTTGGAAAATGCTCCTGTTCTTGTCCCTAAACCTGCCCTGCTCAGAGCCCAGCTTAGCTGCAGAGGTCAATGGTGATGGCTGCCCAGCCACACCAAGGGGACAGATCCCAGCAGGGTTATCCACACAGAGAGGAGCCATCAGAGCAGCCAGTTCTTGCAGCCTTGGCTGCACCCTGGCACAGAAATAGCGTCAGCACTTGTGCCCTTCACTTCCCCTCCTGCTCAGGCTACAAACACTGAGAAAGCAGCAGTTTCCTCCCTCTTCCATCCTGGATTTGCACCTTTCCTCCCAAGAGATGCTGCTTGCTCCCTCTTCCCGTAGGACAGGCCCCATTCCTTTGTGTGACCTCCTCTTTCCCCAGAAACCTCTCTGGGAATGGCCTCACGCAGATCCGCAGCGGCACTTTCCAGGCCTGGCACGGGATGCAGTTTCTCCAGGAGGTGTAAGTGGCCCCAGGGCTAAAGAAAGGCATGGCAGGGCGAGTCTCTGCAGGCTCTCTGCAGGGTCAGTAGGCAAGAGCAGCTGTGCCCTCTGGAAAGCCCTGACTGTGCCTGTGGATGTCAGCCAGGGAGCAGCAGGAGCGTGCAGCTGGAAGGGCCCTTTCCCCTGCCCTGCTCATCTCCTGCACGGCTTCCTTGACACCGGCCAGGCCATCGCCACGTGCCCGGCACACCCAGCTCCCGTCCCTGCCATCAGCCCTGACAGAGCTCTCTTGTTCCTCAGGATCCTCAGCCACAACCCGCTGGCTGTCATTGCTGACGCTGCCTTCTTCAAGCTGCCCTCGGTGATGTCTCTGTAAGTGTTGGCTGCTTTGGAGCAGATCCACAGAGATCTGTGTCTCTCTCGAGCGCCCTGTTCTCAGGAAAGCAGGGGAGGTGCAGCAGCAAATCTTCCTCTTGCCCAGCCTAGTCTGCTGGAGACACAGCTACCCCTGGCTCCAGCAGAGCAAGGCAAAGGTCCAGCGGTGCTTGTGTGTCCCCAGCTGGAAAGCAAGCCAGGAACTGGGAGACAAACTTTCAGGGATGAGAGCCCATCCAGGGCTGGGGCCGTGGAGTGGCCACAGGGCTCTGGGAATAAAGTGCACTCCTGCTGGAGCACTCGTGCCAGCAGCTCCAGGCTCCTGCCTCCTTCAGGGACTGGAGCTGCCCTCAGTGGTAGGTAGCAGGAGGGTCAGGAGAGGCACAATCCTTTCTGGTGGCATCTGTGTGCCACAAGAGCTGCAGGACCTCGCTCCTGATTCCAACAATGGCCTGGTACAGAGCAGGGCAAGGCAGAGAGAAGCTGGGCTCTGCAATGGCTTCTCTTTGAGCAGGCACAAGTGGATGCCTCTGCCAAGAGCACCACGATCACCAGGGCCCTGGGCTTGCTCTCAGATCAGAGGTGTGGCAAGGTCACTGGAGAATTTAATGAGGTCTTTCCAATGCTTGCAGAGACCTGAGTGCCACCCAAGTGACTCCGCAGACGCTGCTGCTGCTCCTGCAGACCACGTTGAGCTTGGAAACCCTGTGAGTGTGTGGGACAGAGCCCCAGGTGCCAGCAGGCCCCGAGTGCTGGGACAAGGGCTCTGCTGGGGAAACAAAACCCTGTGCCACACAGGCAGAAGAATCCCAGTAAGCTCAAGAGTGGCTGCTTCTTCCTGGCAGCCTGCAAATACTCAGCAGCTCAGAGGCGTAGTTTCACCTTTTGGGTGACTTGCTGCAGGTTTCTCACAGGGGAGTTTGAATGGCAGGCGGGTGCATTTCTGTGCCACGTGGTATTTTGGGAGCAGTTCCACATTGCAGGATTCAATCCCCTTTGGAATGTTTTGCATTCGGAGTGAGGGGACTTTTCCAGAGCTGTGGCACACAATGGAGCACAAGTCCCATGCGTGGTATCCGTGTGCTCCCTGAGCTGGTCTGGGAGCCATGGGCTGGGTATTCCTGCAATAATCTCCTCTTGTCTTTAGCCAAGTGCCCAGGGAAGTGGCCTGCTGCCTGTGCAAGGAGAGTCCCTTCACCGAGAGCCCGTGCAGGAGCATCCTGTTCCCCTGCAAGAAGCTGTGCAGCACCAGCGCCCCGCAGTGCGGTTGGTGTCCGGAGGGGCTGGGGGGAGCTCAAATCTGCCACTTCTCTTGAGCCTGGGGACATGCTGCAGCACTGCCACAACTTGGGGGGTCCTGATCTCCTCTTGGAGTACAGGACTTGGACAAAACACCTGGGGTTGGAAAGTTCCTGCTGATTGTCCAGATCTTGTGTGTCACATACTGTCTGGAGTAGGAACGGCTCCCTGGGATCCCCAGTGCAAAGGTGTAGGGAAAAGGGCATAATGGCATAATGGGATGGATTGAAGGGCTCTTCTCCCCTCCACAACACATCTCCCACTCTGCTCTCGCCCTGCCTGGCCCTGAGACGAGCTCCTGCAGCTCGGGGTAACTTCTGAGCCTGTGTTTGTGCTCAGCCGCTGACCTGCTCTCTTGGTGTTCTCCAGCTCAAAGAAGTCTGGTACAGACACGGGGAGAAACACTGGACATGGAACAGCCCAGAACGCTGAGCACCAGCCCAATGTTGAGCCTCAAGCCCAAGGAGCCTTCACTGGGAGATGACAGAACTGCAACACTTGTGATTGCCTTGACCCCAAGTGCTGAGGATGATGTCAGCAGCCTGGACAATTCCAGAAGCAATTCCTATCCCCCTCAGCATCTCTTGGAGAACACAGGCATACCAAGTGTTGATGACGTGAGGACCCAGCTCAAGAAGAAGCTGCACATGAAGAAACTGCACACGTCCAAAAGCATCCAGACTGCAAAAAGCCTTCTCCCATACCAGCGCCAGCCTCCCCGGCTGAAGGACGTGTTGGAAAAGACACCCTCAAGCTGGGATCAACAGGAGATGCAGTCACATTTAAACCGACACCGATTAAACCCCTCGGATGTAGGCGGTGGATTACACCGTGCTTACGGTGCCTCTGTCACTGGACAACGCAGAGATGAGGAGGAAGATCCAGCTCCCAGGAGGAACTACATCAGGAGACACAAACGGCACAAGAGGGACGACAGGCGGAATTGGGTTGGACATAAGCAGCTTTTGTACCAGGTTTGGAGGTCGGGAGTCAAAGTGGAGCCAAAGCCCAGAGCTGACCAGGGTCTAAAGAGGAACCTGGATTTTCTCTCTGACCCGTCGGTTCAGAGCCGCCCTGCTGCCAGCAGCTGGGGAGAGGCCTTGGCTGAAGAGGAGCAATCCTCTCTAGGCAGGCACCCCCTGATCTCCCCTGACACCACAGAGGAGAAAGGCTCCGTGCCCCTCAATAAACCTTGGAGCCCCCGCAGTCCAGACGTTGCGCTGGTTCCAGGAGAACTCTTGGAAACCGCGCTTGATCTTCACCAGCAGCTTCTGGAGGCGGACAAAGGGCTGCAAACGTTCATGGCCCACGTGGAGCGAACCCTGAAGATGGACTGCAGCCTGCCCCAGCTGAAGCAGGCCTGTGCCAAGATGGTCTCAAAGACCAGGCTGCTAGTAAATGTGCTCCGTGAGAGGCAAGAGAACCAGGAAGCCTCTGATGCCATGGACCAGTGTCCTCAGCAGGAGAACATGATCATCCACATGGCTTTGGGGAAAGGCAAGAAACTGCCAAGGAAGGTAGGAGAGCTGCTGGGCACCGCTGCCTGTGTCCTTCTGGGCCAAGGAGAATGGAAGGATCAATCCTCTGACCAATGTCATCTTCCTTCCTTTCCTCACTGCAGAATCTGGAGGTTGTGGTGTACGTCATCATCTCTGTGGCTTTGCTGTTTTTCTTCATCTTCGTTTATCTGATAGTGAAGTGTGTCTTCCAGGTAAGCCAGTGTCTTGTTTGACACACAGCTGTCTGTCTCGTAGCTGGAGTGCCCAGGTGATGAGCCCCAGGTGCCCCTGCAGATGCCCCTGCACATGCTGGTACCATGGGAGATGTTTTTCCAAGCCTGGAGGTTGTGGCAGCTTCCACAGTGCCTGGCTCAGCAGGGTTCAGCTTGCCTGGGGGAAGCTGGTCCTGCCTTCTGTCCCCACTCTCCCCAGCTTTGCTTTGCTCTCCTGCCTTCAGCCACACAGCAATGAGAGTTTTCTCCCTCTCCTCTTTGGCTGAATATTACAGGAAAGCCAATGTTTACAAATCTCCCATTTTCCACCCCCAGAAGCGCTCCCGACCTCGTGAACCTGACTGCCAACGCTGCCACAGCAGGACCCTCTGCCTGAGAAGGTAACTGCTGCCTGCCCATGCCCCTGCTGTGCCACCAAGAGTCTTTGCTGTGCACAGAAACTCCTCCTGGAGCCCCGCAGCCACGCAGGTGCTGCCAGTGCCCAGGACTGCCCTGGCTGTGTTTCAAACACATCGTGTTTGGGGGAGCCCTGGGAAGGGGGTCCTGAGCTCCTGAGCCAGGAGCTCCCAGCCCAACCAGCCCTTCCCATGGCAGCGCTGGGATGGATGTCCTGGGCTCCAGTGCGCTCCCAAATGTATGTGCTCACAAGCCATACCTGTGTGTTTTCAGAACACTCTGGTCTGCTGATGGCTCTGCCCGACTTTTCCCCACTCTGTCCCCACATTGGCTGGTGAAGAACTCACTCCCATCCTCTCCAGTTGCCTTTTCCATCCCGCGCTCATTTCCAGCTACTCTAGCCGTTGCCATCCCTCTTGGGGCTCCCCATCTCCCTTAGGCTCTGCTGACACACCCCACCCGAGCAGGGAGAGGTGCTGGCACCTGCTGCAGCCCTCCCTGGCCAGAGCTCCCTGCATACGGACCGGGAGCAGGGACCTCTGGGGATGTGATGCCCAGAAGCCTTTTGCTCCCCACTGACCGTGCACACTGCATTGGTTTGCAGCCCTGGAAATGGCTCTTCCCCACTCCTGCAGCGGCTGCTTCCCAGACAGGGAAGAGCAGAGCACAGGCAGCCCTGGTGCCCACAGCCTCCATCACCAGCTGCCTTCTCTTTGTATCCCTATTTTCCCTTTCTGTTTTTTACAGGTTCTGTGTAAATCTGCCACAGCGAGAGAGGAAGGATAACCAGGAGGCACAGGATGTGGAGCAGAACTGGGCAGGGAGCTCCTCCGAGAGTTGCCCCTGTACTGACAGTGTCCATGGTGCTTCCCAGTTGAAGAAGTCTGAATTGTCGTGGATTCAACGCATCAGGCGTGTCTATGAATCCGAGAGATAAGCATCCCAGGAAGAGACATGCAGAGAAGAACTCACGAGGAAGACTCTCAAGAAGAAGTTAATGGGATGCCAAGAATTCTTCACCTCCCCATTTAGTATAGGAACTGCTTAGGCTCTGCTTGCATGCTGTTTCATTGGCTGTTGTTATTCCCTTGGATGCTTTTTGCTTGGCTGTAGTTTTCTTTCTGTCCCTGCTGAGGGAAGGCCAAAGGTTGCTGCAGGCAACCACGAGCTCGGGACACCCACAGAAGGCATCAGTACCTCAGGGATTTCCTCACCCCTTGTGCCAATGTTTCTCCCTGCATTTAATAAAAGTTAAGATTGTTCTCGTTCCTCCTGGTGTTGCTGATGTATTTGTAAAAGCAGTTTCTCTCCTCCCTTGTGGCATTGACCAAATTCAGTCCCAGCTGGGCCTCTGCCTTTCTGTCTTTCTCCCTGCATGCCCCAAATTCGTCCTTGCTGTCATCCAGCAGTGCTGCCCTTCTTCCAAAGCTGCAAATTCTGTGTTTTCCTTGAGTCCCAGCAAAAGCTTCCTGCTTAGCTGCTCCGTTTCCTCACCAGCTCGTCTTTGGGCACACGAGCATGGCCTGTTCCTGCCTGCACCTTCAGGGATTGCTCCTTGCAGAATGTCCAGCCTCCCTGGACTCCTCTGCCCCTCAGGACAGTGTCCCAGGGAGCCTCTCAACCAGCGTGGCTGCACTGTCTCACCCTGGGCAGCCTCTCCAGCCTGGATGGACCTTTCTTCACATGGTCATAGTCCCGGCCCCAGAGGCCCAGAGCCTCCACCGTGTTGTGTAGAGGGAGCCGGGAAGGTGAGCTGGGCCAGGAGAGGATTCCCCTGCTGCCTCGAGCAGGGACCTGTTTCCATTTCTCCTGTTACCTTTGCCAGCCCCAGTGCCACTGCCTGGCTCTGGCACTGCCAGCAGCTCAAGAACTGCACGAGCTCCCTCTGGGTCCCCATGTGCCATATTCTGGCTGTGGCTCACTGAAAAGTGGGAACCACGGCTGGATTCTTATCGTGGCGGCCGATAAGGACAAAGCCCAACTCTTGGAGGAGGAAACTGTCTGTCTCCTGCTTTATCCAGGTTGGACATGTCTTCCTGATCCCTCTGGTGCATCAAATCTTTGGGTTCTTCCCCAGATTCAGACGTGCATTCCCACAGCTGTTGCTCCCCTTGGAATTGTCCTGTGCCCTTGTGTCTGCCTGTGCCCAACAGCTGGCCTGGACTGGTGGTGCAGCTACAACGAGCCTCACCTGGCACCATCAGTCACCTCCCCACTGCTCAGCACTTGGGCTTCCCTTCCAGGGCCCTGCTTCAGCTGCAACGTGGTTTCCCATTCCAACAAGGCCTTCCTGGATATGACACAAATCACTGCGTAACATGTCACACCACCAAAGGCGCTGTCACTGCCCTGCGTGAGGGGACAGCGCAGAGAAAAGACAGCGAAAGGCTCATGAGCTTACAGAGAGAGAGGGAGGGATCCCTCCCTCATCACCATCACGGACACAACACACAGAACTTGGGCATATTAATTACATTTATTACCAATAAGATCAGAGCAGGATAACATGAAGCCAAAGAAATTTCAACAAGATTCGTAGGCCCATACTAAAACCTGGCAACACAAACCAAATAAAATGGGAATGGCTTCACAGTGACAGAGAACAGGGTTAGATCGTGTGTTCTGGAGAAATTCTTTCCTTGTGAGGGCAGGGTGGCACTGGCACAGAACGCCCAGAGCAGCAGAGGCTGCCCCTGGATCCCTGCAAGTGTCCAAGGCCAGGCTGGACAGGCCTCGGAGCAACCTGGGACAGTGGAAGGTGTCCCTGCCCATGGCAGGGGTGGGACTGGCTCATCCTTAAGGCCCCTTCCAAGGCAATCCATTCCATGATTCCACGGATTGATGGCTCTGAGACAGAGTCATTTGGTGACAGCATCGCCTGAGCGCTCGTTTGCTGCAAGCTCTGATGTCACCCAGCAACACGGTGACACGAGCGTTGCTGCAGCGACATGAGAGGGACCACTGTGACATTGGCAGCACCACTGTGACACAGCAGCTGCCACAGCTGCACCTCAGCTCTGCGTTCCAGGTGACTGCAGCCAGTCCTGCCTCGCCATGGACCTGGTGACACGTCTCGTGCGTGCTCTGCTCCTGCTGGCCCTGCTGCTGGCAGCGGCCCCCTCGCCAGGAGTGGCCAAGGAGCTCTGCCCAGAGCCCTGCCACTGCCCACAGCCTGGGCAGCTGGACTGCCGGCACTCCGGCCTGGCCACTGTGCCCCCGGCCAGCCGCCACCACGCCCTCACCGTGCTGTGAGTCCCTCTGCCCCACAGAGCCCTGCAGCTGCCCCTGCTTGGCTCCTGGTGCTGCAAACCCCATGGGGGACACTCGGGGGACTCCCTGGGCAGAGACTGGGGGGCTTTGGGGGCCTGAGCTCAGCAGGAGGGTGAAGCCGGGCTGGGCACGCTGGGCCTTCTGCAGGCAAAGCCCGCGTGGGTTTTCCTGAGAGGGGCCGGGGTCTTTGCTTTCTTTTCAGCGATTTCACTGGCAACTCCATTGCTACTATTGGAAAATACACCTGGAAGGAGTACCCATGGACCGAGACCTTGTAAGCACCTGCAGCATTGCAAATGGCAGGAGTTTGGGTATTTTCCGTCCTTTACTCTTGGGTTGCAGCAGCAGCCTGGCCACCACGGTTTCCAGAGGGATTCAGAGCTCTGCTGCTGTGCAGGGAGGGGTGTGAATCACCAGGGCTTCCCAGCATGGCAGGAAATGCCATGAGCTGCATCTCTTGCAGCCCAGGGCACTGTCCCTGTGTCTGTTTGCCCGAGGATCAAGTTGTGGCAGCTTCAGCCGGCCAGGAGCAAATGCCTGCTCTGGCCAGGAGTGGGGACGATGCCTGCAGTGGCCCCAAGAGATGCTTCAGTCAAGCTGCTGCAGGAGATTTTCCCATGACAGTGCCATTTGCTGCTGGCCAGTGGCCGCTGTCACAATGTCCCCGTTGTGTCCCCTTGCAGAGTGCTCAGGGACAATGAGCTGCTGGCAGTGAAGAGCCATTCCCTGGAGGGGCTGTTCCTGCTGAAGCACCTGTAAGCACCGTGCCCTGCCCAGGGCCAGGGGCTCCTGCCTGCCCCTCCCTGGGGCCCTGCTGCCCAGCCCCGCCACAGCCGTGGGCACGTGGCCTTTGTCCCTGCTGGGATCAAGGCTGCAGAGGCAAGGGAAAGCGACAGGGCAAATGGAAGTGACATTTTTGGTGTTCTAACTGCAACAGGGATTTGTCCTGCAATGAGATCCTGTCCATTGAGGAACGGGCTTTTGAGCCACTGCCTTTCCTGAAGTTTCTGTGAGTGATCAAGTTGCTTTCTGGTGTTTTCAGTGCAGTCTTTGCAATGGGCGCCTTTCTTTTGTAAGAAAATGCTCCTATTCTTGTCCCTAAACCTGCCCTGCTCAGAGCCCAGCTTAGCTGCAGAGGTCAATGCTGATGGCTGCCCAGCCACACCAAGGGGACAGATCCCAGCAGGGTTATCCACACAGAGAGGAGCCATCAGAGCAGCCAGTTCTTGCAGCCTTGGCTGCACCCTGGCACGGAAATAGCGTCAGCCCTTGTGCCCTTCACTTCCCCTCCTGCTCAGGCTACAAACACTGAGAAAGCAGCAGTTTCCTCCCTCTTCCATCTTGGATTTGCACCTTTCCTGCCAAGAGATGCTGCTTGCTCCCTCTTCCCGTAGGACAGGCCCCATTCCTTTGTGTGACCTCCTCTTTCCCCAGAAACCTCTCTGGGAATGGCCTCACGCAGATCCGCAGCGGTACTTTCCAGGCCTGGCACGGGATGCAGTTTCTCCAGGAGGTGTAAGTGGCCCCAGGGCGAAAGAAAGGCATGGCAGGGCGAGTCTCTGCAGGCTCTCTGCAGGGTCAGTAGGCAAGAGCAGCTGTGCCCTCTGGAAAGCCCTGACTGTGCCTGTGGATGTCAGCCAGGAGCAGCAGGAGCGTGCAGCTGGAAGGGCCCTTTCCCCTGCCCTGCTCAGCTCCTGCACGGCTTCCTTGACACCGGCCAGGCCATCGCCACGTGCCCGGCACACCCAGCTCCCGTCCCTGCCATCAGCCCTGACAGAGCTCTCTTGTTCCTCAGGATCCTCAGCCATAACCCGCTGGCTGTCATTGCTGACGCTGCCTTCTTCAAGCTGCCCTCAGTGATGTCTCTGTAAGTGTTGGCTGCTTTGGAGCAGATCCACAGGGATCTGTGTCTCTCTCGAGCGCCCTGTTCTCAGGAAAGCAGGGGAGGTGCAGCAGCAAATCTTCCTCTTGCCCAGCCTAGTCTGCTGGAGACACAGCTACCCCTGGCTCCAGCAGAGCAAGGCTAAGGCCCAGCAGTGCTGGTGTGTCCCCAGCTGCAAAGCAAGCCAGGAACTGGGACACAAACTTTCAGGGGTGAGAGCCCATCCAGGGCCTGGGCTGTGGAGTGGCCACAGGGCTCTGGGAATAAAGTGCACTCCTGCTGGAGCACTCGTGCCAGCAGCTCCAGGCTCCTGCCTCCTTCAGGGACTGGAGCTGCCCTCAGTGGTAGGCAGCAGGAGGGTCAGGAGAGGCACAATCCTTTCTGGTGGCATCTGTGTGCCACGAGAGCTGCAGGACCTCGATCCTGATTCCAACAATGGCCTGGTACAGAGCAGGGCAACGCAGAAAGAAGCTGGGCTCTGCAATGGCTTCTCTTTGAGCAGGCACAAGTGGATGCCTCTGCCAAGAGCACCACGATCACCAGGGCCCTGGCCTTGCTCTCAGATCAGAGGTGGGGCAAGGTCACTGGAGAATTTAATGAGGTCTTTCCAATGCTTGCAGAGACCTGAGTGCCACGCAAGTGACTCCGCAGACGCTGCTGCTGCTCCTGCAGACCACGTTGAGCTTGGAAACCCTGTGAGTGTGTGGGACAGAGCCCCAGGTGCCAGCAGGCCCCGAGTGCTGGGACAAGGGCTCTGCTGGGGAAACAAAACCCTGTGTCACACAGGCAGAAGAATCCCAGTAAGCTCAAGAGTGGCTGCTTCTTCCTGGCAACCTGCAAATACTCAGCAGCTCAGAGGCGTAGTTTCACCTTTTGGGTGACTTGCTGCAGGTTTCTCACAGGGGAGTTTGAATGGTTGGTGGGTGCATTTCTGTGCCACGTGGTATTTTGGGAGCAGTTCCACATTGAAGGATCCAATCCCCTTTGGAATGTTTTGCATTGGGAGTGAGGGGACTTTTCCAGAGCTGTGGCACACAATGGAGCACAAGTCCCATGCGTGGTATCCGTGTGCTCCCTGAGCTGGTCTGGGAGCCATGGGCTGGGTATTCCTGCAATAATCTCCTCTTGTCTTTAGCCAAGTGCCCAGGGAAGTGGCCTGCTGCCTGTGCAAGGAGAGTCCCTTCACCGAGAGCCCGTGCAGGAGCATCCTGTTCCCCTGCAAGAAGCTGTGCAGCACCAGCGCCCCGCAGTGCGGTTGGTGTCCAGAGGGGCTGGGGGGAGCTCAAATCTGCCACTTCTCTTGAGCCTGGGGACATGCTGCAGCACTGCCACAACTTGGGGGGTCCTGATCTCCTCTTGGAGTACAGGACTTGGACAAAACACCTGGGGTTGGAAAGTTCCTGCTGATTGTCCAGATCTTGTGTGTCACATACTGTCTGGAGAAGGAACAGCTCCCTGGGATCCCCAGTGCAAACGTGTAGGGAAAAGGGCAGGGCCCCCGATGTGCTCTGCAGGGTGAACACCAAGCACCCTTAACTCCTCGTTGGCCTCTGCAGGGGGAGCAAAGCAGCGTTGTGCTCTAGCTGGGCACAGGGCAGAGAACATCATGCACAGCAGGGCGAGGCTGCACTTCTGCAAGCAGATACAGCCAGGGTTCCAAGGGCCCCAGGGAGCTCGGTTCTCTCACTGGCTCAGCCCCAGGTGTCCCATAGCACAGTCCCAGGGCTCTGGTGCCCTTGAAGAAGTTGTTCATGCTGTAACAGCTTGAGCTACTGCTGCTGCTACTGCTGCTATTGCTGCTAGGAATGGCCCCAGAGCAAAGGGGTCCCTGGGCTTTTCTCCCCTGCCAGTCTGGGGCCACATTGCAGTGTTGATCTTTCCTCTGGAGTCTCTGGCTCCTCACTGGCTCCTGCAGAGCCACCCAAGCCTGGCTCATCTGGAGCGGTGGGAAACCCCTAAACAGCAAACCCATTCCCCAGGGATGTTTCCCTCCCCAGCAGTACCCCAGGAGACACCAGGAAAGAATCAGCTCTCGGCTCTGGCCCGCCCCTATGGCATAATGGGATGGATTGAAGGGCTCTTCTCCCCTCCACAACACATCTCCCACTCTGCTCTCGCCCTGCCTGGCCCTGAGACGAGCTCCTGCAGCTCGGGGTAACTTCTGAGCCTGTGTTTGTGCTCAGCCGCTGACCTGCTCTCTTGGTGTTCTCCAGCTCAAAGAAGTCTGGTACAGACACGGGGAGAAACACTGGACATGGAACAGCCCAGAACGCTGAGCACCAGCCCAATGTTGAGTCTCAAGCCCAAGGAGCCTTCACTGGGAGATGACAGAACTGCAACACTTGTGATTGCCCTGACCCCGAGCACTGAGGATGATGTCAGCAGCCTGGACAATTCCAGAGGCAATTCCTATCCCCCTCAGCATCTCTTGGGGCACACAGGCATACCAAGTGTTGATGATGTGCGGACCCAGCTCAAGAAGAAGCTGCGTGAGAGGAAACTGCACACGTCCAAAAGCATCCAGACTGCAAAAAGCCTTCTCCCATACCAGCGCCAGCCTCCCCGGCTGAAGGACGTGTTGGAAAAGACACCCTCAAGCTGGGATCAACAGGAGATGCAGTCACATTTAAACCGATACGGACTAAACCCCTCGGATGTAGGCGGTGGATTACACCGTGCTTACGGTGCCTCTGTCACTGCACAACGCAGAGATGAGGAGGAAGATCCAGCTCCCAGGAGGAACTACATCAGGAGACACAAACGGCACAAGAGGGACGACAGCCGGAATTGGGTTGGACATAAGCAGCTTTTGTACCAGGTTTGGAGGTCGGGAGTCAAAGTGGAGCCAAAGCCCAGAGCTGACCAGGGTCTAAAGAGGAACCTGGATTTTCTCTCGGACCCGTCGGTTCAGAGCCGCCCTGCTCCCAGCAGCTGGGGAGAGGCCTTGGCTGAAGAGGAGCAATCCTCTCTAGGCAGGCACCCCCTGATCTCCCCTGACA
The DNA here is from genome assembly GCF_009819885.2 of Catharus ustulatus. Taxonomy (NCBI): domain Eukaryota; kingdom Metazoa; phylum Chordata; class Aves; order Passeriformes; family Turdidae; genus Catharus; species Catharus ustulatus. Next base: position 28,307,366 of record NC_046228.1, on the reverse strand, counting down.
GCACAGAGGAGAAAGGCTCCGTGCCCCTCAATAAACCTTGGAGCCCCCGCAGTCCAGACGTTGCGCTGGTTCCAGGAGAACTCTTGGAAACCGCGCTTGATCAGCACCAGCAGCTTCTGGAGGCGAACAAAGGGCTGCAAACGTTCATGGCCCACGTGGAGCGAACCCTGAAGATGGACTGCAGCCTGCCCCAGCTGAAGCAGGCCTGTGCCAAGATGGTCTCAAAGACCAGGCTGCTAGTAAATGTGCTCCGTGAGAGGCAAGAGAACCAGGAAGCCTCTGATGCCATGGACCAGTGTCCTGTGCAGGAGAACATGATCATCCACATGGCTTTGGGGAAAGGCAAGAAACTGCCAAGGAAGGTAGGAGAGCTGCTGGGCACTGCTGCCTGTGTCCTTCTGGGCAAAGGAGAATGGAAGGATCAATCCTCTGACCACCGTCATCTTCCTTCCTTTCCTCACTGCAGAATCTGGAGGTTGTGGTGTACGTCATCATCTCTGTGGCTTTGCTGTTTTTCTTCATCTTCGTTTATGTGATACTGAAGTGTGTCTTCCAGGTGAGCCAGTGTCTTGTTTGACACACAGCTGTCTGTCTCGTAGCTGGAGTGCCCAGGTGATGAGCCCCAGGTGCCCCTGCAGATGGCCCTGCACATGCTGGTACCACAGGAGAGGTTTTTCCAAGCCTGGAGGTTGTGGCAGCTTCCACAGTGCCTGGCTCAGCAGGGTTCCGCCTGCCTGGGGGAAGCTGGTCCTGCCTTCTGTCCCCACTCTCCCCAGCTTTGCTTTGCTCTCCTGCCTTCAGCCACACAGCAATGAGAGTTTTCTCCCTCTCCTGTTTGGCTGAATATTACAGGTAAACCAATGTTTACAAATCTCCCATTTTCCATCCCCAGAAGCGCTCCCGACCTCGTGAACCTGACTGCCAACGCTGCCACAGCAGCACCCTCTGCCTGAGAAGGTAACTGCTGCCTGCCCATGCCCCTGCTGTGCCACCAAGAGTCTTTGCTGTGCACAGAAACTCCTCCTGGAGCCCCGCAGCCACGCAGGTGCTGCCAGTGCCCAGGACTGCCCAGGCTGTGTTTCAAACACATCGTGTTTGGGGGAGCCCTGGGAAGGGGGTCCTGAGCTCCTGAGCCAGGAGCTCCCAGCCCAACCAGCCCTTCCCATGGCAGCGCTGGGATGGATGTCCTGGGCTCCAGTGCGCTCCCAAATGTATGTGCTCACAAGCCATACCTGTGTGTTTTCAGAACACTCTGGTCTGCTGATGGCTCTGCCCTACTTTTCCCCACTCTGTCCCCACAGTGGCTGGTGAAGAACTCACTCCCATCCTCTCCAGTTGCCTTTTCCATCCCGCGCTCATTTCCAGCTACTCCAGCCGTTGCCATCCCTCTTGGGGCTCCCCATCTCCCTTAGGCTCTGCTGACACACCCCACCCGAGCAGGGAGAGGTGCTGGCACCTGCTGCAGCCCTCCCTGGCCAGAGCTCCCTGCATACGGACCGGGAGCAGGGACCTCTGGGGATGTGATGCCCAGAAGCCTTTTGATCCCCACTGACCGTGCACACTCCATTGGTTTGCAGCCCTGGAAATGGCTCTTCCCCACTCCTGCAGCGGCTGCTTCCCAGACAGGGAAGAGCAGAGCACAGGCAGCCCTGGTGCCCACAGCCTCCATCACCAGCTGCCTTCTCTTTGTATCCCTATTTTCCCTTTCTGTTTTTTACAGGTTCTGTGTAAATCTGCCACAGCGAGAGAGGAAGGATAACCAGGAGGCACAGGATGTGGAGCAGAACTGGGCAGGGAGCTCCTCCGAGAGTTGCCCCTGTGCTGACAGTGTCCATGGTGCTTCCCAGTTGAAGAAGTCTGAGTTGTCGTGGATTAAACGCATCCGACGTGTCTATGAATCCGAGAGATAAGCATCCCAGGAAGAGACATGCAGAGAAGACTGGTGTGGAAGACTCTCAAGAAGAAATTAATGGGATGCCAAGAATTCTTCACCTCCCCGTTTAGTATAGGATCTGCTTAGGCTCTGCTTGCATTCTTTTTCATTGCTGTTGTTATTCCCTTGGATGCTTTTTGCTTGGCTGTAGTTTTCTTTCTGTCCCTGCTGAGGGAAGGCCAAAGGTTGCTGCAGGCAACCACGAGCTTGGGACACCCACAGAAGGCATCAGTACCTCAGGGATTTCCTCACCCCTTATGCCAATGTTTCTCCCTGCATTTAATAAAAATTAAGATTGTTCTCGTTCCTCCTGGTGTTGCTGATGTATTTGTAAAAGCAGTTTCTCTCCTCCCTTGTGGCATTGGCCAAATTCAGTTCCAGCTGGGCCTCTGCCTTTCTGTCTTTCTCCCTGCATGCCCCAAATTCGTCCTTGCTGTCGTCCAGCAGTGCTGCCCTTCTTCCAAAGCTGCAAATTCTGTGTTTTCCTTGAGTCCCAGCAAAAGCTTCCTGCTTAGCTGCTCTGCTTCCTCACCAGCTCGTCTTTGGGCACACGAGCATGGCCTGTTCCTGCCTGCACCTTCAGGGATTGCTCCTTGCAGAATGTCCAGCCTCCCTGGACTCCTCTGCCCCTCAGGACAGTGTCCCAGGGAGCCTCTCAACCAGCGTGGCTGCACTGTCTCACCCTGGGCAGCCTCTCCAGCCTGGATGGACCTTTCTTCACATGGTCATAGTCCCGGCCCCAGAGGCCCAGAGCCTCCACCGTGTTGTGTAGAGGGAGCCGGGAAGGTGAGCTGGGCCAGGAGAGGATTCCCCTGCTGCCTCGAGCAGGGACCTGTTTCCATTTCTCCGTTACCTTTGCCAGCCCCAGTGCCACATCCTGGCTCTGGCACTGCCAGCAGCTCAAGAACTGCACAAGCTCCCTCTGGGTCACCATGTGCCATATTCTGGCTGTGGCTCACTGAAAAGTGGGAACCACGGCTGGATTCTTATCGTGGCGGCCGATAAGGACAAAGCCCAACTCTTGGAGGAAGAAACTGTCTGCCTCCTGCTTTATCCAGCTTGGACATCTCTTCCTGCTCCCTCTGGTGCATCAAATCTTTGGGTTCTTCCACATATCCAGAGGTGCATTCCCACAGCTGTTGCTCCCCTTGGAATTGCCTGTGCCCTTGTATCTGCCTGTGCCCAACAGCTGGCCTGGACTGGTGGTGCAGCTACAACGAGCCTCACCTGGCACCGTCAGTCACCTCCCCACTGCTCAGCACTTGGGCTTCCCTTCCAGGGCCCTGCTTCAGCCGCAACGTGGTTTCCCATTCCAACAAGGCCTTCCTGGATATGACACAAATCACTGCGTAACATGTCACACCACCAAAGGCGCTGTCACTGCCCTGCGTGAGGGGACAGTGCAGAGAAAAGACAGCGAAAGGCTCATGAGCTTGCAGAGAGAGAGGGAGGGATCCCTCCCTCATCACCATCACGGACACAACACACAGAACTTGGGCATATTAATTACATTTATTACCAATAAGATCAGAGCAGGATAACTTGAAGCAAAAGAAATTTCAACAAGACTTGTAGGCCCCTACTAAAACCTGGCCACACAAACCAAATAAAAATAGGAATGGCTTCACAGTGACAGAGAGCAGGGTTAGATCGTGTGTTCTGGAGAAATTCTTCCCTGTGAGGGCGGAGTGGCACTGGCACAGAACGCCCAGAGCAGCAGAGGCTGCCCCTGGATCCCTGCAAGTGTCCAAGGCCAGGCTGGACAGGCCTTGGAGCAAGCTGGGACAGTGGAAGGTGTTCCTGCCCATGGCAGGGGTGGGACTGGCTCATCCTTAAGGCCCCTTCCAAGCCAATCCATTCCATGATTCCACAGATTGATGCTTGTGAGACAGAGTCATTTGGTGACAGCATCGCCTGAGCGCCCGTTTGCTGCAAGCTCTGATGTCACCCAGCACCACGGTGACACGGTGCTGCAGCGACATGAGAGGGAGCACTGTGACATTGGCAGCACCACTGTGACACAGCAGCTGCCACAGCTGCACCTCAGCTCTGCGTTCCAGGTGACTGCAGCCAGTCCTGCCTCGCCATGGACCTGGTGACACGTCTCGTGCGTGCTCTGCTCCTGCTGGCCCTGCTGCTGGCAGCGGCCCCCTCGCCAGGAGTGGCCAAGGAGCTCTGCCCAGAGCCCTGCCACTGCCCACAGCCTGGGCAGCTGGACTGCCGGCACTCCGGCCTGGCCACCGTGCCCCCGGCCAGCCGCCACCACGCCCTCACCGTGCTGTGAGTCCCTCTGCCCCACAGAGCCCTGCAGCTGCCCCTGCTTGGCTCCTGGTGCTGCAAACCCCAAGGGGGACACCCGGGGGACTCCCTGGGCAGAGACTGGGGGGCTTTGGGGGCCTGAGCTCAGCAGGAGGGTGAAGCCGGGCTGGGCACGCTGGGCCTTCTGCAGGCAAAGCCCGCGTGGGTTTTCCTGAGAGGGGCCGGGGTCTTTGCTTTCTTTGCAGCGATTTCACTGGCAACTCCATTGCTACTATTGGAAAATACACCTGGAAGGAGTACCCATGGACCGAGACCTTGTAAGCGCCTGCAGCATTGCAAATGGCAGGAGTTTGGGTATTTTCCGTCCTTTACTCTTGGGTTGCAGCAGCAGCCTGCCCACCACGGTTTCCAGAGGGATTCAGAGCTCTGCTGCTGTGCAGGGAGGGGTGTGAATCACCAGGGCTTCCCAGCATGGCAGGAAATGCCATGAGCTGCATCTCTTGCAGCCCAGGGCACTGTCCCTGTGTCTGTTTGCCCAGGGATCAAGCTGTGGCAGCTTCAGCCGGCCAGGAGCAAATGCCTGCTCTGGCCAGGAGTGGGGACGATGCCTGCAGTGGCCCCAAGAGATGCTTCAGTCAAGCTGCTGCAGGAGATTTTCCCATGACAGTGCCATTTCCTGCTGGCCAGTGGCCACTGTCACAATGTCCCCGTTGTGTCCCCTTGCAGAGTGCTCAGGGACAATGAGCTGCTGGCAGTGAAGAGCCATTCCCTGGAGGGGCTGTTCCTGCTGAAGCACCTGTAAGCACCGTGCCCTGCCCAGGGCCAGGGGCTCCTGCCTGCCCCTCCCTGGGGCCCTGCTGCCCAGCCCCGCCACAGCCGTGGGCACGTGGCCTTTGTCCCTGCTGGGATCAAGGCTGCAAAGGCAAGGGAAAGCGACAGGGCAAATGGAAGTGACATTTTTGGTGTTCTAACTGCAACAGGGATTTGTCCTGCAATGAGATCCTGTCCATTGAGGAACGGGCTTTTGAGCCACTGCCTTTCCTGAAGTTTCTGTGAGTGATCAAGTTGCTTTCTGGTGTTTACAGTGCAGTCTTTGCAATGGGCGCCTTTCTTTTGTAAGAAAATGCTCCTATTCTTGTCCCTAAACCTGCCCTGCTCAGAGCCCAGCTTAGCTGCAGAGGTCAATGCTGATGGTTGCCCAGCCACACCAAGGGGACAGATCCCAGCAGGGTTATCCACACAGAGAGGAGCCATCAGAGCAGCCAGTTCTTGCAGCCTTGGCTGCACCCTGGCACAGAAATAGCGTCAGCCCTTGTGCCCTTCACTTCCCCTCCTGCTCAGGCTACAAACACTGAGAAAGCAGCAGTTTCCTCCCTCTTCCATCCTGGATTTGCACCTTTCCTGCCAAGAGATGCTGCTTGCTCCCTCTTCCCGTAGGACAGGCCCCATTCCTTTGTGTGACCTCCTCTTTCCCCAGAAACCTCTCTGGGAATGGCCTCACGCAGATCCGCAGCGGCACTTTCCAGGCCTGGCACGGGATGCAGTTTCTCCAGGAGGTGTAAGTGGCCCCAGGGCTAAAGAAAGGCATGGCAGGGCGAGTCTCTGCAGGCTCTCTGCAGGGTCAGTAGGCAAGAGCAGCTGTGCCCTCTGGAAAGCCCTGACTGTGCCTGTGGATGTCAGCCAGGGAGCAGCAGGAGCGTGCAGCTGGAAGGACCCTTTCCCCTGCCCTGCTCAGCTCCTGCACGGCTTCCTTGACACCGGCCAGGCCATCGCCACGTGCCCGGCACACCCAGCTCCCGTCCCTGCCATCAGCCCTGACAGAGCTCTCTTGTTCCTCAGGATCCTCAGCCATAACCCGCTGGCTGTCATTGCTGACGCTGCCTTCTTCAAGCTGCCCTCGGTGATGTCTCTGTAAGTGTTGGCTGCTTTGGAGCAGATCCACAGGGATCTGTGTCTCTCTCGAGCGCCCTGTTCTCAGGAAAGCAGGGGAGGTGCAGCAGCAAATCTTCCTCTTGCCCAGCCTAGTCTGCTGGAGACACAGCTACCCCTGGCTCCAGCAGAGCAAGGCAAATGCCCAGCGGTGCTGGTGTGTCCCCAGCTGCAAAGCAAGCCAGGAACTGGGACACAAACTTTCAGGGGTGAGAGCCCATCCAGGGCTGGGGCTGTGGAGTGGCCGCAGGGCTCTGGGAATAAAGTGCACTCCTGCTGGAGCACTCGTGCCAGCAGCTCCAGGCTCCTGCCTCCTTCAGGGACTGGAGCTGCCCTCAGTGGTCGGCAGCAGGAGGGTCAGGAGAGGCACAATCCTTTGTGGTGGCATCTGTGTGCCACGAGAGCTGCAGGACCTCGCTCCTGATTCCAACAATGGCCTGGTACAGAGCAGGGCAAGGCAGAGAGAAGCTGGGCTCTGCAATGGCTTCTCTTTGAGCAGGCACAAGTGGATGCCTCTGCCAAGAGCACCACGATCACCAGGGCCCTGGGCTTGCTCTCAGATCAGAGGTGGGGCAAGGTCACTGGAGAATTTAATGAGGTCTTTCCAATGCTTTGCAGAGACCTGAGTGCCACCCAAGTGACTCCGCAGACGCTGCTGCTGCTCCTGCAGACCACGTTGAGCTTGGAAACCCTGTGAGTGTGTGGGACAGAGTCCCAGGTGCCAGCAGGCCCCGAGTGCTGGGACAAGGGCTCTGCTGGGGAAACAAAACCCTGTGCCACACAGGCAGAAGAATCCCAGTAAGCTCAAGAGTGGCTGCTTCTTCCTTGCAACCTGCAAATACTCAGCAGCTCAGGGGCGTAGTTTCACCTTTTGGGTGACTTGCTGCAGGTTTCTCACAGGGGAGTTTGAATGGCAGGCGGGTGCATTTCTGTGCCACGCGGTATTTTGGGAGCAGTTCCACATTGCAGGATTCAATCCCCTTTGGAATGTTTTGCATTGGGAGTGAGGGGACTTTTCCAGAGCTGTGGCACACAATGGAGCACAAGTCCCATGCGTGGTATCCGTGTGCTCCCTGAGCTGGTCTGGGAGCCATGGGCTGGGTATTCCTGCAATAATCTCCTCTTGTCTTTAGCCAAGTGCCCAGGGAAGTGGCCTGCTGCCTGTGCAAGGAGAGTCCCTTCACCGAGAGCCCGTGCAGGAGCATCCTGTTCCCCTGCAAGAAGCTGTGCAGCACCAGCGCCCCGCAGTGCGGTTGGTGTCCGGAGGGGCTGGGGGGAGCTCAAATCTGCCACTTCTCTTGAGCCTGGGGACATGCTGCAGCACTGCCACAACTTGGGGGGTCCTGATCTCCTCTTGGAGTACAGGACTTGGACAAAACACCTGGGGTTGGAAAGTTCCTGCTGATTGTCCAGATCTTGTGTGTCACATACTGTCTGGAGAAGGAACAGCTCCCTGGGATCCCCAGTGCAAACGTGTAGGGAAAAGGGCAGGGCCCCCGATGTGCTCTGCAGGGTGAACACCAAGTACCCTTAACTCCTCGTTGGCCTCTGCAGGGGGAGCAAAGCAGCGTTGTGCTCTAGCTGGGCACAGGGCAGAGAACATCCATGCACAGCAGGGCGAGGCTGCACTTCTGCAAACAGATACAGCCAGGGTTCCAAGGGCCCCAGGGAGCTCGGTTCTCTCACTGGCTCAGCCCCAGGTGTCCCATAGCACAGTCCCAGGGCTCTGGTGCCCTTGAAGAAGTTGTTCATGCTGTAACAGCTTGAGCTGCTGCTGCTGCTGCTGCTGCTGCTGCTGCTGCTGCTGCTGCTGGGAATGGCCCCAGAGCAAAGGGGGCCCTGGGCTTTTCTCCCCTGCCAGTCTGCGGCCACATTGCAGTGCTGATCTTTCCTCTGGCGTCTCTGGCTCCTCACTGGCTCCTGCAGAGCCACCCAAGCCTGGCTCATCTGGAGCGGTGGGAAACCCCTAAACAGCAAACCCATTCCCCAGGGATGTTTCCCTCCCCAGCAGTACCCCAGGAGACACCAGGAAAGAATCAACTCTTGGCTCTGGCCCGCCCCTATGGGATAATGGGATGGATTGAAGGGCTCTTCTCCCCTCCACAACACATCTCCCACTCTGCTCTCGCCCTGCCTGGCCCTGAGACGAGCTCCTGCAGCTCGGGGTAACTTCTGAGCCTGTGTTTGTGCTCAGCCGCTGACCTGCTCTCTTGGTGTTCTCCAGCTCAAAGAAGTCTGGTACAGACACGGGGAGAAACACTGGACATGGAACAGCCCAGAACGCTGAGCACCAGCCCAATGTGGAGCCTCAAGCCCAAGGAGCCTTCACTGGGAGATGACAGAACTGCAACACTTGTGATTGCCCTGACCCCCAGCGCTGAGGATGATGTCAGCAGCCTGGACAATTCCAGAAGCAATTCCTATCCCCCTCAGCATCTCTTGGGGCACACAGGCATACCAAGTGTTGATGACGTGAGGACCCAGCTCAAGAAGAAGCTGCACATGAAGAAACTGCACACGTCCAAAAGCATCCAGACTGCAAAAAGCCTTCTCCCATACCAGCGCCAGCCTCCCTGGCTGAAGGACGTGTTGGAAAAGACACCCTCAAGCTGGGATCAACAGGAGATGCAGTCACGTTCAAACCGATACGGACTAAACCCCTCGGATGTAGGCGGTGGATTACACCGTGCTTACGGTGCCTCTGTCACTGCACAACGCAGAGATGAGGAGGAAGATCCAGCTCCCAGGAGGAACTACATCAGGAGACACAAACGGCACAAGAGGGACGACAGGCGGAATTGGGTTGGACATAAGCAGCTTTTGTACCAGGTTTGGAGGTCGGGAGTCAAAGTGGAGCCAAAGCCCAGAGCTGACCAGGGTCTAAAGAGGAACCTGGATTTTCTCTCGGACCCGTTGGTTCAGAGCCGCCCTGCTGCCAGCAGCTGGGGAGAGGCCTTGGCTGAAGAGGAGCAATCCTCTCTAGGCAGGCACCCCCTGATCTCCCCTGACACCACAGAGGAGAAAGGCTCCGTGCCCCTCAATAAACCTTGGAGCCCCCGCAGTCCAGACGTTGCGCTGGTTCCAGGAGAACTCTTGGAAACCGCGCTTGATCTTCAGCAGCAGCTTCTGGAGGCGGACAAAGGGCTGCAAACGTTCATGGCCCACGTGGAGCGAACCCTGAAGATGGACTGCAGCCTGCCCCAGCTGAAGCAGGCCTGTGCCAAGATGGTCTCAAAGACCAGGCTGCTAGTAAATGTGCTCCGTGAGAGGCAAGAGAACCAGGAAGCCTCTGATGCCATGGACCAGTGTCCTCAGCAGGAGAACATGATCATCCACATGGCTTTGGGGAAAGGCAAGAAACTGTCAAGGAAGGTAGGAGAGCTGCTGGGCACTGCTGCCTGTGTCCTTCTGGGCAAAGGAGAATGGAAGGATCAATCCTCTGACCACCGTCATCTTCCTTCCTTTCCTCATTGCAGAATCTGGAGGTTGTGGTGTACATCATCATCTCTGTGGCTTTGCTGTTTTTCTTCATCTTCGTTTATGTGATACTGAAGTGTGTCTTCCAGGTAAGCCAGTGTCTTGTTTGACACACAGCTGTCTGTCTCGTAGCTGGAGTGCCCAGGTGATGAGCCCCAGGTGCCCCTGCAGATGGCCCTGCACATGCTGGTACCACAGGATATGTTTTTCCAAGCCTGGAGGTTGTGGCAGCTTCCACAGTGCCTGGCTCAGCAGGGTTCAGCCTGCCTGGGGGAAGCTGGTCCTGCCTTCTGTCCCCACTCTCCCCAGCTTTGCTTTGCTCTCCTGCCTTCAGCCACACAGCAATGAGAGTTTACTCCCTCTCCTGTTTGGCTGGATATTACAGGAAAGCCAATGTTTACAAATCTCCCATTTTCCATCCCCAGAAGCGCTCCCGACCTCGTGAACCTGACTGCCAACGCTGCCACAGCAGCACCCTCTGCCTGAGAAGGTAACTGCTGCCTGCCCATGCCCCTGCTGTGCCACCAAGAGTCTTTGCTGTGCACAGAAACTCCTCCTGGAGCCCCGCAGCCACGCAGGTGCTGCCAGTGCCCAGGACTGCCCAGGCTGTGTTTCAAACACATCGTGTTTGGGGGAGCCCTGGGAAGGGGGTCCTGAGCTCCTGAGCCAGGAGCTCCCAGCCCAACCAGCCCTTCCCATGGCAACGCTGGGATGGATGTCCTGGGCTCTAGTGCGCTCCCAAATCTACGTGCTCACAAGCCATACCTGTGTGTTTTCAGAACACTCTGGTCTGCTGATGGCTCTGCCCTACTTTTCCCCACTCTGTCCCCACAGTGGCTGGTGAAGAACTCACTCCCATCCTCTCCAGTTGCCTTTTCCATCCCGCGCTCATTTCCAGCTACTCCAGCCGTTGCCATCCCTCTTGGGGCTCCCCATCTCCCTTAGGCTCTGCTGACACACCCCACCCGAGCAGGGAGAGGTGCTGGCACCTGCTGCAGCCCTCCCTGGCCAGAGCTCCCTGCATACGGACCGGGAGCAGGGACCTCTGGGGATGTGATGCCCAGAAGCCTTTTGCTCCCCACTGACCGTGCACACTCCATTGGTTTGCAGCCCTGGAAATGGCTCTTCCCCACTCCTGCAGCGGCTGCTTCCCAGACAGGGAAGAGCAGAGCACAGGCAGCCCTGGTGCCCACAGCCTCCATCACCAACTGCCTTCTCTTTGTATCCCTATTTTCCCTTTCTGTTTTTTACAGGTTCTGTGTAAATCTGCCACAGAGTGGGAGGAAGGATAACCAGGAGGCACAGGATGTGGAGCAAAACTGGGCAGGGAGCTCCTCCGAGAGTTGCCCCTGTGCTGACAGTGTCCATGGTGCTTCCCAGTTGAAGAAGTCTGAGTTGTCGTGGATTAAACGCATCCGGCGTGTCTATGAATCCGAGAGATAAGCATCCCAGGAAGAGACATGCAGAGAAGAACTCAGGAGGAAGACTCTCAAGAAGAAGTTAATGGGATGCCAAGAATTCTTCACCTCCCCATTTAGTATAGGAACTGCTTAGGCTCTGCTTGCATGCTGTTTCATTGCTGTTGTTATTCCCTTGGATGCTTTTTGCTTGGCTGTAGTTTTCTTTCTGTCCCTGCTGAGGGAAGGCCAAAGGTTGCTGCAGGCAACCACGAGCTCGGGACACCCACAGAAGGCATCAGTACCTCAGGGATTTCCTCACCCCTTGTGCCAATGTTTCTCCCTGCATTTAATAAAAATTAAGATTGTTCTCGTTCCTCCTGGTGTTGCTGATGTATTTGTAAAAGCAGTTTCTCTCCTCCCTTGTGGCATTGGCCAAATTCAGTTCCAGCTGGGCCTCTGCCTTTCTGTCTTTCTCCCTGCATGCCCCAAATTCGTCCTTGCTGTCGTCCAGCAGTGCTGCCCATCTTCCAAAGCTGCAAATTCTGTGTTTTCCTTGAGTCCCAGCAAAAGCTTCCTGCTTAGCTGCTCCGTTTCTTCACCAGCTCGTCTTTGGGCACACGAGCATGGCCTGTTCCTGCCTGCACCTTCAGGGATTGCTCCTTGCAGAATGTCCAGCCTCCCTGGACTCCTCTGCCCCTCAGGACAGTGTCCCAGGGAGCCTCTCAACCAGCGTGGCTGCACTGTCTCACCCTGGGCAGCCTCTCCAGCCTGGATGGACCTTTCTTCACATGGTCATAGTCCCGGCCCCAGAGGCCCAGAGCCTCCACCGTGTTGTGTAGAGGGAGCCGGGAAGGTGAGCTGGGCCAGGAGAGGATTCCCCTTCCAAATTAGAGGCTGTCAGAGATAGGGAAAATGATATACTGGACAAAGCAATACAGATTTATTCACACAGACATGTGGGAGAAAATCCCATGAGTTTATTTATCATCAGCTATTATTTGACTCTGTCTTTCAGAATAGTTGTATTAGAAGATTGTAGAGTTCAGCAGCTGATAGTTTGTACTAAATCTGCTTTTGCTAGCCATGCTAAGTCTGACATAATTGTGTCAGACAACAAGCTCCCATTTTATGAGCATATGCTTAAGCCATTGCAATGAATTATGGCACAGCACATCCCCATTATCCTCAGTCTGACTTGTTGATTGAAAACAAAATAATAAAGTGTGTACTAAAATGGCGATGGGGTCAGACCCTGACCCATATTTAATGTTGTTAAATTACCAAATGACATCACTGGAGCATGGGTTCTTATCTGCTGACATCTTGTTCAATAGAATAGGGTTGTCTGGGCTGCTAGAAGTGTATGTCAGAGTCAGTGGATACTTGTAGACATGTAGAGTGATAGATAAGATAAAACCACAATACCCAGTGTGATTTAAGGGCCTGGAAGCTGCAGCCACCTCATGAAAATGAAGCCATGCATGTCTGTGCTGGGAAGCTGTGCCTGCAAGCAGCACAGCTGTCAAAACATGTAGCCACGTCTAACTGTGTGTGTCATCACTCAGGTGTGTGCTGAGGAGAACCAGGTGAGCCTCTTCCAACCCCAGCAGGCAGGAGATACCATAAACTGGTGCCACAGAGTCAAAAACTCCAAGGGACTGCAATGAACAGGGTCTAGAACAAACAAAAACAGAACAGACGAAATCAAAAGATAAAAAGGAAATTGTGCTTTTTTCTCAGGGAGTCAATGCAACCTCAGTCTTAAAGGGATGACTCTGTGGTCTTGTGTCTGCACTCCTCTGGAAACAGTTCCATGTCATTCCAGGAGAGATATGCCTAGCTCTCATCAGGTGCATTCTCCCTCTGCCACATTTTTTCATTACTGGGTGATGCTGTTCCTTAACTTCAGAAGGGTTCTTCGTTGTAACGGCTGTTTCAGCTCATAGGAAATGGCATTTTCTTCTCTTTCTGTGGAGTCTGCTTTGTGCAATGGAGAATTAAACATTGAATTTAATCATAATATATGTTCTCTTGGATACAGTGGCTAGTCAGTATGTTTAATTATGGCACTATTTCCTTTTCTGCTCCTCCATTCTCCCCCTAAAAGGAAAGGAGATTCTCAGGCCATGGAGGTTGAATTGTCAGCTTGTGACCTCCTAAGGTTAAATTATTATTTGGGTTAAATTCTTCTTCATAGCCTCATACTTTGGAATAATATTTTATATAATATAAAATTTAGGGACAAAATTGAACCTTCAGGATGCAGTGATCATTCATTAGATATTAGATATTTCATTCCTGCCTCAAAAGCAAAGTGTTTGGGGCTTTTTGTTGCTTGTTTGGGTTGGGTTTTTTGTTTTGGTTTGGTTTTTTTTCCCCTGAGCAAATGTGTGTTTTTCAGTACCTGGAGACAGATGGAAACAAAAAAGAGAAGGAAGAAAAGAAAGGAAATGGATGAGACAGATCTTAAGGCATATAAGCATGCAGCCCATGAGGTTAATGGATGCACCAGCATCCTGCCTAGCTGTGCTAGATCACTAACACTGTCTCCATGGTGCCATCTGAGAGTTCTGGGACATCAGCTTCCTTTAAGAAATACCCCTACTCACCACTGACCTTATTTTTTGAACATAATGTTAGGGGATGACCTAGAGGATAGAAGGTAATGGATGGGAACCAATTTAATCTGAGCAGTTGTGAGTGTTGGATGAAGCTGCTCTGACTGCATGTTGACTTTCCAGGTAGTGTCAAGGTACAAAGTTTTGTTCAGATTTCAAAACTGCCATCAGTTCAAATTGCTGTGACAACACATCCAGTCAAGTAAGGATGTTCCAAGCCTCTCCCTGAGCCATCCTGACACAGCTGCTATTTAGCATCCCCGAATGCTGGTGCTCATTTCTTGGTCAAATCAATCTGAGTTTCAGATGTGACAGAAATGCCATGCAGGATACTAATATTTTTTGTTGCAGTTGGTTTTTCCTATTTCCCCTTCAAATTATGACTTCAGAGAAAATCTCTTTTAAAATGCAGCTGTGTTCTACTTCATGCCATGCTGGTATAGCTTCATTAATTTAATGTTGTTTCTCCTTATTTCTGGGTTAGTATCAAAAGAATACAGCTAATTATTTTTGGAACACAGAAACAATTCTTAACAGGCCACACTTGCCTCTAGCATATACTCTCAACTCAAACTAAATATGTTCTGATATCTAAAGGAGTAATTTAGAAAAAGTTCCTTTGTTATATGTCTCCATTTTATTGGTGTTTGAAAATGCTAATGGTGAAATATATCATAAAAGAGTAACTTAATTGTACTTGGGGTCCAACAGAATACAAATAATACAGGTTTTCTCTACAAAATTAAATAGTATATTAAAATATCAATGTATTAACCAGAGATCACTGAATTTTTTAGTAGCTATTGTGGGAGAGAGCTGAGCATTTATTGCTTAAATTATAAACTTTCTCCTAGTGATGACTACTGCTCTTAAAAGGGAGAAGTAGCATTAGAGAAAAAATATTGGTTTGTCTTTTATGTATAATTTTCCAATGTGTATAATTTTTTGTATACCTCATAGTTATAATTACTAGTTAGAAGTACTAGATTAAAAATAGTGGGCTATAAAGTCAGATTCTTTCAAAAGTAAGACACTTTTTAGGGTGGAAGCATATGTAAGCATATTTTACAGTATCTGAAAAAAAGGTGAAAATTTGTGAAAATACAGATCTTAATTACTTGAATAATGTATTTTCATGTGCCTGTGATCTCTAGTGCCAACTGCTTGACAAACCTCATGTCATATAGAAGAGCCCATATGTAATATAATTGGTTTCAACTACAAACTGCCCACACAGGGAATTAAATGTGCTTGGTGCTCTTTTGGAAGAGGCCCCACATTGCAGAGTTTTGGTCCAACAATGCAGTTTTTTGCTCATGCCTTCAGCCCACAAGTGAAACCCCTACTCTTAAGTGTAACTCATGTCAAATACTTGTTTTAGGCTTCTTGTTTTAGAGCCTATTCCAAAAATATCTTCTAGCAACCACTGATTTGGGTCTCTCTCTTCAATCCAGTCCCCAGTTAATGCATCTCCAAGGAATTTTGGTTGTTCGCTTCTCTTTGAGACATGTCAGGATATTATCAGGGAGAAAAAGTCCACACTGATGGGCTGTGTGGTGCTGTGAGCATCATTTCCCCCCAGCATTCCTGAGAGGTCCTTAGTGCTCCAGTGTGTGCTCAGGAGTGGCACACACGTCGGTGACTACAGCGTTTCTCAGCCTCCACTTCTCCTCAAAGATATTAAACTCTGAATACCTCTCTCCAGACTTCCAGTCCACATTTCTCTGGGTTCCTCAGCCTCTAAGGAACTCAGTTGGCCAGGGACCTTGTGTTTTCCAAGCTGTCTTTTATCTGTTGCCATCTTCACATCTATTGCATCTATTGCTCACTTTCACTAGGAAGGACATAGGATGGCACTTCTTTGCTTTTTACAGGGTGAAGAGGATGTGGCCATCACCCTCACACAGCATATGGGGAGTGAGAATCACAGAGCTTCCTAGTCCTGGTGTGGGATCCTGTAAAGATAACACTAAAGAAAACAAAAGGTTTAACCTGAGGGAATTTATGTAGTGTGACTTAGGGAATGGGAGAAGGCTCCAGGGCACAGAGGAGAACTGTCAGGCTGGAAATAATGGGGTTACAAGAATAAGAAAAGATGAACCTGATGTGACAGAGAAGACATGTCAGCTTTGAGTGCTTGGACAAGCAGAAATTTCTAATAGTTTTTGGCTTTTTCCATTAGCGGTTTTTCAATGCAGCACTCTCTAAACAAGAGGTTAAACCAACAGTGCAATAAATACTTCTCAAGCTACAGATGACAATCTTCATCTTTCTAGGACAGAGAACCTCCTGCACTGAGTGGAACCGTGGGATCTAAAAATAACAAATGCTTTGTTCCCTGCTGTTCTTGGAGAGAGCCAACAAGGAAAAGCTCTTTTGCTTTGCTTAAAAATGGGTAGCAGGTCTCACAGTTGTCTAGGGAGAGGAGAAGGGAGAAGAAAGAAGATGGCATTTGCATTTTAACTACAGACAGGGGAAACAGATGTTGGCAGAGTTGAGTGCTCAGAAGTACAGGGCTGTTCAGGCAAAGTTGCCGAGGTTTTAATTTTTTTTTTTAGAGGGAAGAAGGGCTCTTTGTTTTGTTTTTGTGTTTACTCAGAAGGGACAGCACTGGGGGGGGGGGGCGGGAGGGGGTGCGGGGAGAAGAGAGGGCTTTGAGATAGTACATGAAAAAGAACATGAAATGTGCCCTAGGGTTTGCTCTACCTCTTCACCAACAAAAAA
This sequence comes from Catharus ustulatus, assembly GCF_009819885.2. Taxonomy (NCBI): domain Eukaryota; kingdom Metazoa; phylum Chordata; class Aves; order Passeriformes; family Turdidae; genus Catharus; species Catharus ustulatus. The sequence continues at coordinate 28,291,026 of NC_046228.1, read as the reverse complement.
TCATGCCTGGCTCAGGTTCTCCAGACTTTGTGTCTGAATACTTTCAGCAAGCTGAAAACAGCCTTGAGGGGGGTGTCAAGTGGGGCGGAGAGACTGCCACACAGAAACAACCATTTGATTAGTTTGGATACACAAGTGCCCTGAAACCTGCTGACTGTGAGCAAAGACATTAAAGTAAATTAAGATTTCTTCCCTGTTTAACTCTTGAAACCCATAGCTTTCCCTTTCCGCCCTTTAATTTGGAAGTAAACCAGCACACTGTTCTTTGAAATATCACTGTAATCAGCCCTCCTTTGTCCTCCTCTGCCCCTGTTTCTGGCTGGAATACAACCAGTGAAACTCTGTGGTACACCAAACAGCTGCCAGCTACATAGCAAATTACTTTCTTAATAGACTTAGAGTAAACAGAAACACATTTTTTTAAAAAAGTGAATAAAAGAAAAGGCAGAAGTAATGTAATGTACAAATTCCAGAGATTAAAGAAGTTCTTGTACAATTAGGAAGCGGCAAAAAACTATCGGTGATAAAATTAGAAGAATGTTCATAGTACTACTACTAATTAATGTGTGAAATATTCTGAAAAAAGCTTTTGAATTATGCATGATAGCTCATTGCTTAACTGGAGACAAAGAAACTTGGCTTTTTAATTCTGGCAAAGCCTTTATTATGCAGACTTTTAGTAAATCACTCAGTTTACCCTTTAGTCTCAATGGGGAGCAGAGAAGACAGAATTCAGATGAAGCCCGACCTCTTGGCAGGGAGGTTGGAACGAGCTGATCTTTCAGCTGCTTTTCAGCCCAAAGTACTTAATGAGGACGTGTGGCAGCACCCCGACACACGTTTCTCTCCCAGGTACAAAGTCACCTCCGAGTCCCAGGGAGATGCTCAGCCTGGCCGCTCACGCTTCATGCCGTGCTTTCTCTGGCAGCTGAGGCTCCCCAGTACTCACTGCCCAGGAGCAGCTGAAAGCACACTTCAGGAGTAGGGCTGGGGCAGCATTTTACTCATCCTGCAGAGCTCGTGTTCCCTTCCCTGGCAGAGCAGGCAGATCAGGGCATTCCTTGCTTGATTTTGCAGCAGATCTGTTGAGTCCTGCAGGCCTGCATCTGTCTATTACCACATACCAGACATGGGTGTATCTGCAATTTTCTAAAAGAATACCCTGTAGAGGAGGAATCAGCCACTCGATACTCCAAAGTGTGTTCATTTGTGTGACAGGGGCAGTGATAAATCTGTTCTGTTCTTCCTATCTAAACATAAAAAATTTACTTTGCTGGTTTTGTCTGGTGTTTTTAACTGGTCACAAGACTCTGAGATACACATACACGGACATTAATGAATAACATATTCCATAGTGTCGCATCTAAACCCCAAAGTTTTCCCAGCGCTTTGGTTTTCTTTTCAGTCCTATTTTCATTTGCATCGCTTCTTAACTCCAGTGCTGCTGTTGGAACAGAAGGTGTGTTCATCGCACTGGCATGGTCACCATAGTTACTGGCTGCTGCAGGGAGGAACGCTGCCTCTGTCTCTGCAACTTTGAGGAAGTGAAATCAGACATTTTATAACCCGAAAGGAATATACGAAAGCGAGACAATTGAGGTTATGTTGTGCTTATATGAGGTTTGCAGCGGTGTGCCTTGAATTACAACCGCCTTGCGGGTGATTCATTCGGCGGACCATTACTTGAAAACAAGGTGTTGATGATTAACATTCATGGGCAGTAACAAAAGGCAGGAATGAGAGTGTGGTCTCTGGAACAGGATGAGCTCAGTGCTCTGCAGCCCACACGGCACAGCCCCCGCAGCCAGCGTAGGGATGATGTGCTCAGTGCAGGGATGATGTGCAGTGCAGGGATGATGTGTAGTGCAGGGATGATGTGCTCAGCGCAGGGATGATGTGCAGTGCAGGGATGATGTGCTCAGGGCAGGGATGATGTGGTCAGAGCAGGGATGATGTGCAGTGCAGGGATGATGTGCTCAGAGCAGGGATGATGTGCTCAGAGCAGGGATGATGTGCAGTGCAGGGATGATGTGCAGTGAAGGGATGATGTGCAGGGCAGGGATGATGTGCAGTGCAGGGATGATGTGCAGAGCAGGGATGATGTGCAGTGCAGGGATGATGTGCTCAGCACAGGGATGATGTGCAGTGCAGGGATGATGTGCAGTGCAGGGATGATGTGCAGCACAGGGATGATGTGCAGTGCAGGGATGATGTGCTCAGAGCAGGGATGATGTGCAGAGCAGAGATGATGTGCTCAGTGCAGGGATGATGTGCTCAGAGCAGGGATGATGTGCAGAGCAGAGATGATGTGCTCAGTGCAGGGATGATGTGCTCAGAGCAGGGATGATGTGCAGTGCAGGGGTGATGTGCAGCACAGGGATGATGTGCAGTGCAGGGATGATGTGCTCAGAGCAGGGATGATGTGCAGAGCAGAGATGATGTGCTCAGTGCAGGGATGATGTGCAGTGCAGGGATGATGTGCAGTGCAGGGATGATGTGCTCAGTGCAGGGATGATGTGCTCAGCCCTGGGATTATGTGCTCAGAGCAGGGATGATGTGCAGTGCAGGGGTGATGTGCAGTGCAGGGATGATGTGCAGCACAGGGATGATGTGCAGAGCAGAGATGATGTGGTCAGAGCAGGGATGATGTGCAGTGCAGGGATGATGTGCAGTGAAGGGATGATGTGCAGAGCAGAGATGATGTGCAGGGCAGGGATGATGTGCTCAGCCCTGGGATGATGTGCTCAGGGCAGGGATGATGTGCAGTGCAGGGATGATGTGCAGTGCAGGGATGATGTGCAGTGCAGGGATGATGTGCAGCACAGGGATGATGTGCAGAGCAGAGATGATGTGCTCAGTGCAGGGATGATGTGCAGTACAGGGATGATGTGCAGTGCAGGGATGATGGGCTCAGCCCTGGGATGATGTGCTCAGTGCAGGGATGATGTGCTCAGCCCTGGGATTATGTGCTCAGAGCAGGGATGATGTGCAGTGCAGGGATGATGTGCAGTGCAGGGATGATGTGCTCAGCCCTGGGATGATGTGCTCAGAGCAGAGAGGATGTGCTCAGGGCAGCGATGATGTGCCCGGTACAGCCCAGTTAACTAGCCTGGCTTTGAAGGGTTCTCATCCCATTAACCCCATCTGCTTCTTTAGGAAGTGATTTCTGTACCACAGCAGGACAGGTGGGCAGGGGAGTGGGGCAGGCTGGGGAAAGAGAAGAATGTACTGCAGTGGGCCATCCAGAGGTGCCCACAAATACAGGCAGTGCTTCTGCCTCTCTTGGCAAAAATAGAAATAGTCACAAAGCCTGATACTGGGGCTGTTTTTTTCTTAGCATCATCTCCCTCCTCTAGAGCTGTGTGCTCTGAGCGAGGCGGGTGCCCAGTCTCAGGGAACTGCACAGAACTTTGATGTGCAAGTCACACAGAGCACCAGCAAGGCCCTTCACACTGCCTGCTGCTCTAATAACCCCTCCTTGCTGCTCTGTGCTTTCCAGCCTAAACTCTGGTTGCTGCCTGCAGGGTTAATCATGCCTGAGTTGTTCTACAGACAGGCAAGTGTGTGTCTGGCCAGAGGTTCCCCAGCAGCCAGGCCACCACGTAGGGAATGATTTTGCCTTTGTGCAGCCATTCGATGGCCACTGGCCAGGCATTGCTTCATATCCATTCAGTCTTCTGTGGGCAAGTCTCCTTGCTGATATTAGTGCTGAAGCAGAAGCATATCTGCAGCTCCTTCTCTTCCCTATTGACGTTTTGATCTAACAATACTATCTTTCACTATTTTAGGAGGGAAAATAATTTAACTTCTGCTCCTCTTACTCTGTCACTACTGTTCTACCAGCCTTGTAGGCGGTTCAAGAGACATCTGAGCAGCCAGAGCCCACTTTGGGATATGGAAAGGCAAGAGAAAGTGAACATGGCTTTCTGAAGTGGAACTTTTTTATTAATTTGAACTCCATGTTTGAGTGGCAGAAAAAAAAATTAAACAGAATTAAGACTAAGTCAGGATTGCCCATCTCCTGTGGATTTGGGAACAATGACTATATTTTTCGCTGGTGGGGAAAATAGTGACCACTTGCTTTAATCAACTTCAGCCAAAAGGTACTCTGATAGAGAATTTCTGTATTTTAGAAGTAACAGTTCAGTTAATACCTTGAAGTCCTATCTGGTAAAATCTAGCAAAACTAGTTCATTCTTGCTGCCTCTTTAGGGATAAAGGAATATTTTATGTGGTACAAATATAAAGCTTTGTATAAGAACACAATAGCAACCTGCTCCAGGTTCTCAGACTCCTCTTTTGGTATTCCCCAAAGCACCTCACTGATTCTGGGTCTGCCTCACTCCTATTGACAAACTGCCTCCACAGAGCAACCAATTTCTGTCAGCACCTTGGGCAGAAATTGAGGCTTTGCTGTACTGAACAACTGGAACACTCAGTGTATATCACCAGAGCTTTTTGGAATTAACTTCAGCTGAAATTACACACAAAATGATGAGGACTTTCTTCCCAAATTCAAACATTTTGAAAGCTAAGGTAAATATTTCTGGATAAAGAGAAGAATGATGAAACCTCCAGGGACACTGACACAAAGATTTATGGCTGAAAAAAAAAAGAAACTGCCTTGTTCCTGATGATGCAGAGCATTGGGTTTTGCGTCAATTGTCTTCATTACTGTGCTGACAGGAGAGGAAGTAACCAAAACTTCTCTCACTTACATTATTTTTTCCACAATTAAAAAGGCTTTCTGAGAAAACAAAAAATACATTTAGCAATATAATGTTATCTATCATTTTTAAAGGGTGATGCATTAGGAAATTCCCAAACTTCCAATCACATTTTGTCCTCTTTCCAGCTTCCAGCCTCTCCTCAGAAGTTTTGACATTAGTCAAGTTCAAATACACATTAATGAAAAAGAAAGAATAAACAGAACTTCAAACTTTAAAACACAAAATTATGTTAAAAATCTAAGTACAAAATGAATGCAACCTATGCTGGTTTTGTATTAATATATATTTTTGGTAAGGAAGAAAAGGAACCAGTTATGGAAATAATTCCCTGTAAGCAGCTTCCTTTAGACTTGACAAAAAACCAATCAGTGGCTGATTATTAATATTGACTCATTGTTACACCAATGAAGAAGTTAGATGCGCCTTTGTGAACACACATGGAAAGACACAAAAACCCTGGAATCCCTCTTTTGCTTCCAAAGTCACTGTGGCAGCTCCACCTTCAGCCTCAGTGACTGGGAGTCCTTCTGCTGCTCCTACAGATCTGTCAAACATACCTGATCGATTTTTGTAGCTCAGTGATATCAACTTGATAGTGTTTAATGAGGCTATTAAATGTTGTCTAATGATTTTTCAGTAATATTTTCTCCAAAGTGTCTAGATCAATGATCAAAATACACTCTTAGAAAGAATTTTCTTGGCAACTGACATTTTGTAGTTTGCCTGTAAGACCTGATGGTTTTCTTTTAAAAGTACCTGTCTGTGCTCTGTACTACAACATAGGATGGAACTGCAGGAAAACTCCAAACCCTTTAGCTTCAGGAATTAAATTACTAACTTGAAGCTGGGAATTTTTTAAATTCATGTCTCTAATGTGATAAAGTGAACAGGAAAATTATACACATGGCAAAAGAGAGAGCAATGCAGCCATGCCTTTTGTTAGCATCGACTCTCAATGTAGAATTGATATCCATCATTTTAATCAGTTCTACAATAGCAATATCTGGAATATGAAATTTGTTCTTTTGCTGGTTTTGTAAATATTTTGGCAAATGTCTTCATGCCTGTTTCTATCCCCAGTCCATGGAGCAAGTGCTACCTTGCAGGACCTTGTACAGTTCAGTGCTTTCTGCTGCTCCTGCTTTCTCTTCCTTCCTCTCCTCATTGTCTTGCCACTTTGGTGTTCCACTTTGCTTATTCTTTTCCAGCAGTAATTTGTACCTTCACCCAACCCAAATCAATGTTGACAATAGGAAAAATAATGGAATAAGGAAATAAAAGCTTTTTCTATGACCCTGAGAAGATGTTCCCCAGGACAGCTGGATTCCTAACCTTTTTGTGTGCTTGATGTCTGCAGTGGCTTTTGGCTTGTCTGTTTGGCTGTGAGCTCTTCAGAACTCACACCAGCTCTTACTCTGTGCTGCACAGTGAGTTTTGTGTAACAGAGCCCTCGTGGTGTCCCTGGGCATAACTGTAATGGATATAATAAACAAAATAACTTACCCACTTTCTTCCACTTGGCTGAGCATTGTTTTTCACTGTCACTTCTCCATTCGTAATACATGACGATAGGACTGAGCGAAGTGTGTTCTTTACTATCTTTAAATCCTTCTCTGTGAAAAAAGAGCCAGATGGGATATTCCAAATGTACACAATAAACTGTGTTCAGAGGAGGCTTCACTGGGACTGTTTCAAGCAGTATAACCCTCAATTTAGGGCTCTCCTTCTCTTCTTATTGGAAGGGTAATTCTTTTTACCATGACTCCTGATCTTAAACTTCTTACCTTTAATATGGCATCATTACAGCTCTCGTGGATAAACATTTATCCTTTCACTTCCTTAGTATGGGGAACACTGAGAATGTGACCCTACTGTGGTATAAAACCAAGAATTGTCTCACAGAGGGATTCATCCTACAGTAGTGGGTCCAGTACAGCCTAGGGTCTGACTACATGCCATAAGAAAGTAGCAGCCTTTGAAATTTATTGTCAGGGGGCCTGGAAAATGTCTCAGAGGAGCTTTTCCTTTTTGATTTGTATCTCTTCCCTCCCTGTCAGCTGTGTTGGCCGCAGTTATTTACACATCTTCAGAGAGAAACAGATGTCAGCAATAACAGCAATAATAGAGCTGATTCAGTTTCTAGGTGTTAGCCAAGATCTGCAAACATCTCTTGATGATACTCTGCATTTGCCATGATAAATGTGACAACATTTAACCTGGAAAGCCTTCAAGACAATGCAGCTATTTCCAGAGGGATTTAATGTAACTGGACCATAATCATCTTCAAAATCATCTTCTTTTGCCTTTGGCAAAGGTCCATCATCACCTTTTGAACAGTAAGTGGTATTGCCTAAGGACAGCCACATCCAGGAATCCTCCCTTGGAAATGTTGTCAGTGTGACTTCCAAGATATTTCCGCTCTTTTTTAGAATTTTTACAAGGAGTGGAATTTCAGGGAGAGGGATTGGTTATACATACTCTGAATAATTAATTCTCATACAGAGTACTTAGCAGTGCTGTATTGCATGGGTTAAACACCACAGGAGGTGGTGATCAGCACATGGAAATACATTACTGGAAAGAAATTCAGCTTTAATGCTGTGTTTATTCTGCTCTTGGGGCTCAAGTGCTCTGTGAAATGAGGTCTCTGAGCCAGCCCCAGCAGCACCCAAGGCATTTACTGCTTGGGTTTTGCAGTGAGTTAGGGTAAGTGTGAGGCAGAGATGGGATGCAGAGCCAAGCTGGGCACCAGCTCTGCCAGCTGCCGGGAAAGGAGCTGAAGGCAAAGCCCAGGACAAGCAGGAAAAGTCCAACTTTTTCCCGTTGTTTTGGATATAAGGAGTGCTGCTGCTGGTCCCTGCAAGGCAGTAATCACATGCACTCCCAACACAGAGCAAGGTAATCAACTGGCAAAGTGAAATAATCTGAAAAACCATTAGCTTTCTAATGACTCTTGGAAGCCTCATTAAAATTGGTCACTTACTGATTGTTCACATTGCTGGAAATTTGAACAAAACATTGTGGGCTTTCTCCATGACTGAAAAGTTAAGACAATTTTCTCTATTCTACAAACAAAATTAAAAATAAAGAATAATGGATTTCTCAAGAAGCTTTAAGAGATCCATTTGCAACCACGCCCTTTATTATTATAAATCCCAGTACCAATATTAACTTTTCTCTCTCAGTTCCTCCATTCCAAAACATTTCCTCTTCAAACCCAATCATGTTTAAGTGTGAGTTTTATTATCCATGCTTCTCTTGACCAAGGAACTTGACAGCTCCCTGAGTTTTCAGTTCATGCTCCCTGATCAGACTGTCTCTGGCTAATTACTTTTTTCTGCCTAATCATCACTAGCCAGTTTTGCTGCCTGATATAAACTCCCTTCATGGATGGCAAATAATATGGGAAAGTGAGTAAGAGAAGGCTCATTCTCTTCAACAGGGCTCCATCAAGGAGAGAGAAAACCACTGCAATACAGAGTTTACAAGTTTTATGTTTTCCTCAGAACTTAGGCAATCTCTTCTCTAGTTTAGAGCTAACTCCTCAGTGACTGAGTTAGGATAAACTTTTTTTGCAGACAGTTTGGTCTCTCTGTGCTCACTACTGCACCTCTGTAAGTGCTCAAAACCTCTTTTCCCAGACTGGAGGTGGAAGGTCCATGATATTACAAACTAGAGCAGTTCTAGCCCCACATGGGAGCAGAATGGTCCCAGAGGGAGTGATGGGGACCATCAGAAAAATCTCCTTTGAAATTTGGTAGATAGATAAACAAATTGACATATGTATTCCTAGGTAGCTGAAAAGACCTCTCTATTTAATGCTTCAGTGCATTAACTGTCAATGCACCAATAATCAACTTAACTGGTGCATTTGTAATGTTTTAAAAAATAATAGAGAAATTCTTCTCGATTTTCACTATCATGTTTTTTATTTCCTTGATAATGGAGTGGAAAATTTTTGTGAGCCTGGAAAACTCACTGTAATTTGCTAGAAATACAGAGAATTACTTCTGTCCCTATATAGTGTGCAACGCTGACGGATGGAGCAATGGCATCCAGTTTACTTCCCCAGCTGTTAGATGAAATTTCACTTGCTCTGGCTTCTCTGTGTTGTCTGGCCCCAAGCAGTTCTCTGGTTTGTTTTTGATAGTGTCCATCAAACTGAATCCATAGTCCCAGGCAGCAAATGAAGCTTGATTTGTGCCAAATTCATTGCACATTTACAGGTAGTGAGTGGCTGTCAATGCATGTTAATAACAGGGAATTGGTTGTTAGAGAGTAGGAATTTAATAATGCCTGGAAACTATCTGCTAGCAATAATGCTGGAAATAAATAACTACCTGAACTGCCTCTCCAGACAAGAACTGTCTGGCATGGTTTGCTAGAACTTTGCTATCGGGACTATAGAAAGTGAAGTATTGTATGTTTTGAGATATATGCAGCCTGTCTGTGCATGTTATACCTGCTAGGGCCAGTGAACTACAATTCCTTCAATGGCTGTAATACTGAAAATGGGTGCATAGCTATCTGCCCTCATGGATAAATGCCACAGGATGTGTGGCACAAAGCCCACCAATGTGTGTCTTCCATAGCCTGGCTCATGCACCATTCCCATGACACACTCAGAGTAAACTCTGCTTTTTCTATTCACTCCAAGTAATGCCTGAGTTTGCTGAATTGTTCTTTGACAAGCTGTGCTACTACAGCCTGTGCTGAGTGGTATTTCTTGGCCCACATGTGTTCATTCCAGAAGGCTTATCTGAGGAGCAAAGCAGTGTAGTAAGTTTTGTTAATGCAACCTGAATCTTTAGACAGTCTGGAGGCTTTATATTAAAGCAGTCTTTTTTTGCCACAGTAATGAAATGTAGTCACTGACTATTTTATCTCTACGTGTAGTGTCAAATTTAATAAAAATGCAATGATTTCAGACAGGCAACTTCCCCAGAAATCTGATTCCATATTCAGATAATCATATCCTGTCTTGTTTCATTGTCAAGTGACAACTGAAATCCTTGGTCTCACTCCTAAACCACAAAAAGATACAGACTGAATTTGGGATTCCAGATAGCCAGGGAAGCACAGGTATTGCCCCTGTTTTGATGGACTTGCTGCTACTGTGCCCTCTTCAAAACAGCTCCAAATATCTTTTGAGGATGTTTCTTGATAAGAGTGACTGGGGAAACATGCACCAGGCAGGGAGTTAGAGGATATCTGGAATAAGCATTCTTCTAGCATTTTGTTTTGCTGTTCAAGGCACTCTGAGTATTACATGAAAAAGAAATACAGGCTTTCAGTGATAGATTTGCAAGTGAATAATGTTTTCTTATTCAGCTTGAGCTATCTTTGTCACTAAAAAACCACTGTATGTAAGCATACCAAAGTGACTGGATATTTATTGATATTTTATGGTGTAGCTTCAGTTACCAGGCTGAGAAAAAACTTGCAGAAATTGTTGTGGTATAAAGGTGATCCTTGAATCAGCTCCTTAAGCAAGTCCAGAGCCTTGATCAATGGAGGATTTTCCTTAAGCTGATAAGTTTAATGAAAGTACAGACTAAGCTTCCTATGCCAAAACCCAGCCTTTTTAGTGCAAAAGAGAAATCCTACAATAATTTCTACTACTGGAGTTTGAGTGAGGACTTTTCTTTCAAATGCATTAGTTTAGTAGCCCACAACCACTTTCCAAAGTACTTTATCTGACTTATTTTTTCTTCAAAGAAAGGTCTTGTTCTAGTTTGTTGTTGTTGTTGGGTTTTTTCTTTTGTTGTTACCTTTTTTTTTTTTTGCTACATTTTGTGAAATTCTGTTTGTCCAGTTTTCATTGATCCAAAGTATAAAAAATCCTCTTTTTATTTCTTTTAAAAAGTTTTTTTTCCCTTCTTTTAAAAAATCTTCAGGAGCTATGTATGCACCCAGATAACTCAGAAATAGATTCTCTTAGAACGTCTGTCTTGCCATGAGCTTGCTCCTCAGTAGAGGAAAAGGGGCTTTGACTCAGTTGAAAAAAATGTCTCTCAGATGTTGCCAAGTCAGTGTTTGAGCAGCTCATACTGGGCATGGGCAATAGATGATTTGCCACAAAATTAGCAGCAGGCTCCTGCAGAGTCCCTGGTGTGGAGGGAGTCCTCCAGTGAGAGATGAAGAGTTCTTGGGCCTTCTCCCTGAAGTACAGGTAATCAACTCTAAACCATAACTGAAACCTTTGGTCAAAATACATCAGAGTAATACCAGAATACTGAGTTCATTTTTCCTTTGGATGTGTATTGTGAATCTCAGATTCTTAGCTTTTCCCTTAGTACTTCTTGTAACCCACTTCTGAAGGCAGGGCAATTTTCTTCTACTGCAACTGCTTGTTTTTTTGTTGTGTGACTGTCCCTGCCTCATTCTAAACTGCTGATACAAAAAGACAATAATAAAATCATCTTACTGCAGAGTTTGTGGTAGATAGCATGTTTGAAATACATAGGAATTGGAGAAAGGAAAAAATAGCAAAGCATTGTTAGCTGAATTCTGAATTTCAAAGCCAGTTTAATTTAGTTCAGGATCCTAGTTGAAGGCTTTGGCTTTATTTTGCATCTTTGGAGTTGATATTTTGTCTCACTCTTACGTGCATCATAATGCCATTTTACCTTTTAAAGACATTTTAGAGGTATTCAGACATTTTTAGGTAGTAGAATATAGTACAGCCAGGAACAATACCAGTGTGCATTCACTTTCAGAGTTCCATTTTCCCTGGGATTTTAAGGCAATGTAAGATCTAAAAGTTGTTTGTTTATGTGCTGTGCAGACTATGGCCTTGACTTTCAAAAGCAGTTTTGAAAGCTTCTTTTCAGCAGCAGTTTTGAGGGCTGAGAGATGTCAGTCACACACACAAAGGCTGTAGCTTGTCCTGATTGCTTCTGAGCGCACCAGCCTTGCCTCAACGAGTCTGCAACTTGGCCTTCATACATGAGCTTTTCATCAAAAAGGCACATTTATCTGGAAACTAATCACAGGCTTTATTTTAATATGTGCATGGTGGGGAGCTGAGAACAGGAGCTGTACCTTGTTGATACTGCCAGAGGTTCAGAACAGGGACTGTGGGAGGCTCTTTCAGCTCCATCTCTGCAGACAGAGACCTTGGGGAGGGGGAGCTGCAAGAGCAGCCAGAGAGGCCCCTCACACACCTGAGCTTGGCACTGTGTCTGCTCTGAGCTCTTGGTCCAGCCCTGGCACTTCATTTTCCTGAATTCTGATGTCTTTACTTTCCACTCAACACCTGGAAGCCGCTCAGCAACACTTCAGAGTGAAACTTCCCGATGGAACATGTTATTAATTTAGTGCCCAGTGCCAAGGTTAGTTGTCATTCCTCCAGCATCAATGTGAGAGAACCATGAATCTTGTCATTGTATTTTTACAGTATTTTTATAGTTTGGTGTCTCCCATCATGTCCTGGTGGTACAGTATAACAGAACAGAGATGAGATGTTCTCAAAAGCAAAGAAAAGCAAAGCCAGAGTTGTTAGCTGATAATGCTTTCCTTTGGCTTGATGGTATTACAGTGTTGTAAAGAATTTGAGAGGAACTGGAGATTAATAATGAACAATATCTGTCCAGCCTTGCCTATTTTACAATGATACTTCCAAATACAAGTGCATCCTTTCCAGTGGGCTCAACACAGCCATCATCTCAATTCTGGCCTCCAGATAGATTACATTTTATACAAAAATATTTTCTTTGATGCTCTTTATGTGTGTTCAGCCAATAAAAGTAGACATAAAATTGTATTATATTTCCCAGAATGTAAAGAAAGGTAACAAGAATGAATGAATGAATGTGGAAAATATACTAGACTTGTTTTAATATGAAATTAGCTTTTTGCAACAAAGAGGTAGCCCATAAAAACTGAAAGTGTCTGGGATTGCTGGGTATAATAAATTCAAGTAGAGAAACAGATAAAATTTACTGGTCATGAGATAGCAACAGGCTGGGAATATCAGGATCAAAGGAATATTAACAACTTGATAAATTCCTAAATTTTACAGGAGACCATCAAACAAATCAGTGATGACAGACAACTGAATCCAATCAAAGATAATTTTAGAGGTGGCATTCAAATCAGTCTGTGCAGTGTGATGAACTGGGGAGTTCAACATGCTGACTCCAAAATGTATTTCTGACAAAATCTATTAACAGAAAGGTGATTTTTTAACAAGTGAAGAACATGAAAATGTGGGACATGATGCATGTGAATGTTGGCACAAGGATTGCTCCTCTATCCACTCAGATCTCCTCTGTGCTTCTTAGGGATCCTTTTAACAGAGACCTGATCAAGAAGTTGCAACTGGAAACATAAAAAAGACAGGATTTGTCTGAAAAGGAAATGAAAAGGAAATTCAAAGTTTATTACAGCAATTTTACCAAAAGAAATGAAAAGACAAAAAAAAAGAAAATGAACAAGTTTTATACATTCTAAGGAACAGCAAATGCAGGATATTTCTTTTTTTGATAAAATATCTGAAAAGAGATGAAGTTTACGAAGGAAATGGCAGTTTCCCCCCATATTATTTTATAGCCAAATTTGCAAAAGTTTATGCTTTTGATATAAGATGAAGTGTTATCAAATCACTGGATACTGAAGAAATTTAAAGTTTTTAAGGTTCGTGAATAAGGCAAGATCACTGGCTTGACATTTTCTTCTAATCTGTTTACTTTGAACAACTTCAAGTTAAGAAGAAAAATACTGTTAAATAAATGAAGCCATGTGGGAAATTAAGTCCAAAATGTGCCATAAACTTTGTATTAGTCAAATTCAGGAGGCAAGGGAGGACAGTGAAGTGAGTCTGAGAATTTAACATGGCTTTTGGGGGTGAAAGGAAGTGATAACTAGATATTATAAATCTATACATGTATGGAGGTAGTCAAGACTGTTTTTTGTGTTAACTCTAAATTCAGGAAGAATCTCCCTCCCCAAATTAAAATTGGACATGCTGGACAAGTTTGCAGTATTAAGGTGTATGTAAAACACCAATAATATTGTTTCTAGGCCAATCTGCTTTCTCTTCTTGTGTCTAAAACATGGAGAGCTGTCAAGAAATGGTCAGAATCTTCATAAATACTTTGTTTAATTTTAGTCCTATAAATGAATTCATTAACTGCAGTGTGGATTTCTATTGCTAGAAGTGAGGCATGTATTGATTAACCTAGTAAAACTATTATCCATTGTTCCATTTGAGATGAAGATATAGATCCAGAATGTGTAAAACTATGGATCTGAGCTTGTGAAAATGAAAGCCAAATATTTTCAAACCTTTTGACAGCTGCATTAGCATCAATCATTTGAGAAGCTTTACATGAAGAGAGCTAGCTAAAGAAGAATAATGCCACTGAAAAAAAAATGTCCTAAGCAGGCAAACTGGAGAAATAATTACTTTTATAGAAAAAAACCAGCAAAGACTGAATGCTTTTTGAAGGATTGAATTAGCAAAAAATGGTAAATACAGAATGCGTTTTAAAAGTTGCTCTACAAGCTTTAGTGAAGTATGCTTTCCTGGGGAATTGTTATCGTGGGGCCAGCAAACTAGAATAAAAACTTCCTATGGTAGAAGTAAAGTTTTTCTTTACATGCAAGGGGACTCTTGTGACTCTTCTGAGGTCAAAATTAGGAGGTATGGTAACTTGTGTTCTTTTGAGTCAGAAAGAAGATACTAGATAGTCTATTGTAAACATCATATTAGAGATATTAGTAATAAACAGGAGAAGCCAGGTTTGACTTTTGACAAATCCTTTATCATCTGACCTGGGGGTTATTGTGAAACTTGGTGTGAAAAAATAATGTCCTTTCTCAAACACAGACTTGCTCAGAAGTACACAGACTACAGAAGAATTTATATTCTATTTTCTATATTTATAAATAGAATTTATATAATATTTATATAATTTATAAATATGTTCTATATTTATATTTTAATGTATTTTATATATATTAATATTTGCTTGTAAATATATTATACATTTATATTCTGATTTGTATTGCAAATGTGTTTGTTTCTTTAGTTTCACTGTGTTATTTTATGATTGTCTCTTGTTGTGTTTTGTCTAGCATGATTAAACTTTTCTCTGCCTTTTCTCCCTCTGTAATCTGTGGGTCTCATAGCGATTCTCTATTGATGTATCTTTATATGAACTTCCACTGCTGTGGGTGAGCCATCCTGGTAACTAATGGAAGGTTTTCTCCTCGAGGCAGATCTCCACGGAGCTTTTAGAACAGGTATTTGGGTCAGTTCTTCCACAACCTCTCTTGTAACCTGGTCCTCTCTGTGTGCCAGAAGTTGCTGCACACAAAACCAGATTCTGCTGCTGCTCCAGGCTGAGGTGTCAGAGTTCCACCCCACACTTCACGTGCTGAAGGTGGCATGTGGCTCCTGGGCCCTAAATCTGGCTTAGCTTCGGGTCTTTGAGCAGAAATGTGTGTTCCTCCTGTGCTGCTCCAGGCTGGGACCCAGAGTTCCAGAGACAAGAGGGTGATTGGCAGGTTTGGGGAATTTTGAGAGACAGCAGCTCGCCCCTCCTGCTGCTGTTCTCTAGCCAAACTTAGCTTCTACTTTGGAAAAGAGCAGTGCTGTCCAGCTCTTCCCAGGAAAGCTTGAGAAGTTCTGTGAACATAAACAGGGCTGCAGAGGTGAGGTGTTTTGTCTGGGCAGAAGTGCAGATCTGTCCTGCCTGCCGAGCCTGGGACAGCAGTGCAGTTTGCTGGGACTCTGTTGAATTTTGGGGGGTATTGAAGCACAGCCCTTAGGTATGGTGCTAATGCTGCAGCAGGTTGGGTTCTGTGGGATCACATCCACATTTTCCAAATGAGTCACGGCAGTAAAGTCTGCGGTGTGCAGAGCAGGGCAGCCGTGGGAGGGGGCACTGAGGGCTGAGTCCCTCATTTATCCATGGAAGCAACACATTAATGCCATCAGCAAGGGAAAAGCAAATGCTGTGGTGATGATTTACGTGCTGTGAGAGGAGGTTTCCACAGGTTCCTTTTGCTTAGTCACCCGCAGGATGCTCATTTAAAAAGGAACAAATACGGAGCCTGAGGATTACTGCAGGTGAAGCCTGCTCAGAAGTGTTGGGTACTAAAATCAAATACACATCCACAGCAGCCTCACACAGCACAGGCGGCCATCTTTTTACATGGATACATGAATCATCTCTTTTCTCCTGCATGTAGAAAAATATTACATAAATAATCTTCTCCTCTGTTGGAGGAGAGGAGAATTAGGGATTTTTTACTTCTTTTCAGCAAATAAAGCCAGCATGATCACTCTCTTATTTGTACTACAGCAGTAATTTCGCGATTATAAGCCGCACCTGATTATAAACTACACTTCGGGTTCGGACCAAAATTTTAGTCAAAATGGTGCGGCTTATAATCGTGAAATTACTGTATATGGAATTACAGTCCTCTGTCCATTTACATACCAGAGATCTGTCTTTATTAAGTTCTTCAGCATTAACTCTCATGTGTAAAGAACTTGAGTGGCCAGTCTGTGAGTCAAAATATGTTAGGACATTTATAGTAAAGGCATCCCCTGCATTAAAGGAAAATCTTCAAACAATAAGGAAAACCTCTAAGCTTAAGAAAACCCTGAGAAACAGCCTGGCAGGGATGGAGCAGCACGAGATGTGCCTGTTGTAGGCTGAGTCCCTTGTCTGGAGGCAGAGGAGCAGCTGGTGACTGATTGCCCTGGGCTCCAGTCAGCCAGCAGCATCTGTAGGAAAATGGTCAGTGACAAAGAGATGTCCCTGGGAGGAAACAAGAGTCACTTATAACACACGAGTAACAAAGTCTCCAGTTTAGAAGACTATTTTATCTGCAGATTGGCCTCTTACAAATGGGAAACTCTTCAGTTGCTGAGGGCCAAAGGTGTGGCTCACATTTATTTGATAGGACATTGAGCAATATTTGCTTTCATATTACCCCACAATACCATGAAGGACAATAAAACCAGAATGAGAAATTTGTGAAATGAAGACTGGGCTGTATGCCAATTCATCCATAGATTTCCAAGTCTCTCTTGGGTTCTTTATTTCCTCACTTCTTTCTGGCCACGGAGAAACTCCTTTGGGAAGGGCCTTGAAATTACTTAGCAAAATGGGATGCTCCCTTCAGTCATATTTACTGAATAAGTGCTGCTTTCAGTCCTTAATGACATCAACTGTCCAAGTTCCTACCCAGCAGTGTGACTGCAGGCAGAGTTGGCAGAGGTATCCTGTCCCATGAAGGCTTAATGAGGAAATAGGGGCTGGCTGCTGGAGCACTGGTGTGGAGCAGAAGGCTATTTCCACACCTGCGTTAGAGTAGCAAGGATGGAGCTGCTCAACGAACACAACTGCTCTGCTTTCACACAAGAGGTGCAATTAATGCTTTTTAATGGAAATTAAATTCTATAGCAGCTGGTGATCCAAAATGTTGACCAAAAAAAATGGACCCTAATGAACTGTGCAATCCTCTTAATTCAGTTAGTTTACATAATTACATTTCTGCCTCCTACTCAGCTCAGTAATTGCACCAATGTCCTATCTTGAAAACCCATCTTTTTGCCTTAATGGAAAGGTTTAAATTATGCTGACCCACTCTGCTAATAATAGTGATCAATAGCACTGCTTCATCTCAGTTTGTTTTTAAAGAACTATCTGTGTTGCTGTGTTGTCACAGTAATTGGGATTTGCAGTTCCAATCAGCTCTTCCAGGTGTTGCAGAAGTGGGGAGGATTGTTTCTGTTCTGGCTGTTTGGGGCAGTTAGAAGTTGGTTTTCTTCTTTTTTCCTCTTGCTTCCTCAGTGTCTGAGAAGCCAGTAAGCAATCCACTGTTGCCCTGTAAACAACTTCTTGGCAGCAGCTTAAGTTTACAAAATAGAAGCTTGATGCCAACCAGCTGGTGAGAGCAGCTCGTGTCCTGCCGTGTGGTGACATGTGAAGTCAATGCCAGGTCACAGTTTGTACCAGCTGAGGGTCTGGCCTCACAAACCTCCTGATGCATCTGTCTGCCTGGGATCTCTCTCCTGACATCAGGCCTATGACCAAAATCATGCACAAGAACAGACAATGGTTCTGAGGAGTGCAAGGTCACAAAATTGTCCCTCCCATTCAAGAAAAAAAAAGAAAAAATTTACTCCTGACCTTGAATATGTGTTTTTATTGGGTTTTGGTTTTTTTTTTCTTTTTTCAGACTGTTTCAAGATGAGTGATAAAAATATGGAATCTAAAGAGCATTTATAAACCTGCAGACCTAATGTGCTCTGCAGGAAGTGTTTATAATTGTGTGTCTTCTTGAGCCACTCTGCATATATTATTGTTCTTGCTGCCTTCTCAAACACACCACCCCTTCTGCTCAAGCAGCACACACTCAGCAGCGGTGAGCTCATAGGCTGCAGCAGCTTTGTCTATTTATTTAATTTAGAAATTAAACTGATTTTATTATTTATTATTTATATTTATTATTATTTATTATTTTTAGTGTTGCAATGCTTTGAAAAATTAGACAAACAATTGTTGAGCTACAAAAAAAAGGGCTTTTGCTCTTAAACCCCAGAAGGGCTTTTCCTTGGTGTTATTTTTCATTGTTATCCCTGGTCATCCTGCAGTTTTATTGGAGTTATCACTCTAAAAGAAGCCAGGGAAAAATCCTGCTAATGATAAATCAGTATGCCACAAATCCTGTCAAATCCTCTTCATATTAATGATACCTTTGTCACTGTCACTGCAGCTTTGTTTTGCTGCTGGTGTTTGGGCACTGTCTCTCTGTCTTTCAGGGGTCATTTCAAGCCATTCCCTTTTGACTTCTTCCCCATGCATGGTGAGCCATGCAAAAGTATCTGCCAAAAATTCTGTCAGCTTTTCAGATGTATCTGCAGCTGTCTGTGCAGACTTTGGACGCAGTGGTGCAATCAGTTCACACTCACTGTGTCTGAGAGATGTTTCAGTAGCACACAGAAAACTCTTCAACCTAAATCAAGGGTCTGTGGGATACAGTGAATGCTCTGGGAAAATACTGCCATGGCAAGGAGGTTGAGGTTGAGGTTTTGAGTTTTCCTTTCCTGGAACAAATCCAGGGATCACTACTGGATAGCAGTGTAGTGATGCTGCAGTTCCTTGTGTGGCCAGGAGCTTCCATCAGTGGACACCTCACATGTTTTTGAACCATGAAGCTGGGCTATCAAACCCACTGCAAGTGGAGAACTTCCAGTTTCAGAAGGAAAAACAGTCCAAGGTAGCTGCAGGCTGTGGCAAATCACTTCTCTGGGAGAGGCAATGTACAATAGTATTTCGAGGCAATGCACAATAGTATTTCAAGGCATGAGAAGCAGGCAGGGCTCCTAATTTGGAAAACAATTGCCTTGAGACATCCTCAGAAAACCAACAGCATTTTTTTTTTTAGCATTTCAGTGGATGGAGAAGGGTGTAAGTGAGTTTTCTGTACCTTTATTTGGTGTGACCAGGCAGTGTGCGGGAGATGCTGACTTACACAAGTGATAATTCCTTCCTTTAAGTATGAGCACCAGGAAGGCAGAAGTCTCAGGGGCTCGCCTTGTTGGTGCAAATGCCTACAAACAGGCTTAGTAAAGGTTCTATGAACATGGTGAAACAAAGAAGCTCCAAAAGCACCCCCACCTATGCCGGATCATCAGAAACATGCAAAGTATTTAGTTTCAGGGAAAAGAAAAAAAAAATGTAATGTTCTCATTAGTAAGTGAAGCCTTGGTGGTATGAAGAGGATTGTGTTGGCTTTGTTTTATAGGAGGATTTAGTTTTTCAGTGTGTGTGCTTGGATGCTAAAAAAAGCAGCAGGTTTCTTCACAGAGTGCATAATTTTGCAAGTTTTATACTTACTTCAGGCTGATGATTTCCTGATTATGCTGTGTCCTTTTACTGCAGAAGCTGTTGATCTTTGCAGAAAAAAAAAAGAAAATAAGACAAGAGTGAAATGTAGACACTGTAGTGCTGTTATTTCGCGGTGACAGAAAAGATGCACCAGCATGCAGGTTTATTCTTATGTGACACATAATTGCTCAGAAACTATTTTTAAAACCAGGCTGAAAGAAATCACAAGGATGGCATAGATAAGCTGTCATTTGACAGACCTGCTTGGGTTGCATGCAGAGAAAATTTTGAGGGGTGTAGGGACCATGACTGCAGCGACCAAGGAAGGAGGAGAGGGGGGAGCAGAGCATCCCTCTCCCTGCTCAGCTCATATCAGTGACCACATCACCCAGCCTGTAATGCCCACTGCTTCCCCTCTGCAGCATGTAATGGGCTCACCCCCCCAGGGAAATTCTGGCTGAACAAAAGCTTTTTGGATGCTCTGCAGACCCATCTCATTTTTATCTAACTGCAGTTTGCTGGCACTGTAAGCATTTATAAGCATTTATAAATCTCCATAATGCCAAACATTGCCTCCACTTACAAGCCTTCCATCACTAATGTTCTTAGACTATTGCAACTGCAGCAACATTATCCCCACTGTGTCTTCAGTTTTTGCAATATTTTGTGCTAACAGGAAGTTTAGAATGCCCAGCTCTCAGAGAAGCCAAGCATGCTTTCTTTTATGCTTAAGAAACACTTTTCAGCTTTTCATCTGAATCAAGCACCCACTACATTGTTATTGTGTTCCCATTTCCTATAGAAACTCTCGATGTGAAGCTCCAGGTATGCAGGATTCTAAGGCATTTTACTTTACTTTTCAAGCCTAACCCAGTCCCTCCTTCAGTGAGAATTGATAATATCTGAATAAGATTACTTCTGTGTCCTGTATTCTGTGGGTATCTGGCATGCCAGTCAAACATCCTTTTGTCAGCCCCTTTAGTCCTCAAGAGAGTGAGATATGTTCCCTCACCAGAAGAGGAACAAAGTTCAGTTGCAGCTGAACATTCAGGCTTATGTCTGCTCAGGGTGAGAGTGAACAGCTTCAGCTCCAAGGGTCACCAGCCACACTGACAAGGATCTCCCCATGACAAAGCTCATTTTACTGAATCTCCTGGTGCTGGCAAGAATGGAAGGATGTTGAATAAACTGTTGATATGATATTTTAAAAGAAAAAGTTTTGGGTTGCATTATGTCCAGGCTGGTGCTCAAAGTCCCTTTAAGCAATCCTAGATTGCTTTAAAGCACAAAGCACTGAGAGTGCACCACTGCTGCTGTGCCATTCACAGAGTGACCCAGAGAGGCAAAAACCCAGCTTAGGCTGAAAGCTGCAGTTCTTGAGCTGCAATGAGACAAGAGATGTGACATTCCTGGGAGAAGGTCATTTCTTGGTAACCACGCTGATTCCATAGACATAGCACAAACAGTGTGTCCGTTTTGGAATGATGAGGTACATTAAAAACTTATTAGCCTTCATAAGAAGTAAAGATGCTGTCAGAAGGGCTACCTTTCAGTACATGTGCAGGTTGGCCATGCTCAGTCAGCCATGATAAACCATCCAGACTGGAGATCATCTGGCAGCCAGCAAGCTGAACAAATATGTTTATACATGAGGCACAGAACCTTGGTGATGTAACTAAGAAACTGAATTATTGCTTCTGTCCCTGAAGGCTGACTGTTGTTTAAAATTCCAAGTTATTGGGTTTTATACACTTTGCAGTACAATTTATTCACTTATTCTCCTTGTAAATTTTCAAATACAAGTATCAGAACATGATCAAGGGTACTATGGAAACACACTGATCCAATTTAAAGAGCAAGCAACTAATCCTTATAGAGTTGTGCTTCTATAATTATGTACTTATAGTTTCAGAGAGTCACAAGCATACTTGAGGGAAATGTTCAGCTAATGTGAATTACTCTAATTTATCATTGGTAGTAGTAGGACAATCCCTAGGAACTGTGAAGGACATGTGGTAACCCAATGTGTCCTGCAGAAAATAGCGAGGGAATGCCCATCCAAAATATCTT
The DNA here is from genome assembly GCF_009819885.2 of Catharus ustulatus. NCBI lineage: Eukaryota > Metazoa > Chordata > Aves > Passeriformes > Turdidae > Catharus > Catharus ustulatus. Next base: position 28,269,374 of record NC_046228.1, on the reverse strand, counting down.
GTCTCTGCAGCCAACACCCAAAGAAAAATGGATGAAAAAACATTGTCTTGTCTACTTTCAAATATGCTGCTGAGATGGAGAAATGATGTGACCTGACCAGAGAAATCAAGAAAATCTGAGGAAGAACTTCCTACTAAACTAAAGAAATCTTCTGAGACATTTGGTCCTTATAACAAGGGTGTCATTTCTACATTATTTTTCTATGAATTAAAAATGGAAAAATCTGGCATGATTAGTGTTCCAGCTAAAATAGTTCAGATTTCAGACACCCTTCTTGAAAAGTTTACAGAAGAACTTATAAAAGCTTGTTTTATGTTATGGGCATTCTCTAATTAATATTGTTTATTTTCAGTTAGCTCAGGTATTGAGGACCCCAGCATTTCAGTAATCACCAGGCTGTCTGTATGCTCTTTGAAAAGTAGCCACCATTGCTTCAACAACAGCATCCATCCAAAAGCCAGAATGACTCAAACTTAATTCCTGCACTGTGTGTGTGATCTGTGAAACAAGGGAATGTTTGTGGAATCCCTTCTGTACAGTCTAAGAGAAATAACATGCCTGAAGGTTATATATCTATTTTTTTTTTAATCTAGGTTGAACATCTGACTGTGGAATATGCAATCCACTAGGGAAGAGGAAAAAGAAAATCCTCCTTAACCTTATAATTAGCACAAATGAATACAGTGGCCTAGGGACAAAAGCACTGTGCCAAGCTCTTGTGCCAGTAAAGTTCCTGGCACAGGGACAGTTCCCCAAGAGAAGACGATGTGAAAGAAAAATAAAATTAAAAGATTTGTATCTCATAGCCCAGTCATTTTCTCCTTATAACAGTTAGAATCCCTTGCAGAGTGCAGTAACCCAGTTTTTCCCTGATGCAGATGACTTATTCCAAGTGCTGCTCCAGCACAGCTGGGCATTCCCTGTGGCTCTGGACCACCAAGGACACAGTGCTGGGCAGCTCCATTGGCTTTGGGCTGCCCAGCATTTGACCCATTGCTGGAGGGGTCCTGCAGGAGATGGCTCACAGAGAAATGGCACAACAGGGGCTGGGATGCAACTGAGAACTGGGCCAGCAGTGACCTGGAGCACATTCAGATAGGAACTGTCGGGTTTTGTGCTTATATACAACTGTTTCTTGTAGCTCTGGGAGCTATAAAATATGCTCTGCTTTTGCTGTCAAAGACCCTAATTTAGAACCATATTCTTTAGGACCTGGAGAAGCTGGGGGAAAAAAAAAAAAGCAACAACCTCCAAAAAACCCCAGACTAAGAGAAAGTAATTTGTGACCATGTGCTTCTCTCATCAAGTTAATAACTCATTCTTGTAGTTCAAAAGGACATGTCATCTCAGAGATCACAGCAAATAAGTATTTAAATGGCTAGCTACAAGGGAGAGGGCTGCACCTTGTAATGCAGTAGTTCACATTTAATGAGCTCCAGAAGATAATTTTTTTTCAGATTTGTAGGAATTTTCTTCATTCTTGAAGAGGCACAGGCAATGCCTCCATTTAAAAATAATGTGAAAGAAGAGAGGATCTATGCTTTTTAAAGAAATGTATTTTGCATGCACAAAATGATGATAAGTGATTTAGTTCTTTTAGTCAACTTGTGCTTGCTGTAAAAATACAGCCTGCCTTTGGGCTTGTCGTCTAGGAACTTGTGACAGAATAAAATGCTAACACCAAAAGAGTCAGGAGGACAAAAACTCCAGCTTATATAATTTCCATGCTGCTAATACACCAGAGGGTCACTTCATTGCTAGAAAAAGATAAGGGTTTAAGCAGAACTGAAGCTTTTTCCTCAAAACTGCCTAAAACTGAAGTTGCATGTACACCCTGACAGGACTGAGCACTTGTGTTTCGTCTTCTTTGGTGCTGTGGCTTGTGAGAGCAGTGCCTTCTGCAGGGTGGAATAGTGGTGCAGGGAAGCCAGTCTGTCCCCCTGTGCTTACCCTGCATCAGTTCTTGGCTTTCCTGTGCTGACACCTCCTCAGAGCTCTGCATGTGGTGGTTTTCAGCCACCTCACTGGTTTTGTGCATTTTGAGGTAGCTTAGTAAGGAATTCTGTGTTTCGTTACTTCCAGCAGAATTGGGTACCTCTCCCATGGATCTTCTCTGAGGTGCATGGCACAGGATTCTAGGGATTTTTTGAAAATATGTATTATTCCATTATTTACACCCTTACTGCATAAAAACTTGCCAGTACCTCATTGATTAGATTGAATTATGAGACAAATCTGGAATCTCTTTTGACAGCATGTCAAAACCAAAACCAAAAGCAACAATTTTGTTTCCCATAAAAACAAAATAAAAACTGAATGCTGCAGAGGAAATATGTCCTGAGTGAGACTGCTGAGTTTGTTAATGCCTATTTAGCTTAAAATTATTAATGGCAAAGCCAGTTTGGGCCGAAGAAGATGCTGATAAAGATTCACATGCTTCATGTCCCAAGCTGGGTCTAGTGTTAAACCCTGCTGAGACCACTCTGAGCTTAGACACCAAACCACATTTGGTGTCTCTGTTATTGCTGTCAGCCACAAGCTGTGACAAGCAGACAAAACCACCACTTTCCTTAAATATGAAAGAACAGGAGACACAATTTTGGTAGTTCAGCATGGCTTATCCAAGTCAGCTCTAAATATCTTAAAAAGTGCTGCAACTTAGGTATTTATGTTTTCACTGCTCACCTCAATTAACACAGTGATTGGCTGTAGAGAGCACCACAGCTGGCACAGCTTTGAGGAACATATGTTAAGAAAACATCAGTTTGACTGGAAGCTGGTTTTAATGGGCTAGTTTTGTGGCTGCTAGCAAAATGGGGAAATGAGTCAGAGCTCTCCTTTTTGGGGGCTATTTTTTGAATTGCAAAACAAATTTCCTGCTTTATGCTTTATGAAAGGTAGAGAAAAACCTGTGATAGTGCAGAGGAAAATGCAATTTAATAAGATTACTTAACATTCTCTGGTAAAGTAAAGGAGAGCTTCTAGCAATTTTATTCTTTGTCAGGGCTGTAAGGGAAGACTTAAGAGATGTGAGAGGAAAACCAAAAAGACCAGGCAACTATATAGGCAATCTATCTACCTACAAATAAAGAGAAGTGATCACTTATTCTCAGTGAAAGGGAAAGGGTGACAACTGAAGCCTTAGAGGTGATAGACTGAAGACACTCCAGCAAAATATTTGGAGAAAACATTGTTATTTAGAAGTGAAAAGAACTCTGGCAATGCCATTTATCAGCAATTTGTGGAGCAGGCAGATCATCTTTGTCTGCTGTAAGCTAACCCTTGCTGAGGTACTCTGTCTTTCTCAGAAAGTGTGGGTTGGATCTGTAGTGTCACAGAGTGAGGGAAGCACCAGCCCTTACTGAGAGGTGTGTTTCTGACTCAGAAATGTGTCAGAAAGTGAGGTTTTTTCGGTTCACCTTTCTATTGCCTTTTTTTTTTCCTCTACCCTGCTTTCGAACATCCTAACAAAAATGTGCTTAGTCCTTCTCAAGTAGCTTTCAAGTCTTTCTCAATTGCTGCCCCAAGATTGCTGTCGGCTGGGATAACAAGGATAGCAAGGATAGCAAGGATGGCTGTCTCACTGTCCTCACTAGCCCACTCCACTTTGCAGCTGTACAACCTGGCATTCTGGTTTAAAAGGAAAAAGATCCTTCATCAATTACTAGTTAGCACCAAGTACTTGTGCTACAATGAGTGCCAGAACTGGGGAGCTAGTTACAAAAATTTGTGTCCTCTACTTCTAATTCCAGGGTTTGAGTTTATTTTTTAGCCATACATTAAACCCTCTTTCAGCTTGGCAAATGATTGAAAAAGTACAGTAATTTCACAAATACAAGCCGCACCAATTTGACCAAAATTTTGGTGGAAACCCGGAAGTGCGGCCAATATTCCGGGGCGGCTAATACATTAACAAAATTCTAAAAGCTGCCAACACGGAAGTGAGAGCCCGCGGCAGCCCCAAGCCAAGCTGGAGCCCGGCCGGCCCCGGCAGAGGTGGGAAAGCCTGGCAGAGGCGGGGCCAGCAGTGTGGGGGGCGGGCGGCAGAGCCTGAGCCAGCAGGGCGGGGCAGGGGGGGCGGCAGAGCCCGGGCCAGCAGGGCGGGGGAGCCCGGGAGAACTGGGGCTAGCAGTGCAGGGGAGCATGGCAGAAGCAGGAAGGCCGGCGGGTGGGGCTGCCTGGCAGCGGGGGAAGCCCAGCAGAATCGGGGCCAGCAGCGTGGGGGAGCCCGGCGGTGCGGGGGCCTGCAGTGCCGGCCAGGGCGAGGAAATGCAGCGGCGGTGCAGACGGGAGGGGGCGGCCGGCGAGCCCGGCGGCGGCGGCGGCAGCCCGCCGGCAGGGCTAGCGAACGCGGCAGCGGGGCGGTGCTGACGGGAGAGGGGGGCCAGCGAGCCCGGCGGCGGCGGCAGCACCACCCGGCCAGCCCCGCCGAGCCGTGGCGCTGAGCTGGGCCACCCGGCCCCGTCGGCAACCATGAGCGGGCCGAGCCTTCCTGGCCCCGCCCCGAGCCAGTAAAGCCCGCTATGCCGCGATCCTGTTACTAATTGGCCAATTTGTGAAAGCTGCGCACGGATTCTCGCTACGAACGAAAGTGCAGCTAATATTCGGGGTGCGGCTTATCTATTGACAAAGACAGCAACATTGTCGAGGCACCGGAAGTGCGGCTTATAATCCGTGCGGCTTGTATTCGTGAAACTACTGTACCTTCCTGAACAAAAGTGATTCAGGGATATAAAATGTTTCCAGATACATTCGGGAGATTTGGAGATTATCATTAAGTAAGAAACCCAAGCAGAATGCCTGTGAATAGTCCTGGTTTGCAGTCACTTGTGCAGGGTAAGAGGGGGAATACTCTATCCCTGTGCTTCATTTAGTTTCTAGAAGGATCCTGGGTTCTCAGAAGCATTTGCTGAGCCTACTGGCAGTGAAAACAGAAATAGACAGTGACTGATTTAATTAAATGATTAAAATCTATCACCACCATGCCAGAAAAACGTGCTCAAGGTAAAGAGCATGCAGAGAAAGAGGCAGATGGATAGCTGTCATTTCTGCCTTTGACAGGGACCCCCAGGCTCGCTCTGGGGCTGAGGGAAGGCGAGGAGTGGCAGCATGAAAGGGAAAGTGATTTATTCCTCTTGCTCTGAAGGATTCTTCATATGTGAAAACTGACCCTCACAGGGACGGTGAATGGAGGGAGTGCACCAACACTGAGCTGGAAGGATACTTCTGTACCCTTACATACTTCAGGGTTATGGCAGAGCTCTTTCCTCCAGACAGGAGAGAAAAATAATCTTTACAAACCTAGGGGAAGCCTAAGGTTGTAGGTAGGCAAAGCACTGAAAATACCTTGGTCCAGACTTCAGACAAGCAAGAAAACAGGGGGATTCCCAAAGCTGGGGAGTCTGAATGAAAAAGTCTCCACTAATCCATGGGGTGTTTCTAACCCTGCACAATGTGCGTGGTGGGGACTGAGCTGCTCTTGTTGCTGATGGGAGGACCCCATGCTCAGTACTTACCATGGTAATCACACAGAAAAAGAAAATAATAAATAAATCTGGTAAAGCAGCAGGACTTTTCAGTATCTCATGAAGGTAGTCAATTACATGAACATATTTAATGATTGGAATGAAAATTGCCACTTGCCAGTTTCTGGCTGCAATCTAATATTATCCCTTTAAAATATTTCTGTGGAAGGGCAGTGTTCCAGTTAATTTTAGCTGTTTATTTTAACTTTTCCTCCTGAATGAATTTGACAGCACACACTTTATTTTTCCTTTTAGAAACAGAATGTATTTTTTTTCTTCCTCTGAAAAAAAATATGATTACTGCAGTAAAATTCTATTATTGGGAAAGGTATGTCTTGACAGGAGACTTTAAAATTTATCCATAAGTCTTGAACAACCTAATCCCCTTTCATCCCACTGCTTTTAGAACTTGCTTTTTTAATGTGAACTTAGATTGATTTGATATGCATATTTTATATACATATATATGTATATATGCATATGCCTAGCCAAGAAACCTGGAGTATCATTTGGAATTATTTTTCCAAAGGTGGCACTCTCAGGGTGTTCGTGGGATTTTATTTTAGCTGCAAAATGGTTAAGAAAGGTTGGGCTGTGAAGAAATTAATAAGTAGAGTAAAGCAGTGTGAGATTTTACACCAGCAGAAGTGAAAGTTGACCCTTTGGGAGAATTTAGCAGAGCCAGAGAGTTATCTTTTCACTGAGCCTGTGTGTGGAGAAACAGCAGTGATGAGCTCCAGCTGTCTCTCTCACTAGAGGCAATTACAGGTGTACTTCCCCACACTTGACATCTCATTTTCTGGATCTGTTCAGCTAGGATAGCACTTAGTTCATTAGCTCCCAGTGGTAGTGTATATATAATTTCTTAGGTTTTAATGAAAGCTAACCATAAAGCCATGATACATTCTGAGCTTCTCCAGTGCAAGGAAACAGGAATTGCTTTTGACAGATCTCATGCCTGTTAGATTTTAATATAGTGAGGTAAACACTGCTGTAGCCTATGCAGGCACTAAGAGGGAAAAAAAAGTTGGTATATCTGTGGGAAAGTATAGGATAATTTGGTTTTATAAGTTTATGACAGTCATTCATGAAGGAACCTGTCAGGATTGGTGTCTTGTTGTGTTAGACATGATATGCAAAGAAGGAGGGATGTCTTGGTGAGAAGTGATCATCCTGTCTGAGTCACAGTGGCAAGAAGGAAGAGACAAAAAAAACAATTTCCTATTGTACAGCTATTCAGTTTTATTTCCCATCCCTACCCCCCTTTTATTAAGTCTTCTCTATCCTGTTACACAGTGGTTGTCCCCAAAGAATAACAAAAATATGACATACTCACTCATTGTCTTCCTGGAAAGCATGCAATATTATTCACAATACATGGGAAAAAGAATCTGAATGGTGTTATTTTCTTATTTTCTTTTATGTCCTCAATGTGGGTTTTTTTGTTGTTTTGGTTTTTCGGTTTTTGTTTGTTTTGTTTGCTTCTTCTGCAAATTTGAAAAATTGATTAAAATAATAATTTTAGCATACCTTTCTACAACGCTCACCTACTCCTGGAAGAAGGCCTGGGAAAAGGGACATACAGGAAGACAAGTAGACTAAAAATTAGGATAAAGAAAAGTAACTTAAATGCATTTGGGACCTTCTTAGAACTTCTCTCAAAAAGAAATTTTTCATTGGGTTGCAAAAAAGTTCAGTTCAGTTTGGTGAGGATTTTAAAGCTTCTTTTGTGGCAAGTGATTTGTGGATGTCGAGGTTACTTCCCAGTCAGAGGAACTGCAAATATGTTAATAGCACCAATTTAATCTCACACAGTTCAAATTGCCTCCAAAATTAGTAGTTAATTCTCATATATGTTAAATAAATCCTCTGTATCGTGATGAACTTTTTATCAGCCAGAAATGTTAAATTGTAAAAACGGTGGGAAATTAGAATACAATAACAGAGCTGAGACTAAGGAAACATGTTCTTCAATTAGTGTACTCAGGCATGTCCTGCTTTTCTACTAAAATGCTATTGATTGAAAAAATACTCTTCTCTGGAGGTTATTCTACACCTCAGTGAAGTTGCTCATGAGTCAGAGATTAAAACCTTAAAGGATGAGAGAGCAGCACAGTTCAAACCAGTGCTAATGGATAGATCAGTCACTGGGAATGCAGTTTGGTCTATCAATAACACCACTTCAAGTAATGTGAAAATTGCATGTTATCCCAGTAGGTACAGGGGAAACAAACAACTTCAATGAATGTATGACTGGGTTTCTTTGCTGAAAAACATAGAAGAGATTATGCAGCAAAATGCACTGCCTGCTGGCCAGCTGGCTCTAGCTGCACTGTATCAGGAGTGGGTTTAATGCAGGCAATAGATCAATCCCACTGAATATTAGGTACCAGACCTTTCCCAGTGTGCTCTCTGCTGGATGTCATCAACTACAGCCTAGGATCTCTGTGACGTGGTCACACAGGCCAGGTAAATCCTTGGCACAGAGCTGTTTGGCACTAGACAGCACACAAAGCCTGCAAATGGCACTTACCTTTCTTCAGATCTGCATGTCTTCTCAGTGCTTGGCACCGAATGTCCCACCCTGGTTTTATTCTCCACCTACATTTCTGGTTTCCACATGGGCTGTGCCTAAGCTCTCACCTACATCTTGCCATCTCTTTCTTCTTCCACTCCTCTGCAGGATCCACTGCTCTCATCCCACACCCTCCACCCTGGCTTTGGTGCTGTCCAGGGACTTTGATCTGTGTGGGAGGTGGTTGTTCTGTGTCTCCCAAAAAAGTCTAGTTCCTTCACTAGGAGAGTGGTAACCCCTTCACAGGACATTTTCTCCTTGTAACTAAGAAAGGCATGTGTTATTTCTGCATCCATAGCAGTGCCTCAGACCCCCACATCCCAGAACTTCTCCAGATATGTGAGGAAGAACAGTTTTCCAGACACTTAGAAAGTTCTTTTTCCCATGTGCAGATCTTACTGTGCTACGTGCTGTGATACCTGACAAAGTTCACACAGTGACTGCCTGAACATTCCTAAAATTTTTATTTCATCTGCAGCTCAGAACTCGCTTGTATTGATTTTCAGGTCTCATCTTCACAACTTCTCCGAGGGTCTGGATGTTCCTGCTGAATCCAGACAGCTGGGAGTGTGCTGCTCAGGGCTGAGCACGGGCAGTGCTGGGGGAGTGTGCCTGGCTGGCCAGCAGCTGGGAACCAGCAGCTGCTGTCCCACCGGAGACACCTCTGTCTCCAAGGGATGCAGTGTGAGCCACTGATACTCAGTGGGAAGGAGGAGCGTGGAAATCAGTCATACTGAAAAGAAGGGCTAGAAATAACCAGTGGTGAATTAGATCTGATTTTGTTAGATGGTGTGTTGGGGGGAAAAAAACCCAGCAGGATTTTAGGCTTCTCAACACACAGCTGTGACATACTTCCTCCTCTTGCTCTAGCTCTGGGGGGGACACTATATTCCAACAATGGAATATACACACACCCTCAAAGAGAAAAACAGCCATAAAGAGATCAGGCATGGACAAGGGTATTGCTCAGACAGTCTGCAAATAAAAGGCAAACAGAAGCCCATGGATTGGTAACTGAATTATGTGTGGACAGTAAAAAGGCTGAGGGATGAAATTGTAAATTTATGTCAGAAAGATGTGAACACGCCTAATAAGGAGAATGAGTAGAATAAAGTTGTTAGTCAAACTGGACAAGATCTTCTCCAAGTAAGAAGTCAGCAGTCCCTAAGTGGAAACAGAGGAAGTCTCCAACACTTTGCAACTTTTGCAATTAAATGATTGCAAATTATTGCAAAAATCTCTAATGTAGAGGAATACAGAGCTGGACAAACTACCAGAAACTCAGGCAAAGAAGAGCTAAAGGTATGATGTCCAGTTCCTTCGCTTGCCCTTGTCTGGTAAAGCAGTAAGATGCAGTGATGCTTTCCTTTTCACACATATTCCAGGAGTGCTGTGTCATGAAGCAGTGCAGTAGCTCAGACCTCTGTGCCCAAGTTCAGAAGTAACTGTGCCTGACTCCTGAAATTTGCCAAGTAGGCTAATTTTCTCCTAAAACATCAAAATCTTTATAGCTGAGACTTAATAGTCCAGCAGCTACCACTAAAAGAAGAACTGTGAGATATACTTAGAGTTTAATCATCCAAGTAATCATTGCAAGATGGCATTGCCCTGTCTGTGCACAGACATGGTTCTCCTCTTCTGTGAATGTTTAAATGACCAAGTTAAGGATGATGCCTGCAAAATGTCATCAAATGGAATAATTTAATGGCTGACAGAATAATTGAATAATTTAGATTGAATAGGATTTCAGAAGAGCATCATTTTATTTCTTTGCTTGAGCTATGATCAACATTAAATTCAGGCCTTAACAAGTTGGTTTTTTTTTTTTTTTAACAAATGCTTAAGTATAAAGTATCCACACTACCAAGCACAAGTACTTTTGTAAACAATTGAGCAACAAGTCTCTCTAAAACAAACGGAGAAATCTGATCTTAATAAAAACATTCTCCTAAACTCATAATTATTTTATTTTAAATAGAAAGAGAAAACATTTCTGAAAACTGTTAGCACTCACCTTCATCTTCTGCTGAAAGTGCATTTCTTCCTAAACCTGTAGTTAGATACCATGCCTAGGTAAGAGCCTAGTTCAGCATGCCTTGTGTGCACACATACCCTTTATCCTTTTTTCCTGAGATGGGAGAATTTTCACCCCAGTTAAACATGGCAAGGACTGTCCCTGATACCTTAGGGAGAGTGTACAAAATCACAGTTCAAGTTGTCATACAGGAGTTTGCAAACCCCAGAGTTTGTAGAAACAGAATCCAGGGAGTTTGTGGTTTGCCTGGTGTCTCTGCACCAGAACCTGCACTTCAATGTGTTCCCACTATAATGCTTTAAGACCTTCTCCTGTGTCCCCAGCTGCACTCTTTTTGGGTTTTGTATTGTTTGCCTTTTCTCTACCAGTTTTCTTCTTTCACTTTTCTTCTTGTCTTCTTACTCCTTTTTGTCCCTCAAGGCGCAGTGTTGCAGCCGCCAGCAGAGCCTGATTTAAGGCTGCCATGGTACAGTGAACTGTTTAATTCTCCTAGACATTTCCCTATGGCAACTATCCATAAAAATTTGTTTTGCTGAGGGCAATTCGTGTCATCTAATATAGAACCAAAACAGGAAATCTTATTTAAGGTAAGAAGGCTGTGCACTTCCCATATCATAAGCATGATGCTAAACTCATTTTGACTATCGCAGAGTTTCAGATTTCCTCTGAGATTATTTCTCCTTTTTGGCCCTTATTTGAACAGAAATAACTTCTCATATTCTCCCACCCATGAAGTGAGGCAGTCAGTTCAAAGGAACCTTTATTCCTCCTGAGTGATGCTCAACAGTGATGTTCCTCTCCTCCCTGAACTGGACCCATCAGGAAAACAGTTTGGACAATATCCTCAGAGACAGCTGCCTCAGTAAGAGAGAGCAGAGCCAGGGATGCATTCATATGTGAATGGATCTCAGAAATCTTCCAGAATAAGGAAATCTAGTGTTAATGAATTTGCAAGGCCAGTGAAATCAGGCTCCATTTACAACTGATCGAGCCACCGGAAAACCATTCCCAAATCCCTGCGTGTGAATCTTTGCTTTTATTTTTGTTTTTGGTGGGTTTTTTTTTTTTTTTTTTAATTGGAATACTCAGTAGTTCCCAGGCATATTGTCTGCAGGAAGCAGGGACCACTGTATTATTTACTACCATAACTCCATACACCTACTGTGCATCTCACCTACCCATCTAGACTTTTATTTATAGGTATTGGAAACCAACATTTCCAAACTATAATGTAACCCATTCTATACAGAGAGCTTTAGCTTTAGCTTTGCTCTTATGGGACACTCTTTGCTCAGGAGGTGTCATCTCAGAAGCGCACATCCACCCTTATGGAGCTGTCCCTGCCTTGAATCCTGCCCTGTGCAACTTAAAGCTCCTAATTTCCTTCAGTCTTAGGATAAGAAAAAGCAGGCCATTAATTGTTTTTAAAATCTCACTTCTGTTTCACTTCTTGAGTCGCATGGTGAGTGCCAGCATGGTGTAATGCTGAATTTAATGCATTTCAGTGCCTCTCAGAGATTTGTGAAGAACTGCTTGGTTCATGCGCTTAAGGAATCATGGCACTGGCCAGGTCGCTCTTTTCAGTTTGTGTTTGGAAAAAATTAATTGTGAGTAGAGGTACCACAGGAATAATTGCTACAGTGTTCATTGCATAACAAATTCTTCTTCTTTACATGACAATATTCCTTTACAGGGACAGATTAGAAACATTTTTCTTCAGCTGGGTAAGAGGAACAAAAACGTAGAACAGTTTCTTTCCTTCTTGCAAGAGAATAATCTTGAAACAAATCTGATATCATGGGAAGTACGGTTGTCCCTCAAACACATTATAATAACCTCGTGGTCCTTTCTTAGGTTTTTTGGAGAATTGGACCAGAAAGTCAGGAATGAATAATTCTACCACTTCCAGTCTAATACATAAAATATACCACAGCTGGCACAGCTTCTCTTGCTTGCAGCCTAAGCTTTTGAAATCGAGTGGTTATTGGGAACTCTGTGTCTGTTTATTAAAGCAACACTCCCTGATCCCCCATACACATTCTTTTAACTTTTGAAAGTTTAAAGAAAGACTTGGAAATATATACCAGGCACAGTGGAAAGCAGCTGCCTGAGCTTGCAGATACAGCAATGCAGCTTTGGAATATGCAGCAGGCTTCCCAGGCAAGACAACAGTGCAGTAGCGCTTGGGAATACAACGTGCTTAGGAGCAGCTCAGGCCTGTATCTTGTTATGTATGGCCCTACTGTCTCCAAGATTTCCCCAAAATCAGACATTTCGTTCACCATAGCACACTCTGCTAGATTGCTCCTGAGGCAGTAGCTACATGACCAGTGTGAAGATGTGAGAATTATTCAGACTGAGTACATTTTTCCAATAGATAATGGATTTGATTAATGTAGCCTCTTCATCTTTGAATTGAATGTATTGTCCATCTGCAGATCACTGTCTCACTGAGTTAAGTTCTTACATTACTGCCTATCATACAGCACACATACACATCATTTTCTCAATACTAAAATTTACTTGGCAATTTCTGTTAATATATTTTTCCATTTCCTTTGGCCTCATTATGAAGGAGTCATTGACTATACATAGCTTGTCTAGCCATGAGGTCTATTAGAAGCTACTGAAGCTTTTTCAGAGAAGATTTATAACCAAACAAAATAACAGATTCTTATAAAATGTCTTCTTTTTATTCCTATCCTCATGGATCTGGCAAAATACTGACCTGTACCAATATTGCAGCTATGTTAAGTGTATACATATGAATTTATATTTGCCTTGATTGATTAGATTTTTGATTGCTTTAATGACATACTGTTCAAGAATTGAACATGAAGTTTCCTTTATATAATATATATTTATAATATATTAAAAAATATCCTTTTAAAATAAATTGGCATCAAATAGTGTCAAATATACCATTACTTTCATTGCTCTGAAATAGCTGTAATCATTAAGCACTCTAACAATATTATGAATCTACCAGCACTCCAAAACATCTTTATCAGAATGCTGCTGTGTTTGCCCAAGTGGATGGGAATTTAGAAAGGCATAAAGAAATAACCCAAATGGTGATATTAGGTGTTATATAACTGCTCGCCCACACATCATCCTGCTCTGAAAAGCAAGCTCTGTCTCTTTTTGTCATGCTTGATGTTTCATTTACAACTGACTCTCTGAAAATGCTTCCATCAACCATTTTGGAATTTGCTCTCCACTGATAATCATGCAGTTGATAAATCATGTGTGTTTCCTGCAGAGCCACTGTGGATAGAGGGCACACATAGCAGAATATAATTGTGCTTCCAGGTGGAGAAACATTCCCCAAGAACTGGTCACCTGGCACAGGGAGCCTGGCAGTGACTGCTCAGTTGTGTCCACTAGAACAAACCTCCAATTTGTTTTTGGCTGGTTAACAAACATCTATTTTAATCTTCTACAACTTAAGAGCTCCTTTCCAGGTGCCATCTCCTGTTTATGACCCCTTACCTACGTAATTTATCTATTTTAAGCAGAGAGCAGTGCGACTTCACTAACTTTTGTATGAGATAGGTGCATATATTCAGTAAGATTTTTCCATTAATCCATCTCTCCTTCATTAGGCATGAAGGGACAACGTTATTTCTGTCCTAGTATTTAAGATGTTTTGTGTCTCTTTATCCCCCAATGTTGACTGGAAGGTGAAGGGTGTTACCTGTGTGCTTTTCCTTTATAAGTACCCCTTGTGCTCTGCAACATCCTTAAAGTTCTCCATTTGTGCAAGGTTTGGGGGGCACAAATGACTTGGGATAAAATGCAAGTAGTTTCCTAAACAGGTCATTGTTTTTAATGGTCTCTTTCATCTTAGTCATCTCATTACAAGAGAAATGATCTTCCAAATCAGATTCCCTTTAAATGCTAAAACTTGTTAGAATATAATTTCTTTCACAATGATGTACACTATTAATGCCTTACACTTAATAATACGTAGGCAATTTTAAAAAAAAAGGTATACATTTCATCAATTTTTGGAAAATATTTAAGTATCACAGAAAGTACCCACTTCTGAAGAAATACAGTTTACATAATGAGTCCTCAAAAAGCTTTGTTGGAACTTTTCCAGAGGGGCAAAAGTACATATTTAATGACACAATAAGAAAGTAAGAGAATATTGCATTAAAAAAATTAAATTCCCCTTTTCTTCTGTACCTTTCTTGACCTACAAGTCAGTAGCTTCTCAAGAAATATCTGAAAGCACTATGCAGTCACTGCTGAGGTACTGCATGTAACAATAAATAGGTCTTGATAGTCACTGCTCTCGCTTTATTGAATATATAGCACAAATTCTTAGGAAATCTTACATTAGTTGAACAAAGAAAAATTGTAAGTGATTTTATGCAATGCTGCAGGATCATTAAAATTTTCATATATTGGCTTATATTTATGAGACAGTACATCCATTGGTGTTCCTCTTAATTCTTCTCCTTCCGTCTTCCCTGCTTTTTATCTAATTTAAATCTAAATGTAACAACATGGTGTTTACATTTCTGTACTTGAAGCACAAGCATGTATGAGCATTGTCCTTGCTCCTTTTTCAGGAAGGATTTCTCAGTCTCTGGGGTATGATTACGCTGTGTAGTGTGTGTCAGTTAAATTTGTCAAATCTCGAGAACAATGGCAACGTCCCTGTTCGCGTCTCCTTGCAGATCCTGTGTGGAAATGAGCAGTTTCTGGAGCTTAGCTCGCAGGAATCGGGGCTGTGCCCTGCCACGCCGAGGCTGTTCCAGTGAAGTGATAACTTCAGGAGCTGTGTGTGCACCACTGCAGGCACTCTTGCTGTGTCCTGGGGAGCTCTGGTGGCCGCAGGGCTGGAGCAGAGCAGCCCCAGAGCGCCTCAACCCTTGCTTTGGGCACTGAGGATGGCACCAGAGGAAAGGAGCAGCCCCTCCCAAGAGCATCCCAGGGCCTGTGCTCCGAGCCCAGCTCCTCTGGGTGCGTTTCCAAGCAGCTCCATCCCTGTGCTGGCAGCAGCCAGAGCCTGCAGCGCTCAGTGCCCGCGCAATGCTCTGCAAACAAAGCAAACCCCTCTCACCTACCATTGGCTTCTCTGCTTTCCTTTTGACCAAGGTCAGACAATAACTCCATGGGCACAGCATATTCTGCTGGCTTTCTTCTCACACAGCTGATGGAAACAGTCATCTGAAGATTTTTTACTTGGATCACCACAGCAATGTCTTTAACCAACACTTTCTAAGTCCATCACTAACAAAGACCTCCATCTTTCCAATGAACTTCCTGCCCCCAGGTTGCTGAAAATGCTGTCAGTCTACCAATAAATTCGGTTCTCTTCATTTTCATTATTCTGCTGTTGTTTGGGAGACATTTAAAGGTATTTAAAACACTCCTCCAGTGGGAGTGCTTCTTTGTATTTTTAGGTTTTTGTGTTTTGTTTTAGTTAAAAGGCCTGATAGCTTTAGGGCAGATGTCTTCTATGTTTTTCATTAAAAGTGTGACCCCTATCTAGCTTGTGCTACTTTTTGCCCTACTTGACTCAGCTGCTGCAAAGATCACATACTGCACCTAAAGAAAACTGCCCAAGACATGTTACCTGTTGACTAAATATCCATGACAATCTTGATATTTTACTATGGAACTGTTTCTGCTACAGATCCCAAATAGAATTTGGTTTGTCCAGGGTCCAAGCATGCTTGGTTAATGCATATACCATTTTTTTTTTTAATAGTTAATAATTTTCTTGTCCTCTGTGGTCTTTAATTCAAACTGTGATTGGAAACAGAACTGCTGTGGTGCACAGAATGTCATATAAATCCTGAGGTTTCAGGGGGTACCAGGTGGTCATATTTAGCTCTTGGAGCCATCACCATGAGTGATGGTGCTTTTGTACTGAGTCTCTTGGCCTGCAGAGCTCATGACCTGCTGCAGCAGGTACCACAGGGAGTGAGCAGCCTCCCTCTGCCCTGTGGAAAAAGCACCTGCAAGCCAGTCAGTGCCACTCTCAATCCTTCTAGCTGGGCACAAATGGTTAAGAAGAGACAAATCTCTGCAGAAAATAATTTCTTTGTGTTATGTGAAATAACTTCTGGAAAAGAAATAGAAGCAGAGGACAAACTCCTCAGCTGTTCGGTCCACCCCTGTCTTGTCTGTGATGCTGCTTTTTAGAATTGTGATCAGTCAAAGTATGTTCAGACACACAGTATGTGAAAACTAAATTGTTTGGCGTCTGGGAGCTGGATGTGCAGCTCTTCAGGCCTGAGCTAAACAGCTTGGAGAAAGTTCAGCAGCCCAGTTCCTCCTGTCTGAGGGTTCTGAGGTCAGAAGGAAATGGCTTGGTGAGTTTTGTTCTTAAAGAGTTGAGTAGTCCTGGGGTATGTGTTTTGGAATCTCTTTCTGGATTGTGCATTGAAAGTCCTCAGCTGTTATTTATTTGTGTGTCAATGCTCCTTTTTGAATCCCTGAGTCACATCTGGGAACTTGGGCTGCAGTGCCTGGATTAAATACTTGGCAGTAAGTAAGCACTTTCTATGCAAGAATATTCTTGAGCTTTGCAAACATTAATTACATTTTACAGGCCCTCTGAGGGAAGATGGAAAGCTAACTCTGTTTCTGGAAGACATGCTGATTTTGTTGATTGACTGTATGCTGAAAGAAATGTAAAATCAACCTTTATGTTGCCCAAATATATAACCGATGTAAAGTTAAAAGAAAAAGCAGCAAGATTCCAAACCCTGCTGCTCCAGTGCCAGAGAGGAAGAAATGAAAATCAGTTTGTGACTAGAAAGGAGTACTTTGATAACTGGGGATATCACTTTACATATGCTACCTGATGGGTCTCGTTTCTGTCCATATATATGGCACTGTTTTGCCTAATTATCCCTGACATTTCTTCTGAGCTTTATTTTTGTTTTGTATATACATATTGGAGAAGAAAGGTCTGCCAGTCCCCAGGAATCATGTATAATTCAGAATAACTATTAGCCCTTTGATGGATAGAAAGCATATTTAAAACATAGGTACAGAGCAGAAAGCAAAATAGGAAGGGGGGAAAAAGAAATGCAATTAATGTGCTCAGCATATCAAATACAGATCCACGTTCTCATGTTCAATTACTGTCTGAAAGCATTAAATACTGCACTGGGGTGTTGGCCAGCATGAAGGAAAAGAGGAAGCTCATAGGAAGCCCTTCAGGGAAGTGTGAGATACCACAGCATCATGTCCAAACCCATTCTCACAGCCATCCTCCGTTCAGTTCGTGGTGTGGAATTGGCACGGGGCTCGCTTCCCTGTAAGCCTGAGCCTGGAGCAGCTCATTCCCTGCCTGTTGTCATGATCCCCCTTCCCAGCCTGCCCAAGCGAGACACACTTTGATCTTTGGTTCCCAAACACAACAGCAGAATTGGCAGATGCTATTATGGCAGAAATAGCTTTTAAATTACGCGTCTGTTTAGTCGTTCTTTTCCTACAGTCCCTTTTGTAACACATTGTTCTCTTATTATAGCTTAGACATCTCTTCTAATGACAATAGAATCCTTTTGGGTTTTCAGCACCTGTGCAAAGGATGTGGTTACTAATTTGGAATAAGAGTCAAGCTGCTGGAAAACATCTCTCTTGAGGTTAGATCCATGTTGTGTTTTAACAGAAACAGCCCTTGGTACTTTTCTGTTTTTTACTCACAGGAAAAAGATATTACAGAGCTAATGTACTATGATTTTACTCATTTAATTAGAGATGGAATAGTGCATTGGACCAACTAAAATTGATAAACTCTGAATTAATGAAACAGGTACTTTGGGTGGTACAATCACCAGTGTAACACAATACATGGTCAGTCTAAATGGGGAGCCTCCCAAACAACACTATATTCAAATTGCTCGTGGAATAAGGTTATAAGAGAAATGGTATTATTGCTCAGTTTGTCACCATACATTTTTGGTGCAAGGAAGGATGATTGAGTTTTGGTTGGGCCAATAAAGTATGTGTGGCACAGGGCAGCAATCTGTGGAGGCATTTGCTTTGTGCTGGGAAAAATTACAGTGGCCATAACTGACAAATGTATCCGTGTTGGTCTGATTCCTGACAATGCCTGCATAGCTCTCAGAGAGACTTTGGCATTAATAGCCCAAGCAAGCACTAGCAATATAGCATTTGAAACCAGCAATTCTTTGTGAAATACAGGGTGTGTATAATAATATATGATAAATTATTGCATCGACTTCCTTGGGAATTTAACAATTGCACTGCTGTTCACAGGACCTAGAGTTCTTGATACCTTCTGAGCTCTGGTGGTGAGTTTTGAGTGCTTGTGAACCATGGAATGGAGTGGTTGGGAGGCTGACAGTGCAAACCATGGGTTCTTCCTGATGTAATCTCTATTATTGAAGCACATAACTCCGCCATGGTTCTCTCAAAGTCAAAGCAGGAGGGGGATAGCTGCATGTTCTACGGAACAGCAGTCTCTCCCAACTTATTTGTAAGGCTCAAGATGATAATTAATGAAGAGAGTAACACTGAATTTTAATTGGCCTGTAATTATAATACAGCAATTTATAAAGTGAGACTTTCAAGACTGTTCATCCCCTACAGCATTTCTTTCCTCAGCTAAATCAAGCTATAAAAGTTAGAGGGAGATAAATAATTGGTCCTGAGACATACTTACCACAAGTGGGTCAAGTGTATTTGTGTGTGTGGCACCATTTATTATGATTCACATGGAGGAATCACCTCCATGTCAGAGCTGATAGCCTGAACACCAGGCATTTGCTAATAAACAGGCAGAGCTGACGCTGGAGCAGCACTGAACTTTCGTGCTCCTAAACCTGGATTGGCCAAAAGAGAAAACAATGAACCTGATGTAGTTCCACTGATAGTGGTGTTCTTAATTGGGCTTTAGATGTCAAGGAACTGCAGATCAAATCTCTTCCCCTTATTTGGATTTTGTGTTAGCAACATGAACAGTGATGGCTTTCGCTGCTGCAAAAGGTGTCAGAACTTATGAAAGGGAAAAGCTCAAGAAAAGTCCACTGCTGGGCTGGCTCAAGAGATAAGGTATTAATTTCAAATACCCAATCATTTGAAGATCTTGATCTCAGCTTCTCCTGTGAGATCTCTAATTTTTCTTGCCTCCAACTGGGCTAGAAATGTTAGAAGGGTGGATTTTCCTGTGGTGTGGGAGAAAGATGCAAGAATGGTGCTATTACTTGCCTCTGTCCTTATCTGTAAGATTCCACCTGCAAACGCTGTTTTTCCTCAAGTAAAGGCAGTCTCTAGGAGAAAAAGATGGAAAGATGGCCAGCTGGTCACAGTAGGGGTCAGCATTAAGGATTCCTGCAGGACAAAGTTAAAAACAATTATCTGTCCTCAGGCAGGAAAAATAGTAATAGCAAAGTCCATAATCCAAGTTGAATTATGAAACAGGTCAGGTCTAGAAGGCTGTAAAGACCCCTGCCTTCAGCTAACTCATTAACAAGCCTCCCATCTCCCACAGAAAATTTCTCTTGTGTACTGAGTTTTCAACCCTGAGTTTACAAATAATGGAGAAAAGTAAATACCTAAGCATGTTGGGGCAGGTTTTTAAACTTGAGCTTGTAAAAGCGAGTTGAGGAACTGGAATCCCATCACTGCAGATCTTCAGGAGAGGTGTAGAAAATAATCTGGAATGGAATAGCAGATATCCCATGGGAGATACCTAAAGAAGTTAAATTACAAAGGACATTGACAGACCTACTTTCCTGTGATTTGTGGTTAACCAAAATTTTGCCATTTCTTGGGCTATATTTTAAGATGTAAACATAATTTTCCAGCAATTGATAATGAAGGAGTTTCCTACTGACATTTTCTGGAAACCGCTGTGGTCTAATTTTGGTAATATCTCTAAAGGAGTGAGGAGAAAAAGGAAATATCTACAAATGCCTGAAGTTTTGAATAAAAAAAAAATTAAGAGACCTTAATGAAAGACCTCCCTCTCTCTTCACTCACAGACACACAGACTTTCACCAATAATTCTGGATTAGCCATTTCTGCTGCACACAAGGAAATATCCCACTGGGAATCTTTGCATATACCAAAAGATAAAGCTCTGTATACATGGGAAGGATTATGGGTGGTTATTGCAACTGTTATTTCGTATGGTTCCATTTTTTTTTATTCCCATAGAAATTAATCATTTCAGTATAATGTGGAGTCAGAGGCTTCTTTTCTGTGCAGAATTGAGAGTATCTGAAGTGACTGACATTTGGTGGAAGGAAAAAATAACAGAATATAAATCTCTCAGAGCTGAAGCCTTCTACTCAATAAAGTAAACAGTTTTTAGGAAAGAAAAACATATTTCTTTGGTGATGCCTGATTATGATTTCTTTTATTGTCAGCTGGCAGAGGGGGTTTGATGTGTATTGTTTTGTTGGGGAAGAGTTCTGCCTCTTCTGTACCAGCAACAACAAAATGGAGAACTATCTCAATTTTCCATGTAGACCTTAATGAATTCAGACAGCACTAATGTGTCATTTCCAGAAAGGACTTGTGTTTATTTGCTTGGTTCATGGTGTCATGAAGCTGTGTCTATTCTGGAAGCTATGCAATTTGGCTGCTGATAGAAAAATTTCCATCCATTAAGTTTCCTTTCTCTCATGTAGAATCATTTAAAGTTATTGAAATTAGTAAAAATGCTTCAGTTTGTTTCTTCAGATGTGTCAGTTAGCAACAACTCAATTTGCAGCTGCCACTCATGTTTAACCATGTTGAGCAAGTGAGCCAAGAAAAAAAAAAAATTGTGGTTGTGTGTGCTGACTGGTTAAAATTTGTGTTCTTGGTACAGTTTCCATTCTTTCAACTTCCACAGGAATTAATCAGGCATGGACACTCTGACATCTAGATGGGTTTTCCACCAAGAGGAGAAGCTTAATTAGGCTGCAAGAATGTATTCCACAGTGCTCCACAGCAGGTGACACTGTGTCCTGAACGACTCTGAGGCTCTGGGTGAAAATTAGGACAAATTTGAGCTCACACTGTCTTTTATGGTAAGCACTTAACACACTAAACACTCCAGGTTTATCACATCCTGCCTTCCTGAGGCTTCCAGTGATGATAGCCAAGAACTGGACTAGTTGGATAGCCTGCTCTCAGGTAGTGCTGGGATGAGGATTAGCTCACTGGAACAGCCCAGGACAGGCCATCTGCCTGTGTGCAGCCAGGCTCAGGGGTGCACTGAGTCTGCAGCCCCTGAACACCAAAGCCTTGATCAGCATGACAAAACAAGATTACAGCATTGCCAGCACGTATTGCTAAGGAATTCAAAAATACTCCTTGCAGGTGGTGTAAAATCAACCTTTGAAAAATGTTGGACTGTGGTTAAGTCAGACTGGTGAGGATAAAGACCCTTTGTGCAGAGGGAAAGCTAGGACAGGGAAGATTTGGAGTTGGAGAGTAGATGTCTGGTGTCACACCACTGCTAACAGCCTTGATCTTTCAGCTCTCAGTATCTCCCTGCTTTTGATCATCACCTCTAGCACAAAAAGGCTAAAATGTTTCACTATTAAAGTCTGCAGCGCCTATAAACATGGGGAAACCATTACTTGTAAGCAATAATCGTTTTGGCTACTGCAGAATAATACTGAACACCTTCCAAAATGCATACCCACATAAATCTGGCGTGCATATGCATATTTGAAACGGTTGCTAATCAGCTTTAATTGCTCAGGTCTGTGCTTTTAGGATGTTTCTTAATGTTGCTTCTTATTCTTTAAAATTCTACAACAATTTGTTGGAATATTATTGTCATCTTTGACTAGTTTAATGAACACAGCCCATATGGAGAATCTAATATGCTGCACATTCATGCAGGAGATGAAAGCCAGCAGTAAAACCCAACACCATGGCAACTTTTTAGCAACAGAATACCAGCAAGAATTTTCTAGGATTTTCTAGGATTCCAAAATGGTTAGTTAAGGAAAAACCTCCTCATGACAGAGAGAATCTTTTCTGTTTGTTTCCCACAGATGCAATTTCTTTCTAAATTGTTGTTTTTTCTGAGAGGATTTTTTTTTTTAAATTTATTTGACAACAAGGCTATGACAAAGTGACAGTCCACCTATTCATATAAAACAATATGGGATACTGGATTTATTCTCACATGCAAACTTGAATAAAATAAAATTAATATCTGGAGTTTCAGTAACAACATTTTAAATATCTTTATTTTTACTGTTATTTTCCCAGAAAATATTGTAGTGTCAGTTTATTTAGGGCTTTGGCATCTTCAGGAGAAGTTCTTGTAAAAATGCAGTTAAGGAAGGCTTAGACATAGGAATTGATTTACAACAGTTTATTAACATACTGAAGCTACAGCTAAAAGATTGTAATAGACCCTGTTAATTTAGAAATTTAAAAGTTTCCTCTTTTTTTAATTGCTCAGATTGCTACCATGAGGTTTTTATGTGAGTGTGTTTTTATTTTTTTTTTTTCGTTTCTGTTGGTTTTGTAATGAAGTGTGAGATTAATTTGCAGTAATTACTTGACAGTAGTAATAAGTGCTGATACTGGTTTGCTACAGATGTAAAGGAAGGGTTTGTGTTTCTAGAATTGGGAACCTTAATATGCAGATCACATACAAGCTTGGAAGTGCTTGAGAATGGAAATAATCATGTAAAACTGAAGTTAGAAAAGAAAAGATACAAAGACATGCAAGAGGTAAACAAATTTTAAAGCTTTTCTCAGAGCAATGTTTTTGTCAGAAGACTTTCTTGCTGTGCCAGGTCATGCTACAAGTAAAGAAGAATTTGTGTCAAAACCGTGATGGAAAAGCGCTTTGATAATAGAAGATTAGCTTTGTCTTGTTCTTTTGCTGAAGAAGAGCCAAAATTATTTGTAGTAATTTGAAGGGCAGGTCAGAATCAAAGTTGGTAAAAGGATCAGGGGCCATGTGATTCACAGTCTGCAAGGCTCTCACAGATTTCCCAGATCTGGCTGTGGGGCTCTGTGTTACTGGAACCTGGGGAGCTTAAGCCTCTTGGATGCTGCTGTTTCACTGGGCTGGCTGATACAGTCTGCAAATTAATCAAGGGTATAACCGGATTGGCACCGGGTTTGTGTCCTCACAGGAACGCAATCAACTTCCAAACAGATGGCTTCTGCCCCCAGAAGCTTTGTTTCCAGGTACAGCCCAGAAATCAGCACATTTTCTTAGGAAATGTTTTTGGTTTTGAGTAGTTGTCACAAGGAGCTTGCTATAAAATTCTGCTGTGAGTTAATATTCTTGGAATTTAGTTTAAGATGCTGGTCTTGGCAGAAACTTGTTATGCAAATAATATCCTCCAGATGTGAAGTGTATTATGGAAAATACTAAAGAATGCATCTCTATGAGTGTAGCAAGAATGTACAAAGTAATCTATGCAATGTCTTTTTATGACAAGAAACATAAAATAGAAATACGTATTGAAACCCATAGATGTACATTATATAGGTTTTACAAAGCTTTGACCTTGCCCAAATTTTGAACAGGGATGTTTCCTGATACTTTCCCCAGAATCAGTTCCTTATAAAATGTAAATTACTCAGGGATGCATTCACCTGTAGAATCCATACACTCTTACTAGGTGGGCACAAGAAATGAGGAAAGACAGACCTCGATATTAAAGAGCTCTTAATGTACCATTGGCTTGGTACTAGCCCATGGTGATTCAGAGAAAGCCTAGAAAATACCAATGAGATCTTCTCTGTTTCAAGATAATTTTTATATAATTTGGAAACTGAAAAATAAAACTCTGATTATTTGTTTATTCTGAAAAAGCAGTGCATTCCTCAGTGACAGGTTTTGTCTTGAAACAGAGCGACAAGGACCCTGAAAATATATCCAGCATGTCAATCAGCTTTGAAATCTGATTTTGAGAGCTCCTGTTGCAACATGTGAAAACTTTGGTCACTTTTTGTAGCAATTATAATACTTTAGGAAAACAAAAAAACCACAAAACAAACCAAACCAAAAAAATAGCCCTACACTGTAACAGGGCTTAAGGCTCAATCATGCTTCAGAAATTTTGGTGATTTCCACCCTCTGCTGTGCCACAAAGCCCCATCTCAAGTCAGGATATAATTGTTAGGTAAGAGGGATGAACATGGTACAGGCTGCTTGGATACAGCAGAATGAAATGAAGAGTTCAGTGAGGAATGCTTAGTCCCAGATCTCAGTTTAACAAATACCAGCTCTGCCATGCTCAGGGCCGCCCCAGCAGGGTGGAGATCCTCATCATCTCTGCAGCCTCAGCTTCAAAGGTCATGACTGAGAAATCTTTTTAAGAAGATTGATGAGATGATGTCAGAAATGGTCCAGTCCAAAATCGTTTATCAGCAATATTTTACAATGTTTTGCCAGGTCCTTCAAGGGATCTCTGAATTGGTCCTACAGTTAACCAGAAGAACTCGTGATGTACTTTACACAAAATTCTGGATCCTGACCAAAGCTGCTCATAAGACACTACCTGGAATATTCTCTTGTCTTCTACCTTAAGAGGGTTTTGTTCCTCTTCACATCATGATTGTAAGCATCTTCATTTGTTTCAGCCTGCTTTTTTATTTCATTTTATTTTTTATTTTAGCGCAAAACGGAAGGTAGTTGTAACTCAGTAAACACATTTTTACGCAAAGCTTTTATATCTATCCTGTAAAACTCTCATTTGTTTCTTTCTTCTGGAGGCATAAAAGTTTGTTTATTAAATATAATAATAATAATAAAGTAGAAATAAGCCCTTTCTTAGCTGGCATCACTTCAGATTCCAGTGTATTTTTCCCTGGCCTCATTATAGCTCTATTTCCCAGCGCATAACCAGCATGTGTCACACTGAATGAAGGCTGGCTCCAGAATAGCATGTCTGTAAGATGATTGCTCTTGGAACGCACAGTGACCTTACTCTATAATTAAATGCAAAACCTGTGTGGAAAAAATTGATGTTAAAAGTCTTAACTTATGCTCACCAGAGACTGGTAGTGCAGAGACAAATGCTGTCACATTAACCTCAGTTGTTTAGTTTTGGCACCAGAGGACTCCTGCCAGGGGTTGGGAAACAATTGGCTGAAGTGGGGGTGGATCCTGTGCAACAGAATATGTCATGGATAGAGCTTTATTTGGCAAAACTTGTGTAATTGAATTACCATGAAGGATATCAAACCCTTGGATTCCTAGAATGGCATTCTGAGATTAGTTCATTGGGAGGAAGTTTTCCTGAGATAAGAAAGAAAAAAGGAGGGGACTGTGCCAGGATTTCTGGGTGCCAGTGCACATCTTGAACTCGTTCGTAATTAATTTTTAGCATGACGGAAGATACCCTAACAGAATCAGTCCAGTTTTAAGCTAAATGCAGAATATATTGCAATATTTCCCAGAAGTAAAATGTGCTTTAGGAAATTTTGGAAATTTTTTGTAATTTCTTTAGATTCATTGAAAAAGTCTGAAATTAGGTAAATAATTTTAAATAGTAGTTTCTAACCCAACTTTTTCAGTCAGTACATCATGAACATTCAGATAAGTGAACTGGCTTTGCACAAGGTGAACTGAATGAAATCATTTTTAAAACCATTAAAAATGCATCATGTTTTTCAATTTCCCTTCACTGTCCCCTGACCATCTTAGTAGAAGTGAAGAAAGTTTGTGTTCATCTGGTACAGTTTGTAGACTTCCAGACCTGAAGTTTCTGCCTTTCTTTCCCTGTAGTGATCTATTTTTTTCCTTGCAAGGTTACCTTCATCCCTACCAGCCCTTCCATTTACTCAGTTCTCATAAGCCATATCCACATCATCCTTCAAAGCAGCCCATCATTCCAGGGCTGGGAGTGCAGGCTCCTGAGGCAACCGACAGGATCTGTTTGTCTGATCCCTCTGTGTCCTCTCTTGAACTGGCTCCCCACTTCCCCAGCCGCGTTTTCATTCTGCCTCCCGAGACAGGACATTCACTTTTGATCTCATCTGTGTCTTCTTCCTTCACACCCAGCTTTGGGTTTTCAGAAGGGCCATCTCAGCCGCCTGTCATTTGGAGGAGCCTGCCTCATTTCCTTCTTGACCTAGCTTTAGAGTTGGGTAGTGAAACACCAGACAGCAAAAGGAGTCACCTCAGTCACCAACTCCGTCAAGACCAAGGCCCTCTGAGATGCTCAGTGAGAGTTGTTGGGTTCTTTCTCCCGCTACCTTTTAAGATCTTTAATTTCTCTTTGACTGTCGCTGGAGCAGGCAATCAGTAGGAAGTGAGTGGCTTTTGTCAACAGTATTTTTGGTCAATGAAAATAACCATGGAAAAAGAAGTGTGAACTTTGGCTGAGCATCACTGCTACCAGAGTTCATTTTGGTTTTGACATCAAAATGCTCTAAAATGACCAAGAAAATGATCTGGGAGTCAGCAAGAAAATGTTATGAAATTTTGTGTGACCTTGCAAGCTCCTTTCACTCCGTTCCCTCACAACTCAGCAGAAATCTGAAGTTGTATCAACGTTAGGCAAACCTTGAGGGTCAGACTTTGATCCTTAAATTGCCCCTCACCAGTAGCACATACTGCATTTGGTAGTCTTTTGAAACCCTAGAAAGTATTTTAAATGTTTTTATGTTTTACTGCCCCTCCAGGCTGTCAGCCAGGGGACTCCTTGCCCTCCCTGCAGGAAGGTGGCTGAACAGAGGAGGTCACCAGGAGAGAGGGGCACTGCTGTCACCCTGCCTTGCTCTGGGATGATTGTTTCCTGTTTCCTTTGAATCCTAAGGTACTACAAACCCCAGCTGGTGTAGACCATATTCCAAAAGGTTTTCGTTGGGTTTGCAATAAAGGAGCTGGGTGTGCAGCACTGCCTTGAAAGTTGGCTGGCTGCTGCTGTGTGACCAAACCTCTCAGGAATGAGTTTCTCAGCTTGCAGGGAGAGTCAGGGTTTGATAAACCATGTGAAGTTTCCTTGGGTTAAAATTTTGCCTCTCCTTATCCAGCCAGCAGCCAGTAGAGAGCAATATTGCACACACATGAGAAATTAGTTCACTAAACTGTATTAGTCTAAGGGGAATTAGCCACTATAATTATTGTTTTCCTTCTTGTTACAGCTGTAATAACTAAGCTATACATAAAGGAGTTTAAGCTTTGCTAATTTTTTTCATTCTTCTCAATACTTACTTTTTATCCCGTGTGTAGTCAATGGCTTGTCAAACCTGAAGCTGACTTATTTGGTATTACACATTTGAAATGATTTATTCACTAAGAACCCACTAATGGGATGTAACACATAAAAATTAGATTAAAGAAAAAATCCTTTAATCATCTAGTAGAATAAAGCTTTCTGCTTCTGTGATGAATTTAAATCCTCTCTCTATTTTGTATAAACTAATATTATTTTCAGAATTCAATTTGAATTAGATTACCACAAAGGATTCGCAAAAGTGCAATGTATGTACATATTACATCAGTACTTCAGAATCTTCTTCAACTTGTATTTTGCCATCTCCTTTATGAAATTCGGGCCATTTTTTCCCTGATACAATATTTATTATATAAATATACATATGTAATATGTATATGCACATATATAAATATATATATATATAAAAATGCCCATATAAAAATGTACAAGGTGACTCAGCTTCTGAAATAAAATAACTTATACCTTAATTCCTGTCCATAATCACAGTTTTTAATCTGGAGTCTTTCAAGTAAAAAATGAATGATCAAACTTTAATAATTTATCCAATATGTCCTGAAGTCTCTGAACACAGTGAAGGAAAAAAAAAAATTCTGGATACACACTAAATATATCTGTATGGTTTAATAACAAACCCTCTGTGTGAGTGACCTTTGGTAAAAAATAAATATCCCAGACTATAAACCACCAATGGTCTTCTTTCACACACCTGTTCTGCAGCAGAAATTATTCTGAACCTGAAATGCCAACATCTCTCCTCCCTTGGGTCCAGGCTGTGAAGATGCCCTCTGTCTCCCTGATAAGTCTTTCAGGTCTAGCTCTAGGATGTGAGCATCTGCTCCCAGGAACTGAAAGCTCATCCCTTGCCTGACAGGAATATGCTTAATGAAATAAAAGAGCAGTAAGATCAGCTACATTACTCAAGATTATTACTTTCTGCCACATTGTGTATTCACACTATAATTTACCACCACAGGAGATCCTAGGAACAAGCTCAGGGTTTCACTAAGGCCTTTGTGGTGTTGTGGCTGAGGTAGGAGGCAGCTACACCATAATGAGGGCAATCAAATCCCCCACTGCAGCACGCCTGGGCCCTGCAGAGGGGACTGGAGGGGCTTCCCTCCTCTTCCCCACCCTCCCACCCACCCAGGAGACTGCACAGCTGGCTGGAAGTTACAGGGATTTAGGATTTTATTCATGTGTCTAGAGCCAGGGGCTCCTGAAGGTTAAGGAA
Organism: Catharus ustulatus; assembly: GCF_009819885.2. Lineage (NCBI taxonomy): Eukaryota > Metazoa > Chordata > Aves > Passeriformes > Turdidae > Catharus > Catharus ustulatus. Next base: position 28,240,855 of record NC_046228.1, on the reverse strand, counting down.
AAGATGAATGGGATAAATTTCTCCATCAAAAAACCATGACAAAATTTCCTTTGCTTTGGGTATTCCTCACAAATGTTTGAAGATCGATTGATTTAACTGATCATAAACCAGAGAGAACATAGAAGTGGCCTTTGAAGCAGAGAGAGATACTGCAAAAGGGGAAAATAAATTAAAATGTGGAAAAGAGCAAGTATATGCCAACAGAAATAGACATTACCATGGTTTTTTTGCTCTTCCCATGAAAATCTTTCACTGACTTCCAAGGCATGCTGTTTTTTATCTCCAGATTTCGGGTGATTCCTTTTAACTTGCACATGTTGACTCTTATGTTGGTGTACAGAGCTGCCATCAGCTCTGGGATATCAGCATAAAGCTCATAAATATCCAGGAATCTCTGGCTTGCTGGGAGTGGAGGAAGATGTTTGTTTTTTATAGATTCAGTCCAGCTTGCCCAAAGACTCGAAGGGTCATAGATGTTCACAAGTGGCTGAAGAGAGCAGGATGTCCTTGTGTGAATGCTCAGAGCTGGGCAGCCAGGCCCAGCTCCCTGCAGTGATTCCCCTGCTGCCCCTGTGCCTGCTGGCCACCCCCAGTGGGTAGCACATCTGGTTGCTGGCCTCTGTTCCTTCAATGTGCCCTGTGGTAAGCAAGCTGAATCATATTCTATGATATTCCTGAATAAAGGCAGCTCAGTCTTTTGCTCTATTTGCTCTATTATTCAGGGTTTTCTTTTTTAGGCACTGATCTTTATTAAATTTTAATCTTCCGAGACATGATTGATACAATGACTGGAGAAAATAAAAGAAGACTGCAGAGCTTCCTCCTTAGGTCAAAAAGCTGTGACAGGATAGCTTGGCAGCGTGAAGCAGAAAAGAGCTAACAGATCTCACTCACTCATTTCTCCTTCACTCTGATGAAATCCTTTCAAAAGCTCATTAGCTAAGCCCAGATTCGTACAGTCTTCATCAGCCTACCCAAGTGAAGGCCAGGAAGGACCCCAGGAGGGCATGCTGGACACCAGAATGTGAGTTGCAGGGTCAGCTGGAGTGGGACTCTGCCATCTGCTAACGTTTGTGACAGCAGCATTTCCCAGGAGGATGTGGGAGCTGGGGGTGTCTGTGCAGTGCCTACAAAGGGGGAAAAAGAAACCTGAAGTCTCTGCAGTGTTTTGTTCTCAAAGTGCACCTTTTTGTAATGAGGGGTCCTGGCTTCTAACTCTTTCTCAACATTTCCTTCCATCAAAAAGAAAGAAATATAACAGAGAAGTATTTTCAATATGTAGCAAGACAAATGTGAATAGAAAAAGAAATAAAGGGACATGTGGCCAACTTCTCTCCTACTCCCACTGCAGAATTCTGGCTTTTCTCTCTTTTTAAAATGGTTTCACTATATTGTTCAGGAGATGGATGATGAACCACGGAAAAAGAATTGAGGATGACTTTCTAATAAATCAGATTTATGAAGAGATCTAAGAGTAAATTAGGATGAATTTTTCAGGGAAAATTAATCTTGAAAAAAACTATGGAAAAAATGTACCCTCCAGAACTTCTTGAGATTTTCTTCCAATGACAACCTTTTGTTTGTCCTAGGTTCCATCCAGACCATTAGTTAAATTTAAAAAGTAATAAAATAAGCATCTTAAAAAATTCCTACAGCCAAACCTGATTTGATATATTCATAAGGAGATCCTTTTATTTGAGGAAAGGCCAGGTCCTGTGTGCTTTGACTCTCAGTTCAAACTTCTTTCAGAGGAAGTGAAGGGTTCTGAGAACCAAACACTCTCAGGAACCTTCCTTCCATTTAACATCATCTTTTGATCTTAGCATGGCCTCATTTTGCAGCCTGGAGACTCCATTCATTACTGCAACCTGGCTGTTTTCAAACAGCAGCTTGCATTCAGTCTGAATTTGTTGGGGGTTCCAGACAGACACCCTTGTGACTGAGTTTGATGCTCACAGTGAATTCATTGAGAGGAGATGAATGCTCCCATGACAGGGTAGGCATCAGCTCTGTTCTTCCAGCCTGCTTGGGATGCCTCCCATGTTGTGGATGTCTCCCAGCAAACCTTTCCACCCACTCTGTGCTACTCAGGCACATGGTGGTGGCTGTGTGCATCCATAAATGCACAGAATTAGCTCACGAGCCTCAATGTAAAGTACACTGCTGTGCAAAAAGTCAGTCAGGCTCTGACCAAAATCCAGGACCTGCTTTGACAAGACAGCAAAGCAAGCAGCAGAAATACACTTGTTTCCTTCATGTTCTTGAGTGCTTTTTCCTTTGTATGGTTTTTGAATTGTGTTTAACAGTAGAACTGTGTCATGCTACAGCTTCTCCTTGCCTCTGAGGAAAGCTCCAGAGGCTTTACCTAGACAAAAGCAAAAGATTTGTACTGTGAAGGTCTAGGGAGGGATTCAGAGGACTGAAGTTGACACTAAGCACCTACAGAGGCGAGAGAAACAATCCTTGAGAGGCAGAGAACATCCTCAGCATAAAGAGAATGAGAAAAAAAGAGATATTGTCCCTAGAAAGGATGATGTAGGGATCTGCTGGGTCATGTAGGGAGGCAATTCTGAGAAAATTTCTCCTTTTAGCTCATGGTATTATAAAAGGTTAATTTGAATTCTTATTTCAGATTTACAGTATTTAATCTAACCAAATTGGTTGAATAAATAGGGCTGTGCTGCTGTCACCTACTGAAAAAAAGTCTTCCCTGTTTACTGTGGTGATCACCTCCATATCGGTGTGAATAATAATCACTCACAATTAAAATCATAAACCCAGTGCCTAATCTATGTTAGCTGGCATTTATTTTTCTCATGCCCCCAGGCTTGCCAGTGCTCTGGGACAAAGCTGTGTGTCTGTGGGTGTCCCAGAGCGCACAGACTGGCAGGACTCTGTCTGGCAGTGCAGCCCAGCTCTGTCCCTGTGCTTTCCCTTGCTGTCAGCGTAGGACACTGGTTTCTCTAACTCGTGCATCGTTATTCCCAGGCTGCCACAGTGATTCCACAATGTCAGCTCAGAACCTTAATGCAATGAGAAGAGAAAGAAAAACAGATATTGCTGCTTTCTGAAAGCTCAGAACAGCCACGTTATTTTAACTTAGTAGCACTGTGATGTCAGAAGCCGCTTGGATTGCAAAACAATCTATTTTTTGGTTGGGCTGGTACGTGTTTCTGATGTACTTCACGTACAACCTTTATGTATAGCACTGATACATTATGAAATGACAAAATAGTTAGACACAGTGAATAGGCAAATGTTGTAGAGGAATTTCACATCGATTCAATTCCATTTACAGCTCATAAATTCACTTAACATTTCTGCACACTTCTGACTTTGCCAGTGCACAGCACGAATGTTCTGATTCTGAGATGCTCACATATTCTCCCCTCAGCCTGTATTTGTGGCAGTGGGGATGGCAATATGTAAATGGGTTTTATGCCTTCTTTTTGGTCACCAGAGCACAGAGCTCAGGCAGGGAGCATCGCAGGGACACAAGCACGGATCGGTGCGGGCAGCACAGTCATCCCTGTGTCAGTGTGAACAGATGGGGGTGCAGCCGGTGTGCTCCTTCCTGGGAACAGACAGTAGTTCCTGCTGACATTTTGTCTGGGGTTACAATACAGGGTGTGATAAAAGGTGTCTATTCTATCACCATCTGTTGAGGGTGGGGGCAGTGATCCTTATCTCCATGGGAGATAATCTGCTAATGGGCCATCCATTGAAACCAGGCAGGGCATTGTTCTTTATCTTCTCACAACCCATCCTTCCTCCAGGGAGTCATTTTCTGCTAATGGCCATTGAGTCCCACTGTGTGACTGATAAAATTACTGCATCCCATTGGGAGTTGCTCCAGAGCCAACATTTCTTAGCAAGATAAAAACAGAGGTTTTGGGACACTAAGGGAGCCCCTTTCTCCACCGGACTCCAGAGGAAAACCGGATTTCTCCACATCACTACTGGACCTTTAGAGGGAAACTGCACCTTGTACAGGAGCACTGCTCCAACTGAATCACATCTGTCACTGCAGGAGGATGCAGCCACCATTTAATGGGACTGCTACCAACACCCTGCCTGACGGGGTGTCAGGTTGTACTCTGACTGTGTCAGGGTTTGGAGTTTGTTTCTTTGTATTACTGTATTTCTATTTTAATTTCCTTAGAAAAGAACTGTTATTCCTGATTCCCATATCTTTGCCTGAAAGGCCCTTGATTTCAAAATTATAATAATTTGGATGGAGGGGGTTTGCATTCTCCATTTCAAAGAGAGGCTCCTGCCTTTCTCAGCAGACACCTGTCCTCCAAACTGGGACACATTTCCATCCCCCAAGTGCTGGAGTACAGCCTTGCCATGCAAGGAGAGCCCCTGCCCTCCCAGAGAGCCGTGTGCTGACACCCTGTGCTGCCGACACCCTGTGCTGCCAGGTGCCTCAGTGCGCCACTGTGCAAGCCGCTCTCTCTCCCTGGGAATGCCATTATCATTATCAGTGCTCTGGAAATGTGTAAGCTGCATATGTACAAGCAGCACAAAGCCAGATAAAGCAAAGGTTAATTGGATAAAGCTGTTAGCGGTCGTTGTGCCAGGCAGACAGGAATGTCAGATTTCAGTGTATGTGCATGTTCCCCTCAGCAGATGCAAAGGCTGGTCCTACCACTTCTGGCTAATAGCTCATCTTGTTTCTTGTAGGAAGCATAACCCTGCCTTCCACTTAACAGAAGGATAGAAGTTGCTAGAGTGAGAGAAAAAACACCATTATTTTGATGTTTCCTTTAGGAGAAAAGTGTAATTGTGTGAACACCCTTATTTATACAGAATTCTGTGTGTAAGGACAGTAGCAAGAATAAAATATATTTTCCTAAAACTCTGGGGAGCAGCACATTATTGATTTAACATGGAATAACCCACAGAATAATCTGTGAAAGCCATTTGTGTTTATTTCAAATGTCTCTTGCATGGTATATAAAATAAAAATACGTCCTATACTGCAATGTGAATGCTATATATCAGTATATTTTAATTAGTTAAAAAGGTTTACTTTAGAAAAAAACAGTTTGATGAAATAAACATATGTGACGGTTTTACATTGCAAATATGTTTTGCTATTTCATTAGGCCTGTAAATTCATCTCAGTGGCAGCTAAAGCAAACAACAGAGAAAAGTTTCATGTTTATAGCTGCCAGAGAGGGTAATTTAGAATAAGAAAGTTTTAAGCTCCTTATGTAGATGTAGTGAAGGCCATGATATTTCAAGGTGATTTTGAGGGCAAACAAAATCTTCTATAAAGATTTTGAAATGCCTTGATAGGCTAATCGAGCTCATGGGTGTTGCACATCAAAAATAATCCCTTTCCTTGGAGCTGTGTTCCTCCCACAGTTGACATCCTTGCTGCACCTTCCTGCTAGGTCTCTTTTGGAAAGAACAGATGTGGAGATAAAACTCTTTCACCTTCTGAGCTGTCTCTTACAGGTCAAAGTTAGAGGATTTTAATGAAATGTCACAACAGAAAACATGTTATAATGAAAAATTACATGCTATGTAAATTCTTAGGTGTGGATAAGCAGGGGTTATCACCAGCTACTGCTGTGAATATGACACTTTTTAAAAGAATAGTTCTATTTTAAAAGAAAAAGCAAGAATTACAGTTAATTCTGTCCTGTACATTGCACTGGGAGTGATATATGAGTCTTATTAGTATATACAGATTTATGAGAGACCATACAGCCCTTGAGAAGAAAAATCTCTCAAATTATTGTATTTTACCTCTCTAACCTTTGCTTTTATGGAAGGTTAGACTGCATATTTAAAATGCTTACTTGTCACATGCTTCCTTTAAAGATTAAGACTGCTGAAGACTGGGCTGAATTTGCCACCCTAAGTACCCTCAACACTGAAAGCAGCATGAAGAGTGCGTCAGGTCATGATTCCAATTTGCCTGAGAGACAAGAAATGATTGCATTCTCTGGTACTCACATCCCCATTCAGGCAAGGAGAAACTTTTCCAGAGATGTTATTTAAAGCAAGCAAACCTTTTTTAACCATTTAGTGCTTCTCTCTTGGTGAGACCAACAAACTATGCATAGAAGCAGCAAAGAAATAGCTAAATAGTTGTTTATGGTACTGGTGGAAGAAGAAATTAAATGTAGAAAGGAGAAGAAAGAAAGAAGAAAGAAAAGGAGACAGTGGAGGCATAAGGGAAAGGTAGAAGGCTAGAGGAATGGAATTGAATTTCTTATTTTCCTCTCAGTAATTTGTGTGTTGCAGTTGTCCATTTCAGCATAAAATTTTGCAGAATATCGAAAGTCATCAACTGTGAGTAGATTCATTAAAACTAATTTCTTATTGGCAGATAAAGAAAAAATTTCTGGATCTAGGAAGGTTGTAAGGAGAGTGTGTAAAAAAGACAAGGTTTACCTAAAGCCTGAGCACGAACAAATTTAGGCAACTGAAGGTTTAATGAACAGGACTGATTTTACAATTTAGCTTTTCATATTAATTTTCAGAAAGAAATGCCCAAGCATCCACCTCAGCATTGAAATAAATCTTTCCCGTGCAGTCAGAGGAATGCCAGCAGTGCTGCTGGTTTCTGGGCCAGGCTGTGCAGGGCTCACTGCCCACAGGAGATGTTTGGTAAGGAACCAAGCACAGAGGAATTGGTGATTTAGCAGAGATGACTCCATGATAATTCCTAGGAAACAGAAACTCATTTCAAGGAGTACAAATGAAGAAAGCTATTTTTTATGAGATTGGCTAGTGCTTCTCTTTAATGATCTGGATAATCAATTCATACTAGGGTTAGAACTAGATGGAAGGAAATTCAAGATTAATCTCATTTTGACACTGAGTAATTAGGCATTCCCCAAGAGCAGATGGTTTTATACTGTAATTATAGTACCCTCAAATGATCACTAAAACAATACTCACAATTCCTCTGTGATGTGTCTTGACAGATTCATAAATTGAAGAACTTTCCTAGGTCACTTACTTCCATGTATTTTAAGTTTCATTTAGAAAATGCACTTGTGTGTATATGTTAATGACTTCTCCTGCTTGGATTCAGTTACTAGAAGAGCCTTGCAAGAGTAAAAGCTTTGATTTGTCCTGTATGCAGGCACCTGGGCCCTGGTTCTGCACATGCAGTGTGGAGAGCATTATGTGCACAGGACACAGTGAGTGGGTTCCAAGGAGACATGCACACCATGCTTGGGGTAACAGAGACCTTGGCAGAGAGACAGTGGGTAGGACAGTCCTGTGTTTAACTTTTCTTTCTGATTGGGAACACAAAGTCAGAGCCTGGCTGCTTTCTAACGCCTGTCCCCTGGCAGATATGAGCTGTGGCAGTGACCACTCAATGCTGAGCTGCTTCACATCCAAGTTATTTCCACGACAGAGACATGAGTGGGGTCTCCTTGTGCATTAATGGCCATGGAGGTGTTTGTCACTGTCCTAGTTTGGAGGACAGGTGTCTGCTGAGAAAGGCAGGAGCCTCTCTTTGAAATGGAGAATGTACAACCCCTCCCTCCAAATTATTATAATTTTGAAATCAAGGGGCTCTCAGGCAAAGATATGGGAATTAGGAATAACAGTTCTTTTCTAGGGAAATTAAAATAGAAATACAGTAATACAAAGAAACAAACTCCAAACCCTGACAAAGTCAGAGTACAGCCTGACACCCCGTCAGGCAGGGTGTTGGTAGCAGTCCCATTAAATGGTGGCTGCATCCTCCTGCAGTGACAGATGTGGCTCAGTTGGAGCAGTGCTCCTGTACAAGGTGCAGTTTCCCTCCGACGCTCCAGTGGTGATGTGGAGAAATCCGGTTTTCCTCTGGAGTCCAGTGGAGAAAGGGGCTCCCTTAGTGTCCCAAAACCTCTGTTTTTATCTTGGTAAGAAATGTTGGGCTCTTCTCCCTGGCTGGAGCAACTTCCAACGGGATGCAGTAATTTTATCAGTCCCACAGTGGGACTCAATGGTCATTAGCAGAAAATGACTTGCTGGAGGAAGGATGGGTTGTGAAAAGATAAAGAACAATGCCCTGGCTGGTTTCAATGGATGGACCACTAGCAGAATATCTGCCATGGAGATAAGGATCACTGCCCCCGCCTGGTCTCAACAGATGGTGATAGAATAGATACCTTTTGGTCACATCCTGTATTGTAACCCCAGACAGTCACCAGGAGCACACAGGGATGAAGGGGCTGTTTCCCCTCTCTGCTGGCCAGCCATGGGGCTGTGCTGCCTGCCCTGACAGGCACAGAGCTGCTCCTTGCTCCTGTGCCACACACCCGCTTCCAGGCTGGAATAACCTCCAGCAGGACACAGCAGGGGCTCAGATCAGTGAGACAAGGGTGGGCTCTGCCATCAAGAATCAGAATAAAACCCCAGTGTAGACACTGCCTTTGAAGCAGCAAAAGCTCGTGGGGGAAATCCCCTGGATCAGTTCTGGAAGTGGACTTAGAATAATCTCTCTGAAAATTAAATAGAAGTGCTGTCTAGACACCTTGTTCTGAAATAATCTTTGATTCTGTGGACAATTTAAGTGGATTTTCTAGTCAAATTGCATTAAGCCTGAGTTTAACTGTGTGCCTGTGAACATATATATGAAATAAGGCACCAGGCTGGAAAAATCGGTGTTTCAAATTGTATCCAGCAGAGACAGAGTGTAACAACCCAATGTCATAATGGCTTTAGCGACGAGCCCTGCTAGGGCTATGTGGAAGTTTTTTATCCCTCCTCAAAAAGTGAAGTTATTTGTAGGTTATTTTGGTAGGTGTTCTGAAAGGAGTGCACAAAACTGCAGTGATGTAGCTGACAGGTAATAGGAGGCAGATGTGGACTATAAAAGCAATCACACTCCCATCACAAGGTAGGTTGTAAAATCTGGATTTTTCCTTACTCTGTGAATTCAAGCAGTAGCACCCTCTGGAGCAGATCAGAAAGTAGCTGTAAAATACACATTCATTATCAGGGGCTGCTTTTAATTCCTTTGGTGTAAGATGTCTCTCAGCTTATCTATTCTTGTTCCCCTCCAGAGTCCAGCTGAAGTGTAGGTAATGTGGATAGTCACATCGATTTTTGTTATTGTCTGTCGATAATAATGTATTTATTAAATAACTTATAAGAAGCCAGACCTTTTGAATGCATTGTTTTAGTAGAGGTGAGCACAATAACTCAGTTTCTTATATGTGCCCAGGTGACAGTGCTGTGAATTCTCTTCTCTCTCAGCTTAATTCAAAGATAATTTTCACAGCTTGATTTAGTCTTGCACCTTCTCCAGATGTGTTCATTGAGGTAATAGAGGGGCAAAGAAAAACAAATCAATGCTCACATCATAGTACATGCTATATGTGGCTCAGGCTAAATTGTATGTAGTATTCTCAGTATTTTCTTGCCCTGAAGAAAAATAAGTGGGAAAGACAACGCTTTTGGGGTTCAGTAATTGCATAGAGTATTTTCTGTAGGATTCTGCAGCTTCTTTTAAAATTCCACAGAAATTAATGTAAAGGAAAATCTACACATAGAATGAAAGTGTGAAAGAGAAAGTGCAAGGGAATGAAAGACTCTTCTAAGAAAACAGAACCTAATTACTCAGGGCTTATGGCTGAGTATTGGTGAGGTGTGTTCAGATGGCACTCAGTGCACCAAGAATAACCTGTCTGCAGCAGGGATATTAGGGGCAGTCGTGCTGCATGGTTTGGGGGTTGATGTTGCCTGCCAAGAGCAGTCAGCCCCATGGTAAACTCAGGGCCCTTTCCAGTGTAGTGAACACCACTGACTGTGGGTAAATGTCCTTTCAGACTCATCAGAGGCAATGCCACGAGGGGAGGAGTGTGAGCAGTGCAGAGGTGAATGTTGGTGTGGGCACAGGGGGACCAAGAGGAGCAAAGAGAACTGTCTGAAGGAAGCACACCAGAGCAGGATTTTATTTCACAGAGCTCATGTTCCTTTTGTAAACACACCGAGGCAGCTGAGCACAGTCTGAAACCCCATACCAGATATTATTGTGTGTTTTACAAACCTCCTGATTCGGAATGCATATGGTCATTTCCAAACCATGGCTTTGGCAGAGCATTGTGACCACAGGAGAATGATCATTATTACATTGGTCGTTGTTACCATGCCAGTGTGGGACTGCATGAGACAGAAATCCCAATGCAAGTCTTTTATAGCCATGCTGGAACAGTTAAATAAAAGGATTATTTGAACATACTGAACATTCCAAGGTATTTTGATGGAAAATGTCTTCTGACCACATGAAACATATCATGACTACAGGTTAATTTCCTCAGAATTTCACAGAGAAAAAAGGCAACATTCCTGCAAGACAAAACATTAAGCTTTAGCACTGCAAAACAAACCACTTCAAATATAATTTAAAATGGGATAGAAATGAAACATTTACAACAGGGAGGGCAAGAGGCAACGTCAGAAGGAAAAGCAACATGGGATGTTTGGATGAGATGCAAACATTCCCTCATCACTGCCCTTGCTCCCTTCATTGGGAAAGATCCTTGTATCTGACCTGATTTTAGAAGAGAAGGGGATGTTACATCTTCTAGCAAAACAAACAAACAAACAAAACAAAAAGGGCGCACATTTTTCTCTTCAACACCATGATATTGTTTTCAGTGTTTTTGAAAATGATGTCGCTAGTCTAATCCATGAAGAAAGTTTACAGTGGTCTTACTACAGGATTACTCGCTGTGTTTGCTTCCAGTCTCCTCCTCACAGGGTGAAGGTAAGCCATGTGGATCAGGGCATGTGGCTGCAGTGGGGTATTTACCCTCTCAAGGCAGCTGCACATGGAGATCTGGGTTCCATGACAGCAAGGTTTGAACCAGTATTGGATACCAGGATTGCAGGAGCAGGTGTTCTGCAATGCAGCAGCTGGGAGGGTGGCAGGCTCAGGGACATCCCCTGCCATCCCCTGGGCCAGGGCAGGGCCAGCAGGGCCAGCAGGGCCAGCAGGGCACAGGGCACAGAGCACAGAGCACAGGGCACAGAGCACAGGGCACAGAGCACAGGGGACAGGGCACAGGGCACAGGGCACAGAGCACAGAGCACAGGGCACAGAGCACAGAGCACAGGGCACAGAGCACAGGGCACAGAGCACAGGGGACAGGGCACAGAGCACAGAGCACAGGGCACAGGGTACAGAGCACAGAGCACAGGGCACAGAGCACAGAGCACAGAGCACAGGGCACAGGGCACAGAGCACAGGGCACAGGGTACAGAGCACAGAGCACAGGGCACAGAGCACAGGGCACAGGGCACAGAGCACAGAGCACAGGGCACAGAGCACAGGGCACAGAGCACAGAGCACAGGGCACAGGGCACAGAGCACAGGGCACAGAGCACAGGGCACAGGGCACAGGGCACAGGGCACAGGGCACAGAGCACAGGGCACAGGGTACAGAGCACAGAGCACAGGGCACAGAGCACAGGGCACAGGGCACAGAGCACAGAGCACAGGGCACAGAGCACAGGGCACAGGGCACAGAGCACAGAGCACAGGGCACAGAGCACAGAGCACAGAGCACAGGGCACAGGGCACAGAGCACAGGGCACAGGGTACAGAGCACAGAGCACAGGGCACAGAGCACAGAGCACAGAGCACAGGGCACAGGGCACAGAGCACAGAGCACAGAGCACAGGGCACAGGGCACAGGGCACAGGGCACAGGGCACAGAGCACAGGGTACAGAGCACAGAGCACAGGGTACAGAGCACAGAGCACAGGGCACAGGGCACAGAGCACAGGGCACAGGGCACAGGGCACAGAGCACAGGGCACAGGGCACAGGGCACAGAGCACAGGGCACAGGGCACAGGGCACAGGGCACAGAGCACAGGGCACAGGGCACAGAGCACAGAGCACAGAGCACAGGGCACAGAGCACAGAGCACAGGGCACATAGCACAGGGCACAGGGCACAGAGCACAGGGCACAGGGCACAGGGCACAGAGCACAGGGCACAGAGCACAGGGCACAGGGCACAGGGCACAGAGCACAGGGCACAGGGCACAGGGCACAGGGCACAGGGCACAGGGCACAGGGCACAGGGCACAGGGCACAGAGCACAGGGCACAGGGCACAGGGCACAGAGCACAGGGCACAGAGCACAGAGCACAGAGCACAGGGCACAGGGCACAGGGCACAGGGCACAGAGCAGCCTCTCCAAGAGGGCAATAACTGCACTGCATCCGTGGGCTCTGAGAGACATCCCCAGTGTGCAGAGTTTGAACTTCTGGCCTAATTAAACCACATTGCTGCTGTTATGTCTTCCTTCCCATGGTGTCCAAGACAATAACTGCAATAAAGGAGGCCTGGCTGTGTGGTTTTATGCATCTCTTAGCAGGTCAAATAACTGTGGTGTACGAGTTCTGGTCATAGAGAGAGACAAAAGGTGAAGATTTGTTAACTTTATCCCTCCTGCCAAGTTAAACTTGGTACATGTTTGACAGTGCTAATTAAACTATATTTCATTCTTTTCCATTCCCTACTAGATAAATACAAACAGAACTATTGAACAGATGAATCCTATTTAAAATTACTTCTTTGTCATATATAAAATTTTATGATGTGTAAAATACTGTAAAGTCAAAAGAAAAGTTTATCTTTTGAAGAGTCTAGAATGTGTTTATGCTGTCAGTCTCTCTGAGATCTCTAATGATCACCTAACCACACTGAGCATCACTAAACTAGGATTTATTTGTACTTCTGGCATTGTGGAGAAATTCAGTACTGTTCAACAACACATGTAAAATTTTCCCTCGATGCCTTTCACAGTACTGTAGAAATAATTGTACTAAGCTGTAAACAAGAACTATAACAACATAAAAATATTTTAGAAAGTGATGTAGTTTTGGACAAACAGAGAACTGACAGGCAGAAATCATTATTAAATAATACTTAATTCCTAGTTTATTGCTATTGAAATAAAACTTGGAGCTTAATTTGAGCTTAATTTAATTTTTGTCTGAATTATGAGACAGTGTAAGGTTGCAATGATGGCAGATTGTATCATTTTTTGGTGAGTTTTCCATACCTGCTATTTTTTGTAAGTTCAGAATTCAGAACCCCAGTTTGGCTTTCTTTTTTTATTCTTTTTTTAAGTCATTGTTGCCTTGCCAATGGTATTGTTTGCCTTGTATTCTTGTTTTGTTTGTTTGTTTTTTGTGTTTTTTTTGTTTTTTTCTGGGTTTGTTTTATTTTGTTTTATTTTTCCAAGCTAGTTTTCAGCTTGCTAAAGGAAAGAGCTTGTAAACCAATACTAATAATTCAAAAGCTAATAAACTAAAGAATTAAAAGGCTTTGAACTACGATCACTTTTTAGTACTATGATCTCATGCTTTACAAACAACCCTGTTAATGAATTGTCACTACATTTACCAGTGTAACACATTCAATGCAAGGCTAGGCTACTTTTTTTTCCACTGGTGGGAGATGAGCCCTCTGCCTGGAATTCTTTTTCAGTTTTGCACCCAAAATCATCTTGGAAAAAAGTAGAAATGCTTTTTAAAATGGACCAAATGATGGTCCTGCAATAAAGCAATTCAGGTACAATTAGTCTGAAAGCAAGAGAACAAAAATTTTATTAGCTCTTGTGAGATCATAATGTGGCTCTTTGTTTTTATTCTGTCTGTGGTATGCATAGTAAGTAATTCCTTATTTCTGTAGTGCATTTCTTTTGGTAGCCACTGTTACCTCTTAATTCATACATCAAACACCAGAATATCTGTTTACTGAAATCATTCCAATTTTCCCCGTAAGTTACCCTCCCCTTTCTTAGGAGAGTAACACAAAAAAACCCCAAAACAGAACTGAATGATCCAATTTTTTTTAATCTGAGGGTGATGAGAATTTATATTTGTTTTTCTAAGTCGCTCAGGAGCAGTGAGCCCCTTTAAATTCTCTTCTTTTTCCACTTTGGGCTTCTGAGCCCTGGAGATTCCTGAGGGCTTTGACTTTCACAGTGCAGCTGCTCAATACTTTGAGGACCTGAAAACTACCTACAAGGAATCTGAAAATAGGTGCCTTCTGAGAAATGGGAACCCAAAACTGAAGGTTACCTAAATCAAGAGCCCCCTTTCCACAGCTCAGAATCCATTCAGTTACATTAAACCTTTTGCCCTGGCAAGTCCATCTTTAATTTATCCATAAATTTAGAAATACAATGTGTATGTGAGAGTCTCTTGCAGGGTCACCATAAGTGAAAACTGATTTCACTGATGAAAACAGTAAAATCCCCTCATGGGGGGGTCCAAATTGGCTCCCCCTGAGCAGTTTGGACAGCAGGGAATGTCTAGAATCTCTTTCTTGGTTCTGCAGTATCTCCTGAATTTGTGTCATAAAAGTGCTGCTCTCCATATCCCAGCATTGAGCTGCTCTGGAATCCAGGACCTGAAGCACACCAAGTACCCAGATGAGGGAGGGCAGGAAAAGAGATGGGATTTTGTCAATAACCATACAGATTTAAAAATTGTTATGTTTGTTTAAAGTACTGGAAAGGTATTGTTTTCTAATGAAAATGGTTTGGTTGATTAAACAGAGAATAATTGGAATATTTTTTACCATCTAATTAGCCAGAAGGAGAGGCCACCAAATGTTGAGGAATCAAGCTGATAATGGGCAGAATTTGCATTAAAAGGTGCCTGAGTGTCATAGTGGTAAAGAAACTGTATATGAAAGTCATGACAATTTAGCAGGTTAGCTCTAAGTATTTGTGTGACATATATAATTTAGAAAAAAACATTTTATATCCATTGTTAACTGGCTTTATGACTATTTGCTAAAGAAATCTGCCATCTCTGGTTATGCTAGAGGTCCATTAATCTGTCTGACAACTTCTCTCTGAACCTGATCAGCCTGACAGTGGGACAAACCTCAGAAAACTCTTCTGTTATCAACATACACAAAAATATGTGCCCAAATAATTTCACAAGTGCAATATCAGTTCAACCCTGCTGGGAGAGTCCAGAGTATCAGCTCTTGAGAAACCTGAGGAAAAGTAGCCTGTGTAAATGCTGCTAACTGTGCTAAACCTGCCTTTTTCTTGTGCAGTTTGCTATCAGTGATGAGCAGAAATGCATTCATCTCAGACTTGAGTGTTTTGATCAGAAAGGGGGAAGGTTGCTACATGGAAGGAAAATCTAAATCAACTGACCCCTCTGCTATTTGGGTTACGACTTCAAGAGGTTTCCAAGGCTTAGCACGCTTGCCACGCCAGCTGTAGGCACATTCTGATCAGATTGGTGGCTATCCTGACAAGTCATGCAAACCTTGCAATGACACAAGGGACAGGATATGTGTTGTCAGATGCTATTTTATGTTCTATTTTCTCCCCTCTTACCCTGGTCCCTTCTCTCGCTTCCAGGATTTTACAACATCTGAAATGACAATGTCAGAAATTACACAAAACTACATCACACAGGATGTTGCCACCGCAGGAAAAGATGACTGAGGCAAGCTCAGGCTGTCTGAACATCTACAAGAGCGCTGTCATGTCTCATTCATTCCCTGATCACAGCTGCAGGACCGATGATTTTTCCTAGCATTGTGCTTTATTTCTTGAGAGGACGCTTATTTGAATGAAAATACTAATACAAGCAAATTAGTTTTGGGCATGCTGAACCGAGGTAGAACCATTTGGCTTTCTGATTTATTTTCTGTTCAGTAATTCAGGAGATAATACATGCATTCTGTCTCTGAGTGATTTTTCTTCTGATGGGAATCTCAGAAGTGTGCATTTAGAGTGGGTGGGCTCCTGTAGCCCTGAAACTCTGTCACACCAGGGTGCTGGTATGCTGAAACCAGACACAATGAGAGTCCTCTGCTCTCTCCTTTCCTCTGCAGAGTCTCTGGTATGGGCCAGAAAGCCAGGAATCACCTTTCTGACCTTGCAGCCTGACCTCAGGCATCCAGCAAAGCCCTTGCCTTCCCACAGTAACTCATTCTTTCCCTCCCACGAGTTGTATTTGTTGCATTGTCACTTTATTCTGTAGCACATTTTCTCTCTGTCCTATATCAGCTGTGTGGTTGTTGTGGCCTTTCATGGGCTACAGGAAAAAGAACATAATAGACACCAAGAGAGATGTCATGGAGCTCCCAGGCATTCATTCTCAGCACGCTGTTGAGCAAGAGGTGGGCAAGGGGCCATGATCTGTATAGAAAATACATATGGCAGGGGAATACTGAATCTGGTAGCTGCCAGATTCAACAGCATTTACTCAGGGAACACTCAGGAATCAAGAGGACCACTGCATGCAATTTGTGAGGATACACATCTCAGGGGTGAAAGGAAAACTGCTGTCGGGGTTATTGTGCTGGTTTCCATATCAAGAAAAGAGATAGCAAGTGTACAGTGTTGAAGGAGACAGAGGAAGTCCTGTAAATATGGAATAATAGGTGTCTTGATGTATTAGATCAAGTTAATCCACTGGAAAAGTTTTATAGATGCTATTTCTTATTCCTTGAGTTTGCAGCTTCTGAAAATAGTTCAAGTCCTGTATCATACAAGGAAAGACACTGCTGTCATCTTAAGTGGCCTGAGGAAATGTGAGAATTACAAAAATAAAAATTAAATTAGAAAGACCAAGGAAGATGAGCTTGCATTTAGATGGGGGGGTCCCTTGCTTCCCTCTTGCTCTGACTGGGGAATAGCTCCAAGTGAAGCCATGATGTTGATAAAATTAAAGGAAGAAGGGGAAATTGAGTAATTTAATTTCATTTTCTAATTAAATATGTCCTTCTTTGGAAGTAAAATATGTTAGTGGTTAAAGGACTGTCAGGAAAACTAATCATGAGGTTATAGAAAGGTGTTGAAGACTATGTCGTGATGCCAGAAAGCCTGGACAGTGGGTGACAAGGCCAGCAGTCTGTTGTAGGAGCTGGAATATAGAAGCACTGCTCCTGATCTTCACTGCTCCCAAAGATGCAGTCAGAGCCAGATTCTGGCCCACATTTTTCTACCAATGCTTCTCTTTCTTCCTCCATTCACCAGCCTTCATGTGGGGAAGTTTCCATGGTCCTGAAGACTGAAGGCTGCTATAGGGCTGGCATAAGTCATAAGAAAATGTGTATATAGTGTTGCAGAAGTTTTAGTGGGTGCTTCTGCAGACAGAACTCCAGAAGCACAGGAAAAAGAAATTACAATAATTTCATGATTATAAGCCGCACGTTAAAATACAGAGTGTGATCAAAGGTATCTATTCTATCACCATCTGTTGAGGGTGGGGGCAGTGATCCTTATCTCCGTGGCAGATATTCTGCTAATGGGCCATCCATTGAAACCAGGCAGGGCATTGTTCTTTATCTTTTCACAACCCATCCTTCCTCCAGAGAGTCATTTTCTGCTAATGGCCATTGAGTCCCACTGTGGGACTGATAAAATTACTGCATCCCTTTGGAAGTTGCTCCAGCCAGGGAGAAGAGCCCAACATTTCTTACCAAGATAAAAACAGAGGTTTTGGGACACTAAGGGAGCCCTTTCTCCACTGGACTCCAGAGGAAAACCGGATTTCTCCATATCACCACTGGACCTCCGGAGGGAAACTGCACCTTGTACAGGAGTACTGCTCCAACTGAATCACATCTGTCACTGCAGGAGGATGCAGCCACCATTTAATGGGACTGCTGCCAACACCCTGCCTGACGGGGTGTCAGGTTGGACTCTGACTTTGTCAGGGTTTGGAGTTTGTTTCTTTGTAGTACTGTATTTCTATTTTAATTTCCCTAGTAAAGAACTGTTATTCCTAATTCCCATATCTTTGCCTGAAAGCCCCTTGATTTCCAAATTATAATAATTTGGAGGGAGGGGGTTTACATTCTCCGTTTCAAAGAGAAGCCCCTGCCTTTCTCAGCAGACACCTGCCCTCCAAACTAAAACAGCAACTTTCCCTTCTTTGTCCATATATAAGCCGCACCTGATTATAAGCAGCACTTCGAGTTTGGACCAAAATTTTAGTCAAAATGGTGCGGCTTATAATCGTGAAATTACTGTACATAACACTTAAAATGGTTTAAAAAGAATTTATAAGAAGACTCATATAAAAATTTTTAAACAACCATTCCTTAAACAGAAAATAGTCTAGAATCTAGTGGCATATGGTTTCGTGTGTACTCATACCTGTTGCACTTCCAATCCTAATTTATGTTCTCCCCTTGCTTTTTTAGCTAATATCCCCATTGGCTACTGAAGGAATAATGTGAGATTTCCTGGCTGGTTCCTGACTCCTACAGGATAAATCTACAGTCAGTTGTAGCTGACTTTCCTCCAGAAAGTAATTTTTTTCTATTTGACACAGTTGCTAACTAATGTTTTTAAGGACTATAGGGAAATTAGGGATATATTTGAAAGTTACCCCTGTTGAATTTGAAATTGCCCAGTCGCCATAAATTGTTAGTGGATGGATTGGAACAGACACATGTAGATCGACAGTGCAAGTCCTGGTTTAGCTGGAAACCAGAATGTAAATGAAGCAAAAAAGATATCACTTCAAAGAGGGGTCATCTTGGGAACTGCTGACTGTCTTTTCCCATGTGTGGCAAGTCAGGGTTTGCTTGTCCAAAAAAGAGAGACAGGTTGTTAAGGAGTTTGCTTTATCTTGCTCATCACATATCTGTTCTAGTTGGGGGCTGAGATGAAATATTTAAGGTACCAGGCAAACAGGAAGCCTTGCAGTGGCTGCTCCCAGCAGATCCCCAGCCTGCAGCTGCTGAACGCAGAGCCTCGGTGCCAGAGGGCTGCAGGACACGCTGCTGCCTCCCAAAAGGCTGCACACACCTGCTGCAGGATGTGCTCATCGTTTTGCTGTCCCTTTCCCTAAATAATAAATGTGATCGCTGTTTTTTCCTGGCCTACATGGCTGGGAGTGCTGGGCTTTCATGTGAGTTGGGGTTTTGAGCAGGCTGAGTTGGGTTCAGCTGCAATGAGAACTTTGTGATCACCTGCTATGCTTGTCCATGGGATCTGACATCATCCAAGGCCTGTCTTTTGAATAAAATCATGATGCACATTTTATCTTCAATGAAAAAAAATATATATGCTTTCAGGAATATTTTTAAAAATCCTATTTATAATTTATCTCCTTTTTGTTGCTGGTCATGTATAATTAGTTTAAAATGAATGTAATACAGTTATTCCAACTATTGGTCAAGTCACTTCCATGAATAATTCTTAGCTTAGAGTTTGCTACTTTAGTGAACTTCAAACAGACCAGGTAACTGTCTGTTCTCTCTCCGGCTAAACTCTTCAGGATGATCCTCCTGGTAAATCCAGGAAAAAGTTCAAATACTACTCATGATTAATTTAATTCACTAAGAAAAAATACACAAGTTCACACAAGAGAACTAAACACACACAGTAGAAATAAACTAAAATCTGAGTGCCATAGGCAACTATTCGGATATAGATTATTGTGAAAATAGTCAAATCAATAACTGGATGGTTTGGGGGAGATATTGATGAGCTAAATATGGGGTACTGGGCTCTCTAAAAGATTAACTTGACTAAATTAGGTTAGGTCATTAGCTGACCCAGTGGTGACTCTTTATTAAAAATGTCTTGATATAGCTGTGGCACAGGAATGATATACACCTGTATATCTGAGCTGTGTCTTGTACTTAACTCCCAATGGTGCTTTGACATTAAAGGGAAAAAAGCAGCTAGATTTTTAAATCATTTCTACTATTAGGAGTGGCAATGTCTATGCAGACTTGTAGGATGTCTATGTAGTATCTGTATCTAGTATGTACAAAAATTCCTTATGTGTTGAAGGTAATAGAATAATTTAATGGCCTGCCATGATAAGGAAAAAACTGTAATTTGAAGATACTTCAAGATATGGAGCATTAGCTTTAGTCCTGGGAGAGAAGGATTGCAATAAGGCAATTAGAGATGCATACTAAATTAATTAATCCCACAGCTTTATCACACAGCTGATATTTTTGAGAAATAATTTGCAGGAAAATGTTTCCTCGTGTTCATCCACATATGGGATTTTCTGTTCAGCAGCATGGCTGCACTGGAGGGTTCTGAGTGTGCTCAATACCATGAGAGGTGTGTATCAGAAATGGAAAGCCACATGAGTAGCAATGGTATTCTACAATTCCATGCCATGTTTTGCTTAATGTCACGGATACAGAAGTTTAAATTTTGGGGTAAAAGCTTATCTATTTATATACTTTAACTGTATTTTATAACTCTAAATCACAAAAGGCTTTTTTTTTTTTTTTAATGGACCTAGTACTTTCTTCTGGTTGCAAAAACAGACTTTAAAATTGACAGTTCTCCCTCTATACAACTAGCATGTTTAGATGTATTTGGGGTTCTTTGCTGCGGAGTTATACAAAACTTCAACTCAAATGACATTAGGTATCCAAACAGCAGCATTTAATCCAGCCATGTCTAAGATGTGTAAGTCTCAGTTAGCTGCCTAGGAGAGCTAGGAGAGAGATTGGAATGGCCCAAGCATCCCCTATTTTCCACAGGGGGAGATGAGCCCCTTCTGTGATATTTGTGCTCTTCACTGGCTTGGAGGGAAGCCTAGAAAAACTCCCTCAGGTAGAGATCTGCCCTAGCTGAGGGGAAAGGATAGTTCACATTAAGGTTTTTAACTTCCTTCCACCAGAGAGACAAAGAAAACCCCAGGATCATTTATGAGTCCTGTTTATGCATATTTGCAGAGAGGCACATGTATGCCTCTGATGTTTGCCAGCTCTGAACCAATTTGCAATAATTGCACTTCACAGAGTGGAAGGGCTGGGCTGGTACTTGATGTTATGGCATGCTGGAATTTCTCCCAGCCTGTCAACATGTACAATTGAATCTTATTTTTCATTCCTGCTCCTGCTGTGAAAAATAAGCCTTAAAAACATTTATTGAAGTGCAGAGGGATGCAGCAGTGTCCGCCCACATTTGCAACCTGAGCCAGAGGCAGTGAGAGATGTGAGGTGGCCCTTCCATTTCCACACTTACTGTGGGGGTTATATGACAGCAATACAGGAGTCAATATTAAGTGCTACTTTGCAAAAGAGTGGGGAGGAATCACATCAGGAAGATTTACACATCCATCTCTGAGTGGCCCTTCATTGCCATGCAGATGGAGCTGGGTAACAGTACATCTCCCTCTTCTAGAAGTCATAAATAGCATCCCTGCATGTGAGTGCATATCCCACTCATCTTACACTTAATTTTTAGGCTACAAATAGATGCAAAGCCAAGGTTTATGTTTAGTTACACTGTTAATATTACTTCTGTATCTGCTTAACATGAAGAACATTTTTACTATCTTTTGTGTTAGATTTTCCTGCAGCAAAAACTTATCTCTACTGTGTTCTGAATTAAACTTTCATGCCTTTTCAGCCTGCATACATTTTTTTTAGTCAAGGATGATACTGGAAATATTAAGGAGTTATTAAAAATTATGATTAATCAATTTTGTTACAATAGCACTTAGAAGTCCCTGCTGAGACAGGAGACCTATTGCACTGGGCACTGTAGGGACACATAAAAGACTGAGTTTCTGCTTCAAAGAGCTGAAAATTGAACCAGAAAAGACAAGTTTCTCTTGGCTTCAAGGGAAACTGAATAAGGGCTTTTGCAATATTCTTGAGCAAGCTGGAAGCCCCATGTTTCATTCAAGTCTTTTCTTTTTAATTCCACTGTTTCATAAAAAATATATAATGAATGAAGCTGTATTGAATTTTCAGTTAAAAGAATCTCAGTCTATCTCTGCTCTGTCTCCCCACAGCCTGCTCCTTTTGCTCTCTTCATTCTTCCTGTGCAGGGGCTGTACAACAGCCCTGTGTTCACTGTTCAGCAACCCTTTTCAAACAGCTACATTTGTGTCTTCTCATCACATTTCTAATATTGAACTTTCACATTTCAAAAGCCATTTTACTTCTCATTTTTGTTGGCTCTGTAGTTATGTGAATATACTCAAAACTTTCAAAGTAGCAAAGAAAGGGAGCAAGAAGGGAATGGCCTCCCCTCTGTCATTCTCCTCTCTATCAGCTCTGTTAGCAGAGGAGTTATCAAAATGCTGCATGAGAACTGTAATGGTTAAAGACTATGTTCTCTCTTACCACTAACCTTGAGCCAGTTTTTCTTCATCGTGCAACAAGAGGAGAAAAAAGGAAGGGAGCGGAGCTGAAGGTTATTGCCTCTGTTGATGCAAAGGCAGAGAGAAATCCACCTTGGGAGACAAAGAAGAATATCAAGCTACCAAGTTCACAAAGTAAATCTTCCTTTGTGCTTGGGTTTAGCCTTATGCTTCCGAGGTTCCTGCTCTGCATCTGGTGAGTTGTCCCTCCAAGCTCTCTCCCACCAGCCTCAGCAGCTGGGAAGAAGCTGAAATGAGAAGGTAAGGAGAGGCTGTACGTGGGGGGCAGCCCCAGAGGGTGCCAGGCAAACTTTGAAGGGACTGATTAGTGCAGACAGTGACAGAAAAAGTTCCAGCCAAGTGTGATTGCTGCTGAGAAGAAACAGCCTTGTTTTAACTTGACTATTGTTCCCCGATAATCTGTGAAACTGGAGTGGAATTCAAAGCAGCATCGGTCTGAGCATTAATCTGAGCACACTGGTTCCTTGCAACTTGCTCTGATATCCAGTGCCTTTAATCTTGCAGTAAATTTTGATTTGATTTCTTTCTATGATACACCTCCCCATGGAGACAGCCAAAGGAGAGCTGAGGGAAACTGCCCAGGCCAGTTAAGTATTGGAGGACCTGCTTGAAGCTATTGTAAAGAAAAAAATACAGTTTCTCAGGCTCTGTAATCTGTTTTCTCTTATGAATAATAGGCTGGCGATTTTAAATTGAGTAAAACAAGTGGCTAAATCACCTTCTGAAAATGAACTACTGAACAGGAACTCAATCTCTCCCATGAATTTCTGTACACGACAACCAAGTTCCCGGCAGTCTCTCTCTGACACAAAAACCTGTTATTTAGTTTTCTGTGGAATCTGGTGTATTATATTAGCTGACTCAGAATCCATCAGGATTCTCTCTGTCTGCTCCAGGGATCCAAGATCCTAGGATCTTCCAGGGTGTGACCAGCATCTCCCCCTCTAAGCGTGAGGTGTCACAGTCCCAAGGCAGGTGCAAGGCTCCTGATGCCCTCTCAGGCAGACTAGAAATGGGAGCTCCAAACCCAGGCAGCAGGACTGGGGCCACTCCTTCCCACATTCCTTGCTGTTAACATTTTCCTGCTTCTCCTGGGGGAGGAAAGCTGCAGCTTCTTTCCATGTGCAAGTGTGCCAGGCAGAACTTTGCCCTAGAACTTAGGGCAAGTAGCTCCAACTTACCCTCATGCTGCCCAGGGCAGAAATGTGGTTGTGCCCCTCTTCCCTTCGATTTAGCACATGCTGTTAACAGTCTTGTCTTTTACTCAGTCTACTGAAAACTTAGGTTTAGTTTGGTTTTCTGCCACCTCAGTGCTTTCTTGGGAAACACAACCAGGCAGCCTCTTGCCAGTTGCTCAACTAAGGAGCCAAACGGAGCCTCTGAAAATATTTTAGAGTGTGTACATTTCTTCCCCATCCACAAAGGCTAGGAAGGTAAAAATAGTTTTAAAACCTTTGTAAATTGAATTATGCTGCTGTGATAAATTTGTAAACTTCTATTCTCATTCTGTACAATTTCGAAACAATGAGCAATTCTTTAATTGCAAATTAATTGGAATCTTTCAACACTTTTAAAATGCTTTCACTGTTTTTCTCCCTCTTGTATCAGGATTTTTATTATAATTGATATTTCCCACTTGTGTTGGGTGAATTTACATCTCCTTTTCGAAAACAAAACCCAAAAAAACCGAGTGGGAATATTTCTTACTGATAATCAGTCCTGGAGTGCACTTGTTACTATTATGCTTATGGATTATTTAGGACCCAGCACAACAGGAAGGCGGACTGCTCTAAGCACTTAGTCAAGTTGGCAGCAGCTGAAGCTTGCAGAGGAGCCCTTGGTGCACGGTCCTGGGCAGGGGCACGAGAGCCATTTCTGTGCCCTGAACATGTGCTGCAGCTCTGCCCTCCTGTCCTGGGGCCTCATCGAGGCACTCCAGGCAGCTGAACTGTCAGTAATGGCATATTCAACAGCAAGTTTTAATAAACAAGGTTGTTCAAGACGTCTGGATTAAACCTGAAGCCAAGGTGAAAACAGGAGGTGTCTTTCAGGCACAGGTGTAGGAGATTGCAGAGGAAGAGAGGACAGTAAGCACAAGAGGAGGAGTGGATTGTTTTGTTCATTTCTTTGATACCTTAGAGTGTCTGTGTTCTGCAGTTTGCAGGTTCTTGGTTCCAGTTAAATTTTCATGGTACTTCTCTCCCTGCTTAGCCCCTGCTGTGTTGCCTTGCCCTGTAGCACCAGGCAACAAAACTTAATAATGGAGCAAACACAGCAATCACTTTAAACTAATGCTGCCCCTCTTTCATTATTCAGTGAGTTACATCCTGTGCTGCTGACAAGGGTGATCTTGGCAGTAAATTTAAATGCATATTTACATAAAATACACAGTCTGTGTGTATGTAAGTTAGTCATTTCAGTGCTCTTCTGTGCAGTCAGTTCTCCTCTTAGAAGAAAAAGGTTCTCATTCAGTGAGGACATGAATAAAAGGAAGAAGAGGGAACAGCACAAACATGAATTCTTGAAGAAGAACTTTACACTCATAATATACATCTTTGCTCAGTTTCTTGCATTTTTGGAAGGTTTGCATCAGCCTTTTGCTTAATATTGCCTTAATTTACAACTGTATTTTGTAATATTATCCTACCTTCAAAAACAAAATATCTTGAGGATGAATTAAATCAAGATAGTGCTATTATTGTTCAGTTAAATATTTATAATTAGTTGGTATTGTGACTTAAGGAAATAGCAAGACAATCCTAGTGGTTTTTTCTTTCTTCACACAAATGTTGGGAGAATGAGTGTGAATGGCAGAATTGGCAAAATATTGAGCTTTCAAATGAACACAGTAATGAAATAGACAGGCAAGCTGATCACAGTATGAAGACATACTGATCATTCCCTTGGCATGTGTGGATTTAGTACTAATTATTTATGATACTTCATACTGTGATAATGAATGTTCTTTGGTATGCTTTGGAAAGCTAATGAAGTTCTACTGCCAGATTCTGACACCTTTCCTTTTAATTATCTAGCAGCTGTCATGCGCATGGCCTCCATGATTTAAGGAGTACCATGTCTATCAGCATGGAGAAGAGGAACAGACTTTGGCTGTTCAAGAATTTGGACAAATACATGACATGGGACAATCTGGCTCAAAGAAAGGTTTTGCACTGATGTTCTATGAAAGCAAGAAATAGATCTATTTTGATTCAAGAGAAGTCTTGCTGGAAGAGTTAAAAAGAGCTCCAGCAGAGGACACAAAAGCATTTAGAAGAGGCACAATGAATTTTGACTGCCTTTGAATCTATTTATCAAAGCCATAGCTGTTTCCATTTCAACGCAGGTGGAACAATAATAAATATCGAACAAAGCAACTCAATCTGCATTCAGAGCATTTCAATACATGGAAAGTTAACTGCAAAAAGAAAGCAAGCTTGCAGAGTCAGACCTATTGACTCCTGCTACTTCTATTCCTTATTGAAAATGAGTGGTGAATGGTGCACAAAGATCTACAAGATATTTACATTATTGCCATTAACATATAACAAGAAACACATTCAGTAATGTGATTTTATTATTTAACAGAATCAATAATCTTTTAAATCACAGGAACCTAATTCAGCTGTAAACCTTGTCACTTTCTTTCATTTTAAGTGACTAACTTTACATGCCAAATTTCAGGCTCAGTAGGGCCATATTATTTTCCTGCCTGCCACTTATCCCTCTAGGAGGGAATTTCTTCCATGAACTCTGTATGATTAGAAACTGCTTCTTCTGTGGAGGACAGGCAGCAGGAAGACTCCAGTTTCAAGTGGAGAGTTGTGGCTGACACAGGTACCATCCCCTGTGAGCAG
This sequence comes from Catharus ustulatus, assembly GCF_009819885.2. Taxonomy (NCBI): domain Eukaryota; kingdom Metazoa; phylum Chordata; class Aves; order Passeriformes; family Turdidae; genus Catharus; species Catharus ustulatus. The sequence goes on along the minus strand of NC_046228.1, from coordinate 28,214,882 downwards.
GCAAATGTGGCACCAGTGACTCTTTCTGGCAGTCCTCGTTCACAATCTTTTAAAGCTCAGTGTATGCACAGGCTTCCTCCCTTGGATTTTTCTCCCACTGTCACTATAGTAGATACTCAGAAAATCGCTGAGAATTCCACCTGCCTCGGACAGGGCACAGCTGAGGTGATGCCTGCCAGGCACTCATCAGGGACTGTCCTAAAGAACTCTCCTTTAGAGGCAGCCTGGAGTCTGATAATCCCTACTTCAGCCACAAATCCAAAACTGCTCCTTGATGACATAAAGGGAAAACAAAAGAGCAAAACCTGAATATATTAGGTCATTATAAAATGCAGTTAAACTCCTAAAGGACATCATCAGATCACTGACAAAATAACTAATGTTCAGCAGTTCAGTGCTGCTGCTGTCTGGACAAAAACCAAACCACAACAGCTCTCGTCCTACCCCTCAAAAAAAATTCCAAACCAAAATACACTGCCTCCCCCTGAAGACAACTTAATCCAAAATTGTACTGTAGATCTGGCCAGATCTAAAGTGCTCTGAGACCGATGGCAGAAACTTCATTGTCTTCAATGCCTCCTCTGGCTTTTGGGTCAAGTCAGCCAGTCTAAATGAGTCTTTTATCTCCATGATTAGTGCCTTGCAGCAGATGATAAAAAATTCAGTCTCTCTCTTTTGTCTTGAAATTTCCAAGGCTTTTGGGTTTTATCTGATTTCACCTGAGTATTCAGCAAACAGCTTGGCACATCACTGTTTGCTTTTGGTGATTTGATCTGTCCTTTGGGCAGCCATTCAGGTGTTTTTTTCATTTCAGATGTCCTCATTCACAGTACACTGCAGCACTTCCTCAAAGCTGGTTTAGACCCTGAGAGCAAAGCAAAGCAGTGGATTTTAATTTTGAGTTGCAGCTGCTGTTGTCAAAGTTCAGTGCATTAAGCATGGATTTCATTTTTACTGCTCTCTCACAACACCAGGAACTACATTAACTACACAACACATGTGCTTAAAGTAAGTAAAGTAATGGAGAAATATATTGTTCTCGTTATTTGAAATGTCGCACAAGATCTTGGGCTCATTGCAGTAGCACAATGAAACCGAGCTGCAGTTCCCACAAAGGCATAGTTAGGGATGCTTAAAGTGAATAAATGAAATGTTCTTTTGCTTTCTTTTGCAGTTGCTTCACAGCATCACAGCAAACAACTACCTCCATGTTGTAGTTATCAAATTATGAAGCATTTTTCTCACTGCCTTCCATTTTGGGGAGTTCAGGAGAGAAGATTTGATGATCCCCTGCCTCATTGGCAGCAATATCCCCTCTGTTCAAATTGACCAGCTCTGTATCATCATTTACTCATTTATTTTCTCAGCTCAAAAGCCATTACGCTGGAACTAACTACTGTATTCAACTGCAACTTGAATAAAATGGGAAATGGGAAATGGATGGGTTGGAGAAGAGCCCACAGTTTCTGTAAAGGATGGCTTGGACATCAAAGATACAAATGTTGAGGTGTGAGTTCCCCAGCTGGCTAACTCTGAAAGAAAGGATGCTGCTGCACACCCCTGTGAGGCTGTCAAGAGGAAAGCTGTCCAGGCTGTAATCTCAGTCTCTGCTCCCTTCCCAGCCTCCCCCAAATACTTCTGTTCCCATTGGTAACATTTTTCCTCTTTCCTACTCTGCTTCTGGAGGGCTTTTCTCACCCTTTTCATTCCCTAGCTGTGTCATTGAATAGGTGAGACAATGCCCAGGACAGCCTTGGTGCCTGGCTGGCAGAAAGGAGGGGGGAAGATTGGTGTCGCTATGGAGCAATGCAAAGGTTACTTCAATCCCTTTACTATCATGTTGGCTGCAAAAGTGTTGCAGGGGAAAGCTGCAATAATATTATTATTTCTTCTATTTGTTTTTCCACCCTTGACTTAAAAAAATAAGTTCTCTAGAAAAAAACTCCAAAACATTACAGAACAATAACATAAAGTTTTCTAAAGCTCATCCTGTGTATCTGATTGCTCTATTCCACAGACATACTCGTACATCTCTTTCTGTGGCCATCTCTGCAACCAGAGCTGGAATACAAATCAAAATTGTTCAGCTCCACCCATCTCTAGGCACCATATTTAAGAGGTCAATATTATGGAAACTATTTTCAAGTTTAAAGTGTCATCCAGAGCATTTCAGCCCTGGGATCTCTTGTGGTATAATCATCTAAATCTTGTCAGTGATGGATTCCTATGTTGCCAAAAAAAAAAAAAAAAACCCAAAAAACAAAAAACAAAAAACCCAAAAAACCCCAAACCCAAACCCTCTTTGAACTGCTGGCTACAAATGATGAATTGTTATTACCACATTACCAAGAAGAGATATTTTAAGGCATCAAAACAGTTAAGAGGGATTTTAAGGCATCAAAACAGTTCTCAATAAGCAGATGTTCATGATAAAAAAGAGAAAACATTTTTGTTCTTGACACCCTTATTGGAAGTCTCAGTCCAAAAGGCAAGAGGTAGAACCACACAATTGGAACTGTGGCACCCACTAATTCCTCCACCATTTCTGAACCAAGTTCTCAACCTTGGCTGCCTCTGGAAGAAATTTCCTTGGTTGCAGTGGAGGCTTCACCAGCGTACACTGTGCAGCTCATGCTCAGGAATTAGGCACGGAGCGCAGTCAAACAGGAAACACAAACAGGCATAAATGATCACTCACAAATCAATTAACTCACTGGTAAGTTAAATAAGATATAAAGTTTGGCCAAATATGAAACAGCCCTGTGTTCCCACTTACAGAGACTTCTCATCTCCACTTATTGACCTGACTTCATGAAGTACAAAACCATCCTTCAGATTTCAGAGAACTGAAGAGTTTCTTCCTTGTGAAAGATTTTGAAGACCCTTGCCATGGGCTTGAGTTCTTGACATTTTCATGTACATCTCTTTCAAATATGAAGGTTTATTCTCTCCTTAAGGGTTTGAGAACTTTGCTTTATTTTCTTTTGAAAGCCTCTATTTTCATATCTTCGTTTAGCTTTTCTTTTTTTCTGAAACACTTCAGAAGCACCGTAACCCAAAAAGCACTTGAAGGTTATGACTGACTCCAAACTACAACCTCCCCTCAGCAGTGGATGGACTTCCCATGAGCTGACTGCAAGAGGGCTTTCAATGAATAATCTCATCACCCTTCACTAGCCTTTACATCCTTTTCCAGAGATGGAATTCTGAATACTATTCTTTTAATCTGTTCCTGGCATTTCCTGTAATTCTGTTTGTGTGGAGTCTGTCAGGGTGCAGAAGTTTTTCACTCTCCTGCCACCTATTACAGACAATTCTAGCTGGAAACTCATTTAGCTGACTTGAAACTGCAGAGATATGAATAGAAACTGAGATGTGTCCCATATTTGCTGTGAACTGGTCTGGCTGAAATGCAGATGCAAGCAATTAGAAAAAAAAATACAGGCTTAACATCCTGCTTTGCTGAGTTACAGAGCACAGACAGACACATATGAAATATGAAGGATGTCTCTTTGCCAACTTCTGAATAAATTATTAGTTACTCATCTGAATGATTGGTTTGATGCAGTTTTGGATTAGCGTCTCATGACATGTTAGGTCAAAATTGAAAGTCTGATGCCCCAAAGTACTGGTTCAGGTTCAGGTTTTCAATATAGCCTGAGGCAGAAGTTTATAGAGTTTTCAAAGCTGAAATTTGGTACCTAGGGATCAGGAGGTTTGTTTTATACAAGACAGACTTTGGAAGCCTGAATTCACAGATAATGAGATACACAGAAAATGCCAGGGAATTAAACTATTCCAGAGTATGTTTTCCATAGAATTAATAGCAGAAAATCACATTTGTGGTATGATGCAATTGTCTCAACTAGAATCCCTCAGTGTGAGACAGATGATGCATGGGGAGACTTGGGAACTGCATAATGCATGAGTTGAGAAAGAATAGTTTTTGCTTAAATGTAAGGCTGAGAAAAACTGCACGAAGTTTAGGAGAGAATGAAACAAGCCAAAGCTGTTTCTTAAAGCTTTACTGTTTAGATATTTCCTAACCAAATTAATACACAGACACAAGTAAAGACAGTGCAACACGAAGCCACTGTGCATTATGGAGCCTGGCAAAAATGATGGCAATTCATCACTTCATGCTTCATGGCATTTCCCAGCTCAGACTGACATTTCACATCACTGATGGAAACTGCTGCACTCTGCCTGAAAAATCTAGAACACCATCCTCACGGATGAAGAAAGACTTTTGCTTCAGCTGCACACATAACATGAGCATGCAGAGTCAACTTGTGCCTACCAAGTAACATTTACATGTCATGGAAAGATAATCCAGGCCATACAATGAAGTATAAGCGCTGCTCTTTTTTTTTTTTTGTTTGCTTTTTCCCCTTGTGTTTAGGGTCACTGTCATATTATTGAACCTTTCCTTTTCACTGTGATAAATAACATCACTGGTAACAAGCTGAATGTGCAGCTGTTGCCGTAAATGGGTCACTATATTGCTACTAGGAAAATATGACAGACTTAAAAGCTGAGGGTGGGGAAACACAAAATAAAACATCAGATGATTCCAAAGGCTTTTGCAATGTTGGCCACTCTTTCAAACACCATATGTTCAATATCATCTGTACCCACAAAAATTTCTGATATTTCAAAAGCTGTCTGCAAGCTTTGCAGCACAGATGCTGTACTTTCCCTTGGTATTGCCATGGAAATGGAAAAGTTTGCAGGCAGAGTAGCATCTCAAAATCTCAGCAAACTTGGATAGTCTTTTTCTTTCCCAGTCAAGAATTTTTCTCTTTCCCAGTCAAGAATTGGAATTTGTTCTCCTGCTGCTGAACCTGTAGCAAAGGAAACCTTAGATGGAGACCAAAAGGATGTATCACCTTGACAAAGACAAAGATAGACCTGATCATACTGCCCATAAAATCTCAAAAACCTCATGAGTTAATCATATAACTTTCATGAAATATTTAACTTGCAGTCCACAGAGCTTATTCATTATCCCAGAAATAGTCAGACAAAGAGGTTACTATTCATGTGTTTGAATTTTGTGACAGTCCTGTGCTGTTATAATTTCTTTTGACCTGGTAAGTCAGTGCTGCACAATGATGGCAAACAGGTAGTAGTAATATTGTGGTAGCACAATTTGTAAAAGCACATCTTCCAACAGTAATGGTGTGCATGAATGTATGAAGAAAGAAACTTTGGGGTGAAGGGAAGATGTCAGGGAGTTAATGAACATTTTTCCAATGCAAGTAAAAATATAGTAATTCTAGACATGGATGATAAACAGGTTTCCACAGCAGTAAGTAAAGTTATCCCCCTCTTACTCTTCCATCACCTGAACTCTGCAAAACTGCAAGTGGCACAGGAGGTTTATATGGTAATATATGTGAGAAAAATCCTGACTGAGCAATCTGCCCTGAGTGGAGCCATAAATGTTCTGTTGCTGTGTAGTCTGCCATAATAATTCAACCTTTTTCTTCACAGTTATGACTGTTCCTTTAGCAATGCAATAATTTTTTATTCCATCATAAATGCAGTTTTGATAAGGCAGAATACTGAAAGTGTGTTCGTATTTATTCTATATCTTACAAGCTCTATTGAAATTCTTTTGGTTTTAGATTCATCTCTTGCTCCTGTATCCCAGAGCTTTCTTTATAGCACCCAACTTAGAAGTGACTTTTTCCTTGGGTTCCTTTCTGCTTTATGCCACTCACCATAATCATCAAAATTGAGCATGAATGACTATGAATCCCCCCACATCATCCCATATGGCTGAAAATGCCTTAAAAATGAGTAGAATCTTTATGAGTCCTTTACAGCTGAGAAAACAGAAAACAAAGAGGAAATATTAAGCCTGTGTTCACAGAGTGAATGACAGAGTTTGGAATAAAACTCTAATTTTTCAAACCAGCAAGAAGACTTAATGAGTTCAGGGCAGTTTTGTGTAGACATAACCATTGTGCTGGAGCTGGCGTGGGCACTTCTAGCAGGGCAGGCTTTCATCAGCACTAGACTTCCTCTCTAATGCACAATCTGTGTGTTTGACAACAAACACTACATGAGCTACACTAGATGAGCTACAAACACTATAGCTCATCTCCCATGCCTTGCCCACTTGTATGAATCTTACAAAAAAATGTTTATACTTGAATTAATATTTGCAGAGCCGGTTACAGAATAGGCAAGCGTTAAAATATGCTAGGTAAAATAGAAGGATAAATATGGGAGTGAAAAGGAAAGCAAATTAAATGGTTAGGAGAAGGTTATTTTTTAGAAAGAAATTTGGATGTTTTACTTACATTTGTTATTGTTAGACTATTATTTATTGTGTCACAGTTAGTCATAGATATCTATACATACTTCATGCCTAGAACTGAGAACACCAGTGCTCCTCTCTGATGATTTAAGATCTGCCAATGTTTGCCTTCATGCATGAACTTAACAAAAATGGGCTGTCTGGAAGAGGATGTTTAATCTCACTTGAGATACCTTTGGGAAAGTAGGAAAAGGATGGCCCAGCTGAGTCAGATCTGATAGGGACATGGAAGAAAATAATGGAGGGTGTCTTTATTCAGGATTTTCTCACAAAGGCATACATTAAAAACTAACAGTAGTAATAACAAAAAGAGAGAGGGAGATTGGTCCAAAACAAGAGGGAGCAATGGAAGAGGAAATAGCCCAGTGCTTTGCACTTGAATCCTGCAATGGTCAGGACTCATAAGAAGTATATCCTTGGTCATTAACTTTTATGAAGTGCTGATTTCCCTTTTGGCTTCCACCCGTCCATCGGCCCTGCGGCAGGGCTGCCATTCTCACACAGCTGAGCCAAGCAGTCGCTCAGTGTCATCCTCCAGCACAACATTTCCTCTCTACAGCCTCTCCCCATCCACCTAAAGGCTCTGAGACAGCCGTGCTCTGTCTGACTCAATGGCCACTAATGGCCCAACTGCTCTTAGCAAGACAGGGCAGGATTCTGTGCCAAGACTTTAAATGTTGCTGTTATGTTGGGTGTGCAGTGCAGAGCCAGCACAAAGCAGCTGGCTCTCAAAGACACCCTTCTTCCCCCGCCTTGTGTGTGTAGCTTCTTTACTTGCTATAAATCACCTGAGGCTTGTGTGCAGCACTCTGAAAAGTGCAAGTCAGGGCTGGTGGAAATCCCTAGGGCCAGTTAGAACATTTGTTGGTTTTCAGAAAACAAAACAGTTTTGAGATGAGAAAACTCTGACCATCCCATGTTATGTGTTTTTTCACAGAAGAGCACAGGTAGGTCTGAAGCCTAAGCTGCAGCAGTATAAATCACAATTTCCTTCACAACCTCACAATTTTTCCACAATTCGCACAATTTAAAGTATCAGACCGAAAAAGCTTCATGCTATGTGCTTTGTAAACATTCAGGGAAAGAAAAGGATATCCCTGTAAACTGTATTCTACACAGAGGGGGTTTTGACACTCCTCCTAAATGACTAAGGAACAGGGAAAAGAAATTATATGTTAGTAATAGTCAAGGGATTCTATTACAAAAAAAAACCCCAAAAAACAACAAAAAAAAAAAAAAAAACCAAAAAAACCCCAGACAACAAAACAAAAATCCCCAGAAAATGACAGCTGTAGGATAAAATGTGGATCCATGTGTGGGACCTTGGTACCACAAACTGATCATGCAAGGGAGTGTCCAAGGAAAGCAGACATTCCTAGAAAGGAAGTCTGGGATTGTTCAAAGTAAATGTCTCTTAGACAGTCACCAGATCTTTTATTGTCTTTGTTTTTTGTCACACCAGGAGGTTTAAAACCACACTTGCATGGCAACCAGAATGATAATGGGTAGGAGCAGAATGGGAGCTGAAAATCAGGCAGCCATCCTTAATGGCCAGAAGTGCTGCTAATATTCAGCAACTAAAAAATGGAACTTTGTACAATTTTCTCTTAGGAAAACAGTCAGTAGTGTTTCATCAAATGTTGTAAAGAAACACAGATTAAAAAGTAGTTAGAGCAAATAGAGGGATAGTTTTATTAAAAGGCATTTTTACTGGAGTGTCTACCCTAGAACAAACTGGGAGAAACAAGAGGATATGTTTTCCTACTACAGAAACCAAATGAAACCCATGGAATAGATTAGATTTTTAAAGATTTAAATACATGTCATCTCTCATACATTTTTCTCTCAAAAAAACCCAAAGAAAACACTTTAATTAGGTATTCTTTTTCAGATTCTCCTTCTTAAATAAGCAAGTCTCCCTTTTTAGACAGAACTATTTTTACATCTTAAGTGATAAATTGGCTTCTGTAGCCTGAATTCTCAATCACTGCACGGAAAATCCAGGTTTGTTTTGGGGTTTATGAATTCAAGAAATAAGTAATGAAGAAAAGTAGTGCATTAATACTTGAATAAACTAAATACTTTTCCCAACAATACATTATATGGAGCCATTTGCAATACTTAAGACATAATACGAGCCAACTTATACTCATTCTGCACCATTTGAGTGTGTCATTTCTGGGTCACTTCGTTGCTGGATGTCACTGTATATGACCATCACATCACCCTCACTTTTCCCCTTTAACAGAGCCGTGCCTCTGTGTTTGTGCACAGCAGCACAGTGCATGAAACGCAGCAGTAAAGACGCCTTTCTTTCTGAGAATATACTTCTCCAGACTGTACCAGACTGATTCTTAGAAAGGAAATAATTAATCTCGTGCTTCTACTGAAGACCTCAGTGGCCCCAAGTGGAAAAGGGGGTTATTCTGTCACCCACCTCATCAGAAACTCAGCATCTCCTTTTTTCCCTCTTTGCAGCACTGCTCTTACACAAAGGATAAAGCTCCCAGACACTTGCTGTCAAGGAACAGCAACCACACAAGTCCTTCCCTGAGAAATCTGGCAGTAGATTGTTGGAACAGAGGAGGAAGTCAGTGATGCTACTAATCCTCCTGCAGCAGGCAGAAGCTGATATTTTAATAAAAATTGCCTTTTAATATGAACTTTTTCCCTCTCATGTTAAGAGAATTGTTTATACTCAATAAGGGAAAAAATTCCAATTCCCGTGTCTTAAAAAAATTTCCTTCTGTGGGTCATCAGAGCTGAAAATAAACCAAGCTGGCTGCCTCTGGGGGATTTATTGAACTTCAAGTGCCCATGACTCATTCCAGGATTACAAAAAGCAGAATAACTTTCAAATTTGCTACGTGAGAGACTGCAACAAGGTCCTCAATGCTGTTGCATGTTGGAGAGAAGAAAAATGGAAAGACCATATCAACTGTAGCACAAAATACAGCTCTGTTTTACTTCCCTAGCTTGCAGTGCCCACTGGAGCCAGTGGAAAAAGGCTTTAAAAAATTATCTCTGATTTAAAGAGGAGGAATTTAAAAGTAGCTGTGCATGCACTTCACAAGACTCACCATCCGAAAGCAAATGAACTCTTTGTGCATTGAGTGTAGTGGATGCAGAAACAAAGATGTTGTTAAAAAGTGGTTTTTAGAATACATAAGAAAAAACCAAAATGTATGGCAGTACTCTTTCATCCTGATTCTGTTGAGGGTGGAAGAGAAAGATCATTGCTACAAGGAGAATAATTGAAAAACACTGTGGGAGCATTTCCAAATGTAATGGTGAAAAGTTCTGAGAAACAAGGAGTGCTCCAAGCACACCACCATTTTCTACCCTCCCTGAGACAGCCACTGGAGAGTTAATGCTGCTTCTCCCCTCCCAAGGTGGGTCGCTAGAATAAAAGGTTGCAGCTGTGCCCTGGTAGGCCCTTTTTAACCACCTCCAGTCCTAGATGAAATGCAAATGATGTCTTTGTAAGCTGGGGCTGTGCTTGGTTAGTGCTTGTCACAGCTCTTTGTCCTTAGGGGTTACACAAATATCTCTTTTATTTGTTGCAGTCAGTAAAGCCTGGATCTCTGCTCCTGACTAAGGACTTGTTGTGACAAGATAAACACATATTATAGGCTTGGCTTTTGCAAATATTGAAGTGGATGCTATGTGTTGTGCATTATAATATATTAACTTTTGCAGAAGTAGCTCTAGTTGTGAAATAATAACTAATGCTTTTATTTCTGTAGCTAACTGGCAATAATTACAATGACTCAGATATATTTGAAAAGTAGCTGATGTTGATTTAGAGTGCTTGTGATTAACTTGCAATAACTGAAATAACTAAACCATCAGATAACATTTGAAGAAGGGCATGATGAGGAGCCCTGCTACTGACACTTGGGCTATCAACAGCTGTCACCTGCTGAAACCACAGAGCAGGGGCCCCTGTAGGGGCTGACACACAGCCCTCAAGCCACAGCCAAGATCACTGCACATTCTCTAAAGAGGCGGAGCAGAGGAGGGGCCATGCTAAAAAGTTCCTGGAACACGTAAACTGGTTCAAAAAAATGCTTGAATATGTATAATCATTTATGAATATGTATTTGACCAGTGCAGTGGAAAAGGTTTATAAGAAGGGTTGCTATAGTTACCCCCATAGTTATAGGTGAACCTCTGGCTACAGCTGTGCACCTACCGCTGTTACTTTTGCTTTATTGATTTTGCCCCTTATTGTCCTTTATTAATTTTTTAAAAATTCAGCTGAGGAGTGGGCTTCATTTCTCACACGTGATGATGGTTCTTCAGCTGCTTGGAAGCTGCAGGTGAATCCTGTAAGTGCCTCCTGACTGTTCATAACTGTGCAAGCCACAGATGGAACACTGCAACACCTCACGTACACCCCAGATCCTGGAAATGTGGGGCACATCTACAAGAGAGTGAGAGAGTGCTGCAACTTGGAAAGAGGACAAATCAGGGAAGAAGAGCAATGTATTTGTCTGTGGGGCAGCCCATACTCCTCAGCAGGGGGAGGTGTCTGATGACCAAGACCTGCAGCTCCTCTTGTGAATATATCTGCAGTTGCTTACACATGAAATTGTCCCTGCATAAGTTTCAGTCCCAAAATCAATGCATTGGTAAAAAGGATAACAGAGTCTGAGGCTGCTTACTTCCAGTCCTTGTTCCACCACTCTTATTTCACTTGTTGCAGCAGGAGGCATGTTACTGAAAAAGCTGAGAAAGTCAAGTGAAAAAAATTGAGGGTATCAGACTTGAAGAAAAAGAATGGCTGCCATTTTATACACTTCTTGTGCATTTTTCTTTCAGGAGAATTATGAAGATTGATTACTCAACAATCAGTTCTTAGGGACTGAATAAGTAAATAGTAGCATGATGCCCATCTGTTTCTGCATTTGATGTCTGCCTGCCACAGTGCCAACCTCTGCAGTGGTGCCCTGCAATCCACAACAGTGAATTTGGAGTTGCTGGCCCTGGAGAAGCAGAGTGGGTCAGTGGGGGAAGGTGCTGATCATGTCCCTGGCCTGGTAGGGTGTGAGAGTTCATGGGTGGCTGCAGTTCAATAGCTGGCTGTGGGAGCACAGGTTCAAGTGACTCCTCTTCTGGGTAGTCACAGCTGTAAAGTGATTTGGCTTCCCTGTACAGCCCTGGACTTGTTCACTTGTTCAAAGAAAATGGAGAGAGCAACAGAACATTTACAGAGTAAGACAAGATCTTAGTGGAAATGGTCTAAGTTTCTCTCCTTTTCCTTTTTTTTTTTTTTTTTGAGTGTTCTTGATTGCTGAACTGTTGTGTTTGATGAAAGGAGGAGCAGAATTTGCGTTCTGCTCCTTCTGCTAGAAAGAATTTGGAGGAATGGGAAAGGAACAGGGAGCCAAGTCTTCTTTCTAGTGAAGGTGGTAGTGTCCATGACTGTGAAGATCATCCATAAAAAACTGTCCAAGGAAGATGGGAAGAACTGAAAGAAAAAAGGAAGAGGTGTTAGAACTGAAGTGTCCTCTTTCTCACTTCAGCCTATTTACTGAATCCACTGAAAATCTGACTTTCAACTTTACCTTCTCTGGTGTGTCTTTATTTTGAAAACCTCTAATAGATGATATGGTACAGTTTGCTAATGGCTGATCCAATGGGATTGCTCCTTCATGAAGTCAGACCTCTCACACATGCCAGTCTGCACTGAACACAGCAACTCTGGGAAAAGCATTCCCCAGCAAGCAGTCTGGCTTTCAGCTGGAGACATTAGGAGTTGTCTACTCATTCTCTGAGTAATCTCATTTCTAACCTAAAGAAGATCTGTACAATTGGCTGTGTAAGATACTGTGCATCTGGTGTTAGTAAGAAATCCCAGTTTCTGCAAAATTTCAGAGTAAAATGCAAAGTAGTGAGTCTGAAGAGTAGACTGAAAAAAATAATTAAATGAAATTAAGATTCAGGTCTAGCTTTTTCTATACTTATTTCAAAGTCTGTTGTCATAGCTACTGCAGCATAAGGCTGGCTTAGTTTGTTCACTTTTTCTTTATAGACATGTTCACCTTTTAAAGAAAATTGAAGTAACTAAGCAAATACCTGGCGAGAAAAAATCAAAGTTGTCCTTTGCGCAACCATAATTTTATCATGATTTATTATTTGGATCAGGGATATTCAGCCTTTATCAGCCAGGAGCTCTTTGTTCCTCAGGCCACAAAACCAGAAAATAGTTCAATGAATATTAAAGTACACTATAGTTGCAAACTTCAAAAGGGTAAAAATTCAGCATGGCACTGTCCCCTCAATCTCACTTGTTAACATAAGTTATCAAATTATATTATTATGGCCTCAAACTTTTGGCTTCTAGGAGCAAAATAACATTTCGATTTCTGGTCTCAGGAGGTACCCAAGGTTTAGACATATCTAAAAACATTAACCTTTCAAATTTGGCTTAAGCTATGGCAGATGCGTGGTATTACTTAGCTCTTTATTTATACTGCTCATCTTATATCAATCTTTTCCTCTAGAATTAGTTTTTACATCCCATTATTGGACAATTAAGATGAAGCATTTTGCTTGGGTAAAAATGTGATCTTTAGACTGGACTGGAAGTTGGAATTAATGATTATTTTATTGCAGGTCAAGTATAATTTATGTCACCTGCCTGAGTCAGCTCCTGTGCCTGGCCCGTGAGCTCGCTCCTGTGTCCTTTGCCTCTCTTGTGGCCCTGCCCCCGAGCAGGACTCATTTCTTGAGTGACTTTCCTCTCAGCTTAGGGCACTTTAGCCCTTAGCTGGGCTGGATCCCAGTTTACCACATTTGGGGAATTCCCGCTGGCCAGGAATTGCTTTTTATATACAATATGTCAAATAATAGGCACTGGCAGAGCTCGTATGTATCATTGCTGTAATGATCTGACAGATGGGTGTCTTATCTCAGGAAAAGATGGAGATAGGAATGTCTTGCTGTGCAGATAGGAAATATCTCTAAACCCCATGTGTCAGCCACAACTTGATGGCATACCTTGTTTCTGCTTTGCCTGGTGGCAAGTATTTTCTTCCTTGCCCAGTGATTTTGAACTGTCATGTGACTAATTTGAATCATAATTTAGTCAGATTTTTAAATGTTCCTTCATGTATAATTTCATGTACATGGTTTCCTAAAGTCTGTAGTTCCAATAGCTGTTTTATTCCTTTACAAGGAAATTTTTTTCTATAAAAGTGAGTGAGAAATTAGTAGGAATGAATTGGGGAGTTAATCAGCTTCAAGACAATTTTCTAGAACTTTCAACTAGGCAATTCTCTGGCAGGAGGCAAAGCAATGATTGTGCAAAATGCTTGAGCTTGCAGATAAGCCTGAACCTATGAGATATCATTTGTAAAAACTGAAATCCATGCCATATTTAGCTTTCTGCTCTCTTTAAACATGTTTATTTTAACTTGTTTGCTGTCCATGGGCTCTCTTTCTGGCTTAGAGATATGTATATACTCCACTGGATCTGGACCTAATTAAGCAAATTCCATCTGGTTTTGCCCCTGGCTTTTCTGGCTGATAGTGATGCAGTATTTCATGGGGACTGTATTCTCCCAGTTTTTATTCAGTTCTGAAAAATGAGATCGTTAACTGTGTTTTCTTGTGCGCTCTTTCAAGGCACACAGAGTGGTTCTTCATACAGTATACAGAGAAATTAATGTTTAATGCACTATTTTACATATAGCAATAGTTACATGCTATATATTGCTAACTATGAAACTACTGTCTACAAGTGAAAATTCTTTAATTTTCTCAATTGTAATGTTTTCTTGTTCTGAAACTTGCCTCTCCTTAAGCACAATCCTAGAAACAAACACACTGTTGGTTAACTGGCTAGGCTGTGCTCCTGCTATTTTGGGGGTTTTTGTCCAGTATAAAGCTGAATATGGCCTATTGCTCAATATTTTATGTTAAAAAACCCGAATATTCCTATGGTAATAACAATAAGCATGGGTGGGTTTATGTGTTTTGGTGTAAGGGTTGGTTGCTGAATGCTCACTGATGAAGTTAAAGAGAATTGTGTGCTGTGCTGGGGAGGGGCAATATGCATATGCAGGTAAGCAAGCATGCAATTACCCATGGATGTCAAAGTGAAATTTTGTAGAAAAATCAGAGTTTTTGTCGAACAATCACTATTTAAAGAAACTAATTGGGCCATGTTGTGATGCAAAACTAAAAATACTGAGTGTACACCTGTTCTTCCTTCTCCTAGACACTTTTTGTGCTTGGCATAGCACGGATGGATTGGTTTCCCTTACACCTGGCTGCTTGTGGTGTGGGCAGGGAGATGGATTTGGCAGCTCCTATCCCCACCACCCTTCCCGTTAGGCAACATCTCTTTAGTATTTAAAGAGCTGTTTCAGCTTTTCCTGAGCTCCCTTGGCTGGTGGCAGACTCGGCTGCAGTGTGCCAGGGAGGCCAGGCTGTGCTCTCAGGAGGATGGGGCTCGTGGCAGCCCAGCCAAGCCAGAAGGCAGCCTGATGTAAACCACTTGTACTGCACAAAATGCTGTCACCTCACCTGCACTGGGGGCTGTGGGAGTCTGTGCTTCACTGGTGCAGATCACACTGGGAAGGAAGAAAGACAGCAGAGCACCAGGGGCCCCCAAGGCACAACACAAGAAACCTCCTCTGTTCCTGAGCAAGCAGGGCCACGCCACAGCCAGCAATACTGCTGTATCAGAAGTGTCTTCATTCAGCCATACCAACTTGCGCTTCACAAAAACTGTCATTTCACTGAAAAAGCTTTGAAGTCAACTGCAATGAGAAATTTTGCTTCTCAGCTGTCTTTGTGTTGCTATGAGATTAATATAGCCACACTGCTAGGCAGCTGATCAGATCTGGAAAGACACATTTTGGACCTGTCTCCCTTTTCTTTCTCTAAGGAGTCAGTGTTCCCCACTGCTGCTCCAAAAAGGCTCCTAGGAACACCTCCTCCAGCAGATTGATCCATGAGATGAAGAAATCCCTCTTGAGAGTGGAGATCTTAATGGTGGTATGATATTAGGATAGATTTCTACTATCTTATCTTTCCTCTCTCCAACACAATGAGATGAGCAGAGAAAATTTGGGCTGCAGCATCATGGCCAATATTTTGCTAATGCTGTTATTTAAGCAAAACAGAATTGCTGCAGTAACTTCTGTGTCCTGTTTGATTTAGTAGAACTAAAACTGCTTGGTTTTATGAGAATAAATGAGTAATCTGGAGTAGATTTGGATGGAGCAAGACAAAGCTCTCTTTGCTAGTAACAGAACTGGATGAAACATGCTGTATTTGAACTTTTAGATGAAACCTGGAGTCCTGGCAGCACCACTTCAGGCAGATGAACTGTATTGGCAGATGAATTGTATTGAATTGTATTGTATGACTGTTCTGGTCAGATCTGTAGATTTTGAAAGCTTAATATTTCTTTCGATCATTTAGCTTTAAAAAACAATCTACCTCTCAATGAAGCTTACTTTTCTTTGATAGCAAACAATCAAGCTGCTTTCTCATCACTTTGAAAGCTCAGTCATGGTCTACCATTTATGAGGAAAATTCTTGGTTGGCCCAGGTAGGATGGGTGCTCTAAAAAATCCGATAAATTACCAAGAAGGAGAAACAAGATTTCAAACTAATTTTTTAATATTCCATTAAAACTAGAAAAAACATAAGTTCAGAGTCTTAAAATGAGATAATATTTCTGTTTTGGAACTTTTATTAAGATGTTGAAAACAAAATATCTTCATGTGACTAGCTGTAACTGTTTTTTATAAGCTGCTGTGCCCTCTTGGAGGGGGAAAATGTAGTGGAGGTGAGAAATGTAGTTAGACATAAAAATATGATATATTTATATGTTGATAAATCATATATATTTTTCATATCGACAAATCTACCAAAAATTTAAGGGTATCAGTCATCATGAAGGTGGTTAATGATGAACTTTACAGGGTAAAACGCAAACTTTCTAGTTAGTCGGTGAAAAAGACTCAGCTTTTATCTGAGGTGCTCTGAATCACCACTTGGCAATCATTCCTGAGAGCACAGAGTGCAGACTGGTAGTTTAGGTGCATAAGTTAAACAGTAACAGCTCAGCAAGTGCTCCTTGAGTTTTTGCAGCAATAAAATATTTGGATGGTTTTATGTGGTATATTTTTTAGGTAAAGTGATTTGTTCTGTCACAGAGATATCCCAGTAGGTGCTCATCAATTTTAAGAGATATTTCTAACTTTATTAATATTTTGTGTGGTTGTTCCCTATAAATTCTAATTCTTTTTCTAAATGGCATGTCTCATCCTCTTCATTTTTAATCTTTAATATTTTGTCAAGGCATTGTGTTTTGACCTTGTGCCCCCATTAAACACGGAGAGCAATGTGGGAATGTGGGAATTTTCACCTCCTGTGATCCCTGAGCAGTGTAAAGCAGTTGTTCACCACCATTGCTCATGTCTCTATTTCATTTGCATGTGTGAGCACACCTACTTTTTCTTTTTTAAGTAGAGCAATAGTGCTCCATCTGTAACTTAGCCAAGATGATGTCTCTGCGTCCCCAAGCTGATTTCTCTTCAGCAGTTCCCATCTGAAGATGCCCAAGGGTGGAGACTGCAGGCAATCCAATCAACCATGCCAATGGCATAAACTCAATACCACATTACTCAGGTGTGTGTCAGACCCTGCACAGGTATTTTGCTTCTTTCACAGATAAAAAGTTTTCACAGCTTGGGCGCTCTCTAGGTGGGCAGTGAGCAGTGCAGATGACACAGAATTCTTTGAGAGGGGTGTAATGAAAGCTTAGATTATCCTATCCTCTGTTCATTTCTAGCACTGGCAGCTATCTAAATCAAAGGGTGGTGTGAGAAGGAAAAGGAGACTGTGGCATTCACATAAACAAGGCAAAGAAGAGCAGGCTGCTGATGTTTGACCAAAAGCACTGCAGGGAACAGAGCTATGCAGTAGGGCCCCCTCCTGAGGCAGCTGGGTAGGCTCCTCAAAAAATCTGCTCACTTTCTAAACTAATTGGAAGGGAGCAAAAGGGTAGATACAGAACATGGGTGCTTTGTGGCAGTCTCATGTGAACAGGAGAAATCCAGAGAAGTTGTTGATTACTTGAGCTTATTTTTTCTTTCTAAAGAATAATAGCTTCACAGAAAATCAATTTTCCCAAGGAAGCAGCCAAGGGATATCCGAGGCAACAAATAAGTGTACAGCTGTAAAAAATGTGTTTTGCAGGTAGAATTAGTACACTGAGGGATGGGATCTTAATGGGAAATTTAACATTAGAAAAAACACATCACAATAGCTGAAGAAAATATGTGAAGAAAGCAGAAAGTAGTTCTATAAGAAGCAGTTTGGACACATATGGGTATCCCAAAGACCTGCAAATAGGAAACCAGCCAAACTCAGTGCACCCCACTGCTGCTGGGTGCAAGGAAAGCCAGGTGTGCTGTTCAGGCAAGCTCAAAGAGATAAAAAATAAAAATAAATTTCTAACTGATCTATAAAATCCTCAGCTAATGTCGAGGCAAAAGTAAACTGCTTGGCAGAGGTGAAAGAGAGAGAAAATTCAGCTTGTAGCATAAATATCTGTTTGAGATATGGTAGAGAAGCTGTTTCCTCTGCACAGCAGGGAACAGCAATGATATGCACAAAAATGTTACCAGCTAGGTGCTGTGTGGCACATGCATTGCAAAAAAAAAAGGCAGTGGGGGGAAAAAACCCTATGATTTTTCTAGTTATGTGCTTACTTAGGGTAGTCTGTTTGCCCACTGCAAAAGCTTCAGGCTAACTCTCTTTAGGAGAAATGCCAAAAGTGATGGACAGCAACAAAATGAAGAACTTTTGCAAGCTGATGTGTGGCCATTTTAAGAAATGATAGATGTGACCAAGACATTAAAATCCTTGAAAGGAAGATGCAGAAATGAACCAATTTATATTTAAAAAAAAAAAAAAAAGAAACTTAAACTTTTGTGCTGTTTTTGGATAGGATAGAATTTTTCCTTCACTGTAACTAGAACAAAACTGTGTTTTGGATTTATTCTGGAAACAGTTGATAAAACAGAGATTTTTTTATTAATCCTGGTCAGCACTTACAGCCAGGGTCTTTTTTGCTTTCACCTCACCAGTGAGGGGCTAGGGGCACACAAGGAGCTGGGAGGAAACACAGCCAGGACAGCTGATGCCAGGTGACCCAAAGGATATCTCATACACCCTATGGCATCATGCTCAGCACATAAAGTGGAGGAAGAAGGAAGAATGGGAAAGGGATATTTGAAGTAATGGTACTTGTATTTTCAAGTGACCATTGTGCATGATGGAGCCCTGCTTTCCTGGGGATGGCTGAATCTCTACCTGCCCATGGGAAGTGGGGGATGAATTCCAAGTTTTCCTTTGCTTGCATGCATGGCTTTTGCTTGCCGTGTTAAACTGCCTTTAACACAACTCTTGTGTTTTCTCCCTCTTACCCTGTGGATTCCCTTCTCCATCTCATCCAGGGGTGAGTGAATGAGTGGCTGAGTCATGCTTGGATTAAACCATGACATTTGGACAACATTGTAAAAATACATTTTTTCCAAACTTGGTTAGATAACTGGGAGTCTACTGTTTCATTTGGTTCAGCTGGGCAAAAAAAAGAAAGAGAATTTATTGCTTTCAAAACTCCATTTCAAGGGCTGTCTGTTCAGCACAAGAGATATTCCAGAGATGATACAGTGTAGATTTTGCAAATGGGAGGATCTGAGAGAAGCACAGGATAAAACTACTTGCATGGCTACTCAAATGCTGAAAGTGATTAGAACAAGTGTTCTTTCTACCTCTTCTTTCTGACCTTTGGAAATCAGGTTAGCAGTGATTAGACACCACTGATGCCACCCCTAGCTAAGCAGAAAACAAAGCACTTCTGTAACACATTAGGGACACATTGGGTGTGTCATTAAGGAGCACCTGCAACAGAGAAGATTTTCTGAAGATAACTAAGCTTAGAAAACAGAATGCTAAAAATCAGGTGGTATAGCTGGAGAAGTTATTGTTGCCAAAAACCTCTGTGGTGGGATTTGGCTCCTGAGTGGGGCTCATGAGTGAGCTCTGGCATCCTTAGCTCCTGTCTCTGGCTGTAATAAACATAGCAGGGTGCTGCAGGAGGAGTGTGCATTGTGGAGCTGTATGGTTCAAGTATATAACAACACACAAAAAAAGGTGTTCTCAGCATAGCAGCAGCTTTTACATTGCTGAGGTTGCTATGTTTGATCTTGACCCCACAAAGATGAAGCCTAAGGTGCAATATTGTTCTGGAAAGAATTTCCAGTGGCCAATCAGTTCCTGCCCTGTTTCAGAGAGATTGAAATAAAACCAACATGAACAAAAGACAAAGTGTGGAAGACTCAAAGGAACAAGTGAATGAAATACAGTAACTGTTCTGTATAAAGACATCAGAAATAAGAAAAAAAAAATGGGTGAGTGTTTATGTAACTGTCCTGAAAGCAGCAGTGCAGGAAAGGTTTCCTGTCATGAATTCAGGGCAAGGTAATATCCACCTGATGCCATGCCACCTTCATTGTGATTAGTGGATCTGCATGTGGTCCTGAAAAAATTCAGTGGTTTTCAGTTCATCTTCTATGCC